>NC_043705.1:116229206-116252052 GCF_006229205.1 Suricata suricatta
AAAGGTTAACAATAGTCTGTGAGTAAGGTGCCTCTAACCAGGGAGGAAGTTTCAATAAGAAAATCTGCCCATTTACTGAAACCGCAATTACCAAGTGGCATGAATAATAGGAAAACTAACTCCAGTCTCTGATCCATTTAGGTCAAGCAGTCAAGCGCACACATTTTCAAGTAGGGGAAGCAGGGTCCCAAAGGCCACATAGCACTTCTGGCTGGATGGGCCCCAACACATGTGAAGCTTGTGTTTTTTTGTTTTTTGTTTTTATTTGATTTGACATATTTCAGCCTTCTAGGTGAGGCTTATAGGAAAAGGTCATTGTCACTCTTTGGATAGTAAAGGTAGTTTTCTTACCTCTGAAAGAGTCAGTGGAAGAATACTTGACTCCCCAAGGACTTAGTGCTTCTCCTATCTCATCAAGTGGTAAAGCCCATGAAGACTTTCTGCCACTTTCCTCTTGCTATTATGCACAAGGTTGTCATTCAGAAAGTCCCACATTAACACCAAAAGATGTAATGAGACTCTCCTTTGCCACCAGAGAATCCACAAGGCAATTTTAAGACCTGCCTGGACCTTAGATATTTTCATCTGCAAAGTTTAGAGTTTGAATTAGATTATCTGCAAGATACTTTCCAGTTCTAAAATCCTACCATTCTAAGATCCTGCCCGTGACTGGTTTCTCCATAATGTTTTATGACGTCTAATATTTGCACTAACAAAACTGTGAGCACAGGCATTTAGAAAACAGTGTTTGAAGCTGTGGGTGGCTTTTAGGGAAACTAAATTCAGGTAGTGTAGATTTCAATCTGGCCACTGGTTCCAAATATTGCAGATGCATTTTCCACATTTTAGTAATGCCAAAAGACACAGATTTTTATTTCTTAAAGACCTATTTTTAATTTATTTTTCAAACACCAGCTTTTGCACCTCACCCCCACGGAATTCACACATGCTTAAAAAGAAGGTGTGCAACTTGAGTCAAGTCCTTCTCTAATTTATGAAAGTTTATTAAATTATAGGTTTTGTTAGTTAAAAAAAATCAGACCACCTGTCAGAATATTTAAGGAGCAATGAATCTTTGCAAGTAAATTGATGCTGAATTAATTTAGACAAGGTTTATATAGGCCAGTAATTTAGATGATGATGATGATAATGGTGGTGAAGATGATTATGATAGTCATTATCATCTATTTTAGGTGTTCCACATCTGTTTAATACTGTGTTAACTGCCCTGCCCATTTTCCCTCATCATCACAGACATTGTTTTGAGGATAAGGTAAAATATTCAGGAGGTAATTGGTTGTTGGTTGGCTGTTAATAAGCACCAATATCACCCAGCTGGAAAAATGAAGACAACTCTATATGTTGAGCCCACATTATGTGCCAAGCACTGTACTAAGTGCTTTGCATGAATTGTATCCATTTAATCTTCCCTACAGCCTTGGAAGGTAAGTATTATTAAATACATTAGAGATAAAAAAACTGAGGCTAAGAAATTTCTAGTACCTTGCTCAAAACTCTCATATTGTTTAGCAAAACCAAGATTATTATTTGGGTTTGTTTGACTTCAAGTTCTATGCCTACTCCTGCAAGCTAGGTAAAACTCACATTTCTTAGCAGTGGGTATATTTAATATTTTATATGTCATCTTGGAGGGAAGGGTCAGGTGTAGGAGTTTAACAAGGAAAAGTATGCCACGGTTGGGGCAGGGAAGGCTAATGAGAAGAGAAGATTTGAAGTGTGTGGCTTTTCCTCAAGAAAGCGAACCCAAAGGGTGCCTGACCACTCAGTCTGTTTAGTGGCTGACTCTTGGTTTCAGCTCAGGTCATGATCTCATGCTTCGTGAGTTCGAGCCCCATGTCAGGCTCTGTGCTGGCAATGCACAGCCTGCTTGGGATTCTCTCCTTCCCCAGTCTCTCTCTGAACCTCTGTGCTCTCTCTCTCTCTTGCTTCTCTCTCAAAATAAATAAACTTAAAAAAAAAAAAGAAAGTCAACCGAGGTAGAATCTTTCATGGGGACCCTCATGGAAGCACCACTATTGTATAACAGAAAGGAAGGGAATTTAAAGGTGACTTGGCTTCTGCCTCCTTGCCTTGTACCTATTGCCCATTTAACTGTTTCCATTGAGTAAGGAAATTAAGGCCAGAAGTATGCCAAATAATTGCCCAAAATGTCAGAAGTAACTGGTAGCAAATATGGGATTAAAATACAGGTCTCTTGGCTTGCAGGCAGAATTCTATCCTCTACACATTAAGAAGGATGAGGACAGAGGATAGACAAGAAGACTAAGAAAGGCCAGATATCGTCAGACTGCAGAGACCAATATGGAAGGGTCAGTTGGCTGTCTATCTGTACTGTGAGCAACATAAGAAGGTGTCTAGAATCTTGACTGGAAGGGTCAGACGTCAGGCCTGGAGATAGACCATCAATTTTGTGCAGGGCTGACCTTTCATGGGCTCTCTTTCTGCCTTGTGAACACAATAAACTCTAATATCTCCATCTGATGGGGACATACCCCAGTTCACAACCATCCCTCAAACAACACTTCCACTGCCCAATTCACCCTGTTGTTGCCTGGAACCAGTAGGTGTGGGGCTGGACTCTGGGAAGTTGTTCACCTGTAGCACCAGGTCACCTTAGCAACTTCAGGGAGCTCATGAAGGGCGGAGACTCAGAATGGCTCAAAGGCAGCTCAGGGTGACATGAGAGAGCACTAGTCACCAATCTCCAAGAACAGAAGTTTCTGGCTCTGTGCCCCCCAACCATGCCTCACTCCACCATGCCTCGCTATTGGAAGCCATTTTCTGAACTTAGATGAGAAAACTCCTTGTGAGGTGAGGCAGGTTTGCAAGGGTCTCGCCTTAGATGGCAACCAATATCTGTCCCCGACTCAGTTATTTTTGCTTGAGCACCAACTCCCAAGGCACCTTGTTGACTGGTATCAGGAGTGACTTGTCCCCTTATCCTAAAAGTATGCTAATTGTACCTTGTGAAGGAACTTATTATAGGAATTTCTTTTTTTGTGTTTATGGGAGCAAATATCACATTTCCTGAGAAACCTGTTCTATTTCCCCTCAAGAAAACAGGCTATTGACCCCTGATCACAAAGAACTAACTTTTGCTTTTGCTATGCTAAAAACATAGCCTTGTATTTGAATGCTGAGGATACCTTCCTTCCCCATGTGATAAGCATCTAAATCACCAACAGTCAATCACTATTGATAAAGATTATGCATAAGTCTTCTACCAATCTATGTTCTGGGAAAGTTTTACATACCAAATAATTTGTCATCAGGAATCATTGTCTAAGGCAATTGGCACTCCTGTTTTGTACCCCATACATTTTTTTTCAATAAATAAAGCTGACTCAGGTCAGAGCAGAGATGCCTGCCTGGTGGGCAGAGATGCCTGCCTGGAGAGCAGAGAGGCCTGCCTGGTGATCAGAAAGAAACTCAAGGCTCTCTTACTCTCTCTCTCTCTCACTCGCTCACTCGTTCGCTCGCTGACAACACCTTCCATCCTTCAGGGAACCCTGGACCTGCTGGATCTAGACTCCAGCACCCCACCAGGCCCAAATGGGTCAGGGCACTTGTGGAACAGCTGATAGTGGATTATTCTGTTCATTAAAAGGGAAAGCTGCCTCCTCAGGCTGTACACATGCCTAAAGAGAAAGAACATCAAGGCAACTATGGAAAATCAACATTAGAATAATCATTGTTTGGAAGATGCTTTCATCATAAGGTTTAATTTCTTCAACATATACTTATGGAGGTATCATTTGTTCAATAGGTATTTGTTGCAGGGTGATGTCGAAAAGACCACCAAAGACCAAATAGAAGCGAGGCATAATTTTATTTATGGCTGGGCCAAACCTGATCCCCTGATCTTAAGGAGAAAAGTGCAGAGAATGTCCCCGAACAAAGGCGGCAGTGAGATTATATGGACAGAATACGTCATTATTTAGTTAACCAATTACAATCCACAGCATTCCATGGTAGCCAACTACATTGTAATACACAGACGCTAGTTTCGGAAGAAAACTATCATTTTAAAGTTCTTTGTCCTTTTAAAATGACCGATCATAGTTAGACACCTAAGATACCACAGGGCAGTGACTAGGTGACTTTATCCTCACCTTGGACTTTGCCTCGGCCAGGTCTTAGTAAAAGGGTGGGACTGCTTAACAGAGTCTTGAAAAACAAGTTAAACTTTAGGTCACAATGTTCACGAGTTACATTCCATAAGTTGACCTATAGCAGTATTATTCTCGATTTGCAATTTAAGAAACTCAAGGTCAGAAAAAATAAATAATTTGTTCAAGCGGGGCTTGAACCAGTGCTAGGATCAATTCAGAATCTAGGTCTTAATTGAAGGAGGTGTTGGCTTGTAAATAAGAAGGAAGCCCCAGAAAGCAACCTTTTGCTGAGCCCAAGGCTTAGGTGCTTAGAGAGCATTTGTTGAAATGTAAATTCCTATGTGCTTCCCCAGAGGCTCTGATTTATGAGTCTGTGGCTCCGAGTTTTCCCTTTCTAACAGCCTCCTGGTGAGTCCTTTGAGTAGCACTGCTTCCCTCTGCAGTCAGGCTGTACCCCAATCCCCACCCCAGCAACAAATGAACTTGGTTTTAAAAAACCTGGAAGGAGCAAGTCAACCCCAAAATGTATCCGTCTCCTTCCAATCCCAGATTCAGGTAGTTCTTCCTTGAGCCATGATTTCTCTACCCACAGACCCTGCTAGATTTATTGTGTCACTAAGGTAGAGCTACCCATCTCTGATTTCCAAAACAAATGGTCTTCTACTATTGTCTCCCATGCATCTTCTCTCCCATGTCCCGTAGCTCTATCCTAGGATTATTGTGCTGCAGAAACATGGGCAAGGCTTTGGGGAGGGTCCCTTTGCTCCCCTGGGCTTAAAAGCACATTCATTTGCAAGAAGCCTTAGTTAGTAATGTTGAGACTCTGCGTCTTCACCAAAACCAGTTAACATTACAGCACTTTGCGACTCAGTGGCCTCCCCAGTCCTGATTTCAAACAGTAGAAAGAAGGTTCTGTAACAACTTCCAACCATAAAGCCCTGTGACCTAAGAGTGATTTCTCCCTGGGCCTTGCTGGGATATGGCAGGAGGGAGAGCTGTCTGTTTTAACAACTTTTGACCAAAGAATTTTTAAAATCAGAGTGCACATCAAAGCTCACTCTCTCCTTCATTCTGCTGATGTTGTATGATTAAAGTACAGGTGAATGCAGGCAGGCATCTTTCATTATCTATGTCTGAAACGTCAGAGTAGAGAGAATGCCAGGCTGTTGGGAAGTCAGTTGTCCATCGAGTGCTTGGTGTGTGTGTGTGTGTGTGTGTGTGTGTGTCTGTATCAGAGAGAGAGAGAGAGAGAGAGAGAGAGAAGGGATGGGAAGCTTGGGAGTGTGTGTGTAGAGGAGAGAGGGTGTGTGGTGGGGGAGAGGGGAGGGAGGGAAAATACGTACACTTGTCTAATAAGCATGGTGTAGGATAGAGGTTTACCCACTTTAATCTCTCTGGGTCTAAGTTTTCTTACGAGGAATTGCTTGGCAGATTGAATTTAACATCTGAAAAGGAAGTAGCTGAGTATGTAACCAGCATTTACAAAAAGCTGAGAGCAGGTGGATTGATGGTGGGCAGAGGGAATAAAGATGGAGGGCCCAGGCAGCAGGGGTGTTTAGTCAATCAGATTGTGGCACAGTAGTTTGGGGGCTTCAGCGAGCAACTGAGGGGATAAGGAGGCTTGTCTGGGATTTGAAATAAACCAAAACATGTATTGTCAGTAGATGAGCCAGTAAGTGTGTCTGTTTCAAGAAGTAAAATGGGTCGGATCTGGACAACACAGGCCACATACTGAGGCACAAGGAAGGGCCTTCAGGCTGGTGCTCCCTTTCTGTCCTGTACCTACAGGGCTCCTGAAGGGAACTCAAGCCCATTCTACTGAACACTCATCCAAGGGGAAGAGTTCCACTCTGGAGAGACCTTTTTAAAACTGGGGGAAGAGGAAGCATTGCCAAATCTCTAGACACAAATACATAGTTGAACACACTGAGCTTCCTTGTTGCCGCAAAGGAGAACACGCCCCACTGGGAACCATGACCTCCCAGTAAGAGGGCTGGAAGGGACTTTTAAGCCCTATAGAAATGGGGCTTAGGTCTAGTGACTTGGGGAAAAGGTTTAAAAAAGTAGAGGTTTTGTCTAGATTGGATGGTGTGAGAAAGCAAGGATAATTCTATAATTGGGTATCTCCATAAGTCTTTACTTATTTATTTATTTTTAATATTTTTAAATGTTTATTTTGAGAGTGTGAGCACATGCGAGGGGGAGACGCAGAGAGCAGGAGAGAGAATCCCAAGCAGGTTCCCAGCTGTCAGTGCAGAGTCTTCATGGGGCTTGATCCCACAAACCATGAGATCATGACTTGAGCCAAAATCAAGAGTCTGATGCTCAACCGACTGAGCCACCCAGGCACCCCAAGTCTTTTTTTTAAGGTTTATTTTTTTTATTTGAAAGAGAGAGAAGGAGAGAGTGAGTGGGGAGGGGCAGAAAGAAAGAGGGAGAGAGAACCTTTCAGGCAGTCTCCACACTCAGCACAGACCCTGCCTCAGGGGTCAAGCTCACCACCTGAGCCAGCTAGCCTCTGCACAAATAACTCCTATCTTCAGGGCCAGAGGAAGCATAAACTATAATTGGCAAATGAGTTGTAGTCATTTATTTTAGTCTGGAGAGGTAGATGTTTGTTTATTTTGTGGGTGATCTTGTTTTTGTGCTCAGACAAAATTACAAAGTATCCTTTTTTTATCCCACTGTTTCATGATCTCAAGTAACCTAGTCTGAGGTTGGTATTCTGGGAAACTGTTCAGGTCCAACAGGAGCATAATAAGGCCTTACGAGTGAGTGTCAGGCAAGCTTCTAAATGTCACGGGTGGCTTTTAAATTTCTCCTCTCTCTTTTCAGTGCAATGCAAGGAAGAAATATCCCTTACTTCCATTTGGTTTGAAAGCTTCTGGTGTGAATTAGGCGTTCTGTTCTCACTGAAATAAATGAGCCTGGATCTATGTAGAAGCCCAGACTGTTTTGATAATGAAGCCATTCAAAGAATTGGTGATACCCTAGCCCAGGTTTTTCTACCAAGATTGAACACTCTTCACAATGAGCCATATTGACAGTCCTGATTTTCTTTCTCTGCCATCTTAAGTTTCTGCCTATCTCATTGGGAAAGGGTAGGGACTGAATGACAAATATAAGGAACCCAGGTGGTAGATATCAAAGGAGTTGAGGGTGAGAAAGAAATGTGAGAACACAGGATCTTATAAAGAGAATTGCTGATTCTTTGATATTTGTGACTATTCCAACTTACTTCCCAAAGTGTCACAACTTATTGAAGGCACAAAGAAGGTGAGAGTCAATGGTCACATTTACAGTTGAATTCTCTTCTTGCCCTTTTTGGCAGGGAGAGGCATATCCACCGGGACTTGTTTGAATGGGTGCCCTACAAGGCTTATTTTCGTTGGGTATACTTTGTAGACACGGCTTTGGGTGACTGATCTACTCATTACCAAGTGTGACTCCAACAGTTATACAAATACTTATTTAAGTGATGTGTATAAGCTAAATCCTCTCTGTAAAGGGTAAAAGGGTGAGGCGTTGCTTTACCTGCACCCCACCTAACAAAAGTGTTACATAACTCTCTAATGACTGAACCACTCAAGGCAATGGCATTTCAGCTTATACTTTATCACATTCAGTTGATAAAATATTTTCTTCCATAGTATTTTCACTATAACAACAACAATTTAAAACACTGTAAATATGGTATTTTCTCAGAATCTCTGACCTTGAGGCATTCCAGAAGAAAATACTACGTGCATCGGCTGCAGACACTTATCTTTGGCTTATCTTTGGCTTCATGGCTCTTGATCTGTACATCTCTGATTGCAGCCTCACTGAGTAACTTATCTTAAAGTACTAAAAATAATTAGACAAGAATAGATAGAAACTTGCTTCTCATAATTGATTTTTTTTTCCAGAAATCGCAAGTATAGCTTGCATTTTTGCTTTAAAATATTCCTTCCTCCACCCCCTCATCACGTATTTCCCTGTGGCCTCAGCTGTTAAAAGAAAAGAAGCTTACAAGTTGTTTCTGGAGCTGTGACATCCTTTCTGGAAGGAGCGGTATGTGGCAGTGAGACCGTAATGTGTGATTTCATTAGTGAGGCTAAGAGCACTGACTGCCCTTTGGAAATGTATGAGAGATTTGGCCAATATAAAACTGAGTGAATTCACTGTGTAGCTGCTGCCTTTCTGAATACTAAATAGAAAATCTGTTGCCAATATGATTTAACTAAGGTTCGAAAATGAACTAGTCAAGAGGATAAATAACACAGGAACAAGTTATTCGTGAATGTACATTTTTTCAGATGTTTTGGTTCATTTTTGAAGAGTTTAATTTAGATTGCCTGTTTCTCCAAATAAAATACTTGTAAAAAGTAGCTTATAGTGAAGAGATGGTAGGGAAACTAGGTTAGATAGTTTAGTCTAAGTTAAACCTGTCAACAGATGCCCTATGTTGATTTGGGGGACATACGATGAAAAAAAAATAGCCTGGAAACTTAGTTTTATTTCTGGCTTGGTTTTACATTTACGGGTTAGCACTTGAAGGTTTATTTAATGAATTTGACCCCTATTACCATTCACAAGTAGAGCAGGCTGTCACGTGCATTTCTACCTGGTTTTCTATGACAGAAGGAGAATTTCACACCTTGCACACACACACACAACTCATTACCACTGTGGGCCTACACTTTACCCATGTGCTCTTTTTTTTTTTTTAAACATTTATCTATTTTTGAAAGACAGAGAAAGATAGTGAGCAGGGGAGGGGCAGAGAGAGACACACAGAATAGGAAACAGGCTCCAGGCTCTCAGCTGTCAGCACAGAGCCCGATGCAGGGCTGGAACCTACGAACTGTGAGATCATGATCTGAGCCGAAGTCAGATGCTCAGCCTACTGAGCCACCCAGGGGCGCCTTTACCCATGTGTTCTAAGAAGCCCCCAAACAGGATATGGCCAAAGACTCTTGTAGCTGATAAAGCCTGAGAGACCCTGTAATGCCATGGGCATGAGGGGGATGTTTTGATGTCTCCATGAAATGGACTGTGCAAATAAGGGCGTATTCAATGGTCCACATTTTCTGCTCCAAGTAGCATTAGGTAGCCAGCTTGAAGTTAAAAAGGTGGTGTGTGTGTGTGTGTGTGTGTGTATGTGTGTGTGTGTGTGTGTGTGTTGAAAGTTGTGAGAGAAGTAATGAAAATAAACAGAAATCTACTTTTCTCTCAGCATCTGTGAAAGTATATCTTCCAGTTGTGGATACAGAAAGTGTTCAAATACCAGATGAGGTACTCTAACCTAGTTTCAAGAATGTTCTGGAACATACATGTACATTCTTTTAGCTTGCTCAAGATCTTATATTTTCTTTAGTGATTTTCTTGTGGTATTTCTTTGGAAATTGAGTTGCAAAAATTGTTTTTCCTGTCCCAGCATTGCATGGCTTATCTTTGTGATATTTTGAGGCTTTTGTCTTTCTGTAACTCTTGTTAAAATTTCATATGGAACTTAGATATGATAGGATAGAGAGGGGAAGAAAATAATATTATGCAGTTGGTGAATGGTCTTTATGATTTGGGTGTAGAGAATTTTAATTTCTCTTTTTAAAGTGACCAGAGTAGTTTTTCCCAGAGTCTCAGCTCAAGAATCCATCCATCTTTTGAATCAGCCAGTCATTCAATCAAAAAAACTGTATTAAGACCATGCTGTGGGCTTGGAGTAGGGATAAGAGAGGCATGGTATCATGTCTTATAAGATATTGCCTCCTGATCCTTGGGTTACAAGGTGATCTTTTTGGAATTTGAGATTTATGTAAAATACAGAATTAGAGAATGGCACATGACAGAATTTGCAACTAAATACTAACATTTTGACCTGTAGATTTCATATGCGATAGGAGCTCAAAAAAAAAAGGAAAGATGACAAAAGTGACTTATATAATATCTCAGGACAATAATACACTGACCTTTCCTGCCCTTTACCTTTCCTCAAAACGTTGCAATGTTGTACACAAGTATCAAAGGCATGTCTATTTTCTCCACTCAGATGTGATCTACTTTTATGGTTCTCCAATCATTGACCATTGACAGTGGTAAAAAGCATCTTTTCTAAGGTAGAAAATTCTGCTTGATATTGGGAAGGTTTCCAGACAATAAGGTTCAGAGTAGTCCTACAAGTGAGAGTTCTGTGGTAGTCTGAAAGACCCAGCCACAGAAACACAACACTTTGTGTGCTTACAGGTGTTAGTGACTGCCGCTTATGAGAGAAGGGAAAACAAAATCATTATGTGAAAGAATTTTCTTTTGACCACAAAATTCAGCAAATCTGATAACTATATGATTCATGTCTTATTCTTTTTTATTTTTTTAATGTTTTTTATTTATTTTTGAGAGACAGAGACAGTGCGAGCAGGGGGAGGGTAAGAGAGAGAGAGGGAGATACAGAATCCAAAGCAGGCTCCAGGCTCTGAGGTAGCTGTCAGCACAGCGCCCGACGCGGGGCTCAAACCCATGAACCATGAGATCATGACTTGAGCGGAAGCTGGACGCTTAACCAACTGAGCCACCCAGGCGCCCCTATCTTACTCTTTTTAATTTGAGGTAGAAAAAAATTCTTTTAGGCTTGACATTCTGTCCTGCCCACTATATATGCCAATATACACCCTTCGTTATCAAAAGTACGTATCAGTGAAGTACATTCCTTCACTTACTGAATTACCTTGACAAGAGAGCCACCTTTGGGACTTCTGGAAGAGAGCTGGGAAGCAACATTAGACAAATATGGTTGGTCTTTGCACTATTTTTTCCTCTCTTCTTTCTCAGTTTTGCAGTGAAAAGGGACAATTTTATAGCAACTTGGCACAACGGTAATGCAGGAAGTCCCAGCTGTTCTTGCCCCAGCTGCCTGTGAGATCTAATAACAGAGGGTGGGAATAGCACGTCTCCCAGAAGAGCGCACACATTTTAAGTTGCTTTAATTTCCTTGCCAATTAGACTTTCAAGATGCCAAATGTATCTCCAGGCAACCTCTGTGACAATTTAGTACCCTTTGGTAAAGGAGCTTAAGGCAAAGAAAGATTTTCAAGTGGCAAACAGCAGGGATACACTTACTCTTTCATCACTGAGGAAAAAGGCATGTCCATACTTATGGAGACAGGAGGACACAGGGATATTAATACTGACACTACTGAAGGATACTAAAGAGCTAGGAGTCAGAATTCTCAGCCTAGGGCAGGATTTCTTAGCCTCAACACAATTGACATTTTAGACAGGATAATTCTTTGTCATGAGGGACTGTCCTGTGCATTGTACGACATTCAGCAGCGTCCCCAGCCTCTACCACGCAACTCCAGTAGCACCTTGACCTCCAGTCAGAACAGTCAAAAATGTCTCCAGACATTGGTGTGTGTGTGTGTGTACATGTAAAAATTCCCTCTGGTTGAAAACCACTGGCTGAGAGCAGGCACTGTGCAGAAGATCTATGACAGTTACTTTTTCTGGATCTCAATTCCTCTACTTGTTAAACAAATGATACCAACTGCTCAGGGATTAGGGAAACATAAAATATTTAGTAATATGGCTTGTTTTTTTGTCAAAGTGAATATGCCAAAATTTAGACATTTTCAGTGTCTGCTGCCTTCAGATTAGTCACCTTGGGAATTTACTTATCCATCCAAGTGATACTGAAGCAATTTTAAGACTAGTTTTAGTGGGGGTAAAACTTTATCTTTTCAGGGTAAATTGGTTTTTGAAACAACCTAAAGTCATTTGGAGCCAAGTTTAATAAATAAGGTGGGTTAACAAAGCTGATAAATGCTGTTTGGAGTCAAATCCAAATGGTACAATAATGAGATTGATTTTTCATATGTGCCTTGTGAACATACTCTGAAGGCAATTTCAGTAGAGGAGTTATAAAAAGATTTTGAGTCATCCTACCATTGATGGGATAAGTGAACAATCATCTCCACAGGTAACAATTCTGAATGATAGCTCACTTTCAGCTTGTAAGTTTTGGGGGAGTGTGTTATAAAAAGAACATCCCACGACCTCAGAGTCATACCTCATAGAATAGGGTAGTATAAGAGAAAATATTCTTGATTCTTGAAAATGTAATGTCTGTCTTTGAATATGTTCATAATTATTTATATTATGTGGCTGGGCGAAGTGCCTGCCCTTTAGAATGACTAATAGATACAGTCAGTCCCCAGTCCTCAAGGTGGTTACTTTCTAGTGGGGAGACATATTCATGAACAGTTTAATTTAACATAGTGTGGTAAGTGCTAAGATAAACCAGAAACAGATGTTTGCTGGTTTCCGAACCCAGCACTGCCATTTACTGATTATGTAAGCTGGGGGAAGTCAGTTTCATCCACTTTCAGTTTCCTGATCTTGTAAAGTAAAGGCATTGACTAGCCTTTGTCCCTTCTTCAGGCATCAGTGCTCTAATTCTATGGTAAGAGTGATATTTCCAAGGGCATATGAATTATAGTGTTTTGTAGGGGAAATCTAATCATATGGTATCTGAACACTAACCTTCAGAGTCCTTTGAATTATTACCAAAACAGGAAGAAATGCCCAATTAGATGTTCATGAATATCAACTCTTGAGAGACCTGACTTGTTAGTGGTAGTTCATTATGAAAGTATGACTGTAAATCAAATGAATTATACTGACTTCCTTTGTCCTGGACTCTTCAAGGTTATAATGAGATATATGTAGCCTTGGTTGACCAGAAGTTGCTTTATCCTAGGAAAATGACAAACAGTGGAGAGAGAAGAAAAATGCTTATATTTAAAACTTAAATCAATAGTCCTTTGTTATTTAAATCAGTACATTACTAGAAAAATATGAGTGACATCAATAAACCTAGGTTCAGGTTTAGGTGATTTACACGGTGTCAGTTTCTGACCTCAACATCCTCAACTGTAACATAAAGAAATAGGAATGAGAAGTTATATTTTTGAATAACTACAGTAGTCATATCTGTTCTCATTTTAGACCTCCTAGCAATTGAATGCTGCAGATATTTTCATTTTTACTTTATATGTGGAAAATACGAAGCATAGCAAAGCAAACCAAATCACCCAGCCTTCTATGGCAGAGTTGGATACAAACATATGCCTGCCTGATTTCAGAGAGTATGTTTCTTTTTTAAGCCCGTACACATCACTCCATGTTCTAAGTTGTTTCTGATTAAGTTCTGAAATTGTATGATTTTTTTCACAAATAACCCAAAGCAGTAATAAGAAAGTATCATATTTACTAACAACTACAAAATGAAAGAGAAAGGAATGTTTCCATCTACTTCCAAATTCAGGAATTTTAAACAAACAACTTAAAAGTACTACCAGAAGAGTAGCTTTCCCCAACGTGTGAAAATGGCTTCCAATGAGTGTCATTGATTCTTATCCAGAATATTTTAGATTCCCAATGCTTTAGGGTTAGAGGAAAAGGCAATCCATTTTTCAGATTATCTCTTTTGGCTAGTGTACTGACTGACATGCTAACATGAAAATAAGTGTGGTGTTCTATTTGGTGGCGTGTCCCCAAAGCAGCTATCTCCATCTCTGGTTTTAAACTTCCATCTGGCTATTCAAGTGTTTGTATATTAAAATAGTGATAGTTCAAGATTAAAATAGTCAATTAAGTGAAATATTCCTTTTAACTATATTACTTTTTTATGTTGAGGATTAAAATGTTGCAGAGAATTATAGAGCTAGAGATTAGCAAGAGCTATTAGATGTGGCTTCCAGTAGATTGGCAAAGCAGTCTCTCCCTTCATTTCTTTATTCCTTCATTTATTCTCCAGTCTGGGAATTAGTTCATTCCATTGGGCCTCTAGTACGTGTTTTCTGTATAGTTTAAGCAGCTCAGAAAATTCACTCTGGACACCGAGCTGAGCTTGTCCTGACTCTGCCACTTGCCACATGTGATCTTAGTTAAGTTTTTTAAACATTGAGCCTCATTTCCTCTGTAAAATAGAAGGGAAAATACCACCTGTCTCATAATGCTACTGAAGAGCATAAGCATGATAACCATGTGAGGCGTTTAGCTCAGACCCGAGCACATAGTAAGAGACAAATAAATGTTGACTTTCATTATTATTATTAACAACGGTTTTATGAGGACACCCAACAGTATTCTGCTAAATTAAAAAATGTAAATAATTCTCTTCAAGAACCTAATTTCCTAGGAAGAGATTTTATTATTGAGACTAATTAAATTCACTTTAAATAGAACTTTCCTGTAATAGAGCTTATTATTATGATTTGGATTTTCCAGTCAATGTGGATACACATGACAATTCCATTTTAAGGGTCAGATGTTATGTGGCCATCTTGCAGCATGTATATTGGTGTTTTGTTTTTCTCTAACACGAATATTACAAATTTGGTGTTGGGTCTGGTTTGAGAACCACTGATTGACTACACCATAAGCTCCTTGAAGAGAAGGACCACCACCTTCTCAGTCTTATACTTCCTGAAATGGCTTATAATAGCTATTAAGTCTTTTCTGAGTAGTTTTGGAGGTCAGATATCATAGAAGAAAATGAAAGAAAAATTGAGTTACATATTCCAAAGAAACAAAGTCTTGCACATTTTTAGAAATGAATTAATATCTAACAGATTCATAATTAGCCAAAGCCACCTAAACTTATTATAGTAACAATTTTTAATAACATCATTTTCTAAAACTTAATCTCTCATATTATTCTGACATCTCTATTGGTTTATACCAAGGAGTAAAGAATAGCCACAATTAACAAATAGCTTGAATACTGTCCTTCAGAGATCTATTAACAGGTTGGCCTAGCTAGATAATGTTGACAAGGAACTGTGCTGAGAAAGACCTATTGTTGTCATTAATCACATTTCCATTGTTTAAATACATCAAGCAATGCAGCAGATTCTGTTGCAAGTAAGCATATATCCATTTCAGGGTGAGGTCAAGCGTGTCTGCACACATATGGTTGTCATAGTAAAACTGAAAATAATTCATTACATATCTTCTGGGATCTCTGTCACCCTTGGTGACAATTTGAAGTGACTGAGGTAATTGTGCAGCTAATTCTGGCAGCTAATGGTGGGCCCCTAGGACATGTGAGTTTTTCACATCCCCATGCTACCTTCTGTGTTTGTGACGTAGCTCACAAAAACATCACGCGCCCCTCCAGATGGTGTAGCTTAGTGAGCATTCCCCACTGCAGCCGCATCAGCAAAGAGATGGGAAGGGAGAAAGATTCTTTCCATCTCTAGGAGTCACTTCCCTGGGAGGTTTTGGAAAGGGTTGTTTCACAATATATTGGTGTGTTTCAGAATATATTAATATCAGAAAGATTTGTTCAGACATTGTACTCTGTAAACAGATTAAACTCTGTTTTTATTTTTAAAACCTAAGATCCACATAGTTTGGAAATTGTTGATACCCCTAATAATATAAAGCTTAATATTTGTGTTAATGAAAACAATCAAAAGGAGTGATCCCAAAGCCAGTTAATAATACTTGCATCTCGAAAACTGCTGATGCCTGTAATCTTAGATCCATACACCTGAACTGATTTGCCCAAAGTCACTTGCTAATTTTTATTTAGGTCAAAATCTCCAGTTTTCATGCCCAGTTTTCTCTCAATAACACAGGGTCATCTCTTAGTAGTAATGCCCACTATTGTAGTAAATTTCTCAGGACATCAAGATGCCCAGTTTTCTTGGAGAAGTGATTGGGTAGTAAAGATAAATGGACAATGCAAACAATTATTTCACAGAAGTTAAAAAATTGAAGCCAAAGGAAATCATTTAATGTCTGAAGGAAAAAGATACATATGTGGAACAAGAAATAGGCCTGAGGTATGGTGAGAAGTTATTTTCTTCTTCTTCTAGTATTATCCTGACCTATTCCAATCTAAACTTCACCCTGACCAGCACCACCCAGCCTATTTCCACTCTCCAGATCTTACATGCAACGCTCTCTTGTGATTAGGACAGCATGGATGGGAAGAAATACATTTGGTGAATGAAAACAATGCACAGATGCTCATTTCCTTTAAATGTGTACAATATATGTCAAACCAATTAAAAAAAAAAACTCTTAGGCACAGTTTACCAGCTCCCAGAGTGAATATGGAGGTCCTCTTCAGGAGCAGCAGGGAGTGAGTTTGGATGGAGTGTAAATGAACACTAACTGTCCCTAGCATGACTCTGTTGAGAGTTCAAAAAAATGTGGGACTTCAGTCTTAAACAGGAGCATGGAGATTGGGGTAGAAGTGGTTTGTGATGTTATCATTTCAGACAAGTGCCTTGAAAACATCATTAATCAAGTTGTAAAGTGTTCTAGAGATCATTGTTCCTGTTCCAGTTAGAAAGGTGTTGCTCCAGCTGTTATATGGCTTTTTGTAGCTCTGTACACTTCAAAATATGATCTTCAAAGACAGTAAAGTGTTAAGTGAGGGATTTGTGATATTTAGAACTTAAAGTGTACTTTCTGTGTGTCATAGGCCTGAGAGGCTGCCTGCTTCTACACTCTTAGCAGACTGATGCCTGGTGTCAGGCTTGTGCTAGGGGACGGAGGGAATGGTGGTATAGTGAGGTGTCTTAGAGTAAACATGGACACATTAGGGTCTCAAAACCTTGGTGTGTGTGTGTATGTATTCTGTTAGAGGGTTTTCCTTTAGACACATAGAACTATATGTGTCTAGTGGTAAAAGAAAGCATACAGTACATTAGAGATATTACAAGGGGTTCTGTATTCTGTAACATAACATTTGGGATTAGAGTAAGAAATAACTTTGGAGAAAGAAAAATGGTTCACATTACAAAGGGTCTTTCCATGAGAAGTAACTGAAGGGTTTTATGCAGGGAAAGAATATGATCAGATTTGGATGTAGGCAGGTCCCTCTCTCTACAGTAGAGGGAATAGGTTCAAGTGGGACAATACTGCAGACAAGGAGACCAGAGGGGAGTTGCCAGATCAAAATTCCTATTGGAGCAGGAAGTTTGTCTATTTTTGCACCTCAAGATCTAGGTACATAATAGGTAGTCAATAGATTTTGTTGTGGTTTTAATTTAGATATCATATGGTGGTGGATGAACTAATATGGTGGTATCAGAGGTTAAAAAGAGATTGACAGAAAATTTAAAGATGTTAGTGAGGTAGAATCCACAAGAGTTGACAACTGATTTGTTATAGAAAAAGGTGAGGGGAAAGAGTTGTAAGAGTCAAAATAAAAACACAGGTTTCTGGCTTGGCTCACTCATGACACCATTCTCTAAAGTCAGAAACACTGGACATAGAGCAAGACAGAGAGAAAGAAGATGATAGTTTGCTTCAGAGATATGGTCTTTGAGAGGCTTGTAAGATATCTAAGTCCTGGTGACCATAAAGCCCTGGGTACAAGGATCTGAAGGTCACAAGAGAGGTCTAGGCTAAGAAATAATTTGGGGAGACTACCATCATACAGATAGGAATGAAAGCTCTGGAAATAATGAGATCATTGGTACTAGACATAGTTCTGACACCCACCAGCATTTTAGGTTTGGGCAGAAGAAAAGTGGTTGCAGAAATGTGCAGAATATATGCAGAAAATGGGACACATATTCTAACACTGAAGATATAAATATTTAAGAAACATAGTCCTCCTCTGGAGAAGTTTGAATTCCAGTGAGGGAGGAAACAATTAAGTAGATAATTCCGAGCCATTAATGTTCAGAGTAGATAAGGAAAGTATTGCTGGAGCCCAGAGGAAAAGTGCCCCTACCAATCCCGTTACTCCCGTCTCCAACCAGAAAAACTCAGAAGTAAAAACTGAACAATTGCTTACCTAGTGAATAGTTTCACAGCACAGTGTGACTCTGTATTTTAGCTGATAATTTGCTTATTATGTCTCCCTTTAATAACACTGAAACTCTATAAAGACATAGTTTTTTTTTTTCTCTCTTTTGGTCACTTCTGTGTTTCCAGTGCCTAGAATAGTGGCCAACATCTGGTGAATGCTCAGTAAATATTTGTTGAATGAATAAAATGAAAGCCATACATCTGGACCAGATGTGTACTGACCTCAACCATATCTAGGAAAGCCAACTTATATGTAACTCCTGAAACGAATTTATTTTCTTATGTTTGGCTTTTTCTCTTAAAAGCTGAATGCTCTTAAAGAAGACACTTGTTAGGATGAGCACTGGGTGTTATTCTTAGGGGATTGATCACTGGATTCTACTCCTGAAATCATTATTGGACTGTATACTAACTTGGATGTAAATTTTTAAAAATTAGTTAAAAAAAAGCTAAATGTTCAAAATATTGGTTTGGAGTCAAGGTTCCAGGATGCAGTGTTATAGTTAAACAAGAGTCCACAGTGTTATTTAATGCCTTATTTACTGCCTCTAGTAAACTTTTTTAGTTGTGATGGACATTGTCTTTAAGTAATATGAAAAAGTCTTCATACTTTCTTGCTCTTTAAAACTTTTCACTAAGAGGATTCTCCTTCAAATGAGTCCAACTCCGGGAAGTATGAGATGGTGAAGGATCTTTTTTCAAATTAACTTTTCTCATTTAGAAACCTTCTAGAAAATTACCTAAAACCTAAAAAAAGATTCACAGCTACAAAATAATGACTTGTTAAAAAATGATTTGTCTCATTTTAACCTCTCTAAACAAAGCATTTTTCAGCTGTCAAGAATTGTTCAGATGCACGTTTGTTTTTTACTTGAATAACACAAAGACATCTGAGTCTTAAAAACATCAGACTTACTGGGGTAGAGTTCTGAATAGTTTGTGCAAAGGTAATTTGTGCAATGGATTGCTACCCTTATGGTTAACCAAGTCCAGTAAGAAAAACAGGCAAAGACTTAAGACAAGGCTGATTATCACTTATTCATATCTTGAGCACCTGCTTTTGCCAGCATTTGCTAGATGTCCATTTAAAGTTAATAAGATATTGTCCTTGCCTTCATAAACCCAGAGAGTTCCAGGAAAAATTCACAGAAAAAGTGGATTTTGATCTAAAAATTATAATCAGTAGGAATTTACCAGGTGAATCTGGGAGGGAAAAACTCTTAAGGCAGAAGGAATAGTGCATGCAAGTTGTGGGAGGTGTTTAATAGGCAAGAATGTTCATGTTAAAGATGCACAAGGTGTTTAATGGGGTTTGAACTGAAGTTCACGTGGGAGGGGCCAGATGAAGTAACCGGAAGTTTAATAGACGGCAGACAATGGGGTGGGTCCCTTATGTGTAAAGCCTTTTAATTGATACAGGAGATATAGTTCTTTATTTTATATTTTTAAATACATGTATGCATTGGGAGAGTATATCTGTGGCAATTGTTCATCCTGTGACCAGTTTTATCATCAGCCAAATTCACTGATTAAAATTCTCAGGATCTGGCCATTTTTAGAAATAGACCGTATCTGGCCTCATTAAGGTAGACTTAATGTTGCAGTAGGTAAATCCAATAAAAGTGACCTAGTTCTTAAATGTAATATTCAGCATGAAATTTAATCTTCAACATGCCAGAATATTGCAATCGTTTTGCTCCTTTTTTCAAATCTTCCCTCAAAACAATGAAACAAATGTGCCCCCCCCAAAAAGGCATACTTCCCACATTTCAAAGCAGCAAAGTGAGGCATGGCATTTGAGTGATACTACTTAATTGAAAAATAATATACACTCGCCTTAACATCTTAAGACTGAGATCTTTGGTCCTTAAAGTGTAATGTGCAGTACTAATATCATTAACATCGCTTATTCATTGAATGCATGAATAAACAATTTACTACTCTGAGAACAGTGAGAAACCTGGAATTTGAAAACTGGAAAGCATCTTCAGTTCTCCTTATTGCAAATTCACTTAAATATATGAAAACTAAGGGTCATAAGTCAAAAAGCTATTTAGTAGAGTTGGCCCCAAAATTCTGGTCCTTGGGCTCCCAGGCCAGTGGCTCCTTCCTGCCATATGTCTCCTGTCATCACTAGGATACTGTTTGCACTTCCCCTGTTTTGCAAGGAGCCCAAGTAGGAAGGAGAGTGAGAATGTCACTTTACTTGTATACATTGTATGCTCAGACCGCCTACCACATTATGGAAATATAATGACTGGTAAAAGGAAAAAGCATCCCTACTGGCCTGAAGCTCATCCTTTACTGAAAATAGATTTTAGGGTGATGGCTAAATAAAATCAAACTGATGTGAAATGACAAGCTAGGGAATGATAAGTGGGAAAGATGTATGCTCCAAAGGAAGCAGACATCAGAGGGACCTAGTGAGTGAATAAGGGCATCTACCTTAATTTTTACATTTTCTTAAAAATCGAAGAAATCTGAAGGTTAGAGTAAGCTTGCCTCAAAGAAAGAATGTGCTACAGCACTAGAGGTTTCTTTGATAGCTTCTGAAACACATCATCACCTAACTTTAAGTTTTTCCAATGTTTGCCAAGAACAATATGATAAATGATGGTTTGGTGAATTTTGTCCAGTGTCAGAACAGGGAGCAATTTTTGCAGAGTTTACCACGACATTAAAGTGGTGGTAAAGACATAAAGTTGTGAAAAGTAATTACCAGTCTCAAATTCTAAAAGAATAATAAAAACACCAAGATCTAAAGAGGAATTTAACAAATATGAGATTTTGATTTGCTTATGCAATATATTTGTTAGACTTAAGAGGCAATTTTCTGGGGGAAATATTGTTGTTTAGAATGACTCTGCTACATAGACCACCTTGGGACTCTTCTCATACTAAGTTCTTCTAGAATGAACAATATTCTTAATCTTACCTTTGGACAGAACTGTACCTGATTTTCTAATTCATTTTGTATGCTCAAATCACCCTTATTGTATTCCATTAAGCATGATTTAAGAAAGACGACATTTGTATTTGATTACTCAGTTCTCCATGGCAGTGACAACCTTTTTAATGAGATGTATTTAACCCCTATAAAGAAGGATAGGTTGCCATGAAAGTTCATACTATCTTCTGCATAAAGGATATAGGACCTAAGATCCTAAAATTATTCCCCCTACTCTCATAGTTTCAGGTAGAGAAAAATGTACAAGTGGAACAAAAGGACAAGTGAAGAGAAAGTCCCAATGAGAGATGGGGAATGTGGCAGATGTGGGGTCAGGTAGTGGGAACAGCTCTCATGATACCTCCTCTATGGCATCTGCTGTGGAACTGGCTGAAACCAACACACCTCATTCATTTTCAGTGAATACATAGGAGAAACTCGGAGCATGAGAGGACTGAGCCTTTCAAGAAAGTGAGGTGGAGGAAAGCCTCAGCCTGGCATAAGGTGTTTCAAGCCTAGTCATTTCTGGGAGTCTCACTGTGGAAATGACCTTGAGTATTTTAAAGCAAGGGCACTCAACCAGCATGTTGCAAAACTGCACACTGAGCTGTCAAGTTTTGATCAATGTGTAGAATTTACTTAGGCTTTGTTGTGAAAATAAGGAAAGCAGACAGAAAAATGCCCCCAATGTTTACTACATGAAGAAGAAAAGACTTAACAGATACTCAGCCTAAAGGGGAATGATTTGACCTTTGAAGGCTCTTGGGATCTTGAAATTAAAAATGTTCTATACAGAACTACTTAAAAACTTGAGCAGGAGGCAGCTGTGTGAGGATTATGGGATCTTGGGATCCAGGGGTCGGCGGACACTTCTGGCATGGGAAGTATGACTGAAATTTTCATCAGCCTCAACCATTATGTAGTCATCCACAGAGAGATATGAGCTCAACTGACCAGGCTGGGCAACATAAGATAGAACTGGATGCAGTTCTCTGCAACAATATGGAACAGAGCACTAAGAAAAAAAAAAAAAAAACCGTGTTTACTGGGACATTCTAGGACTTTGCCCTGAGAATTTACAGGTACAGTTATGTGAGAAAGCAGGTAGAATAAGCACAGAGCTTGGATAGCCAAGGGACTAGTGCTTGTTATTAACGTAGAGTGATTTATACTGGTTGTGGTGCCTGTGGTTGTCTTGTAATGATTACTTGTTTAGTGTTTTTTGTAGTCAAGTGTGCGGCAAAGTATTCCATAGCATTTTAAAGTGTTGTTTGAATCTCCAAAGGACAAGAACCCCTGTTTTAAACCCTTGGACTCCTTCATGTGGGGAAAGTGTGAGAGGTCTTGACAAACCCTCACCTCCAACTCTCCCCTCCCTCATGAAGCCAGATGGCCTCTGGTTGTTGCAGTTTAAAGAATGATGATTTCTTGGGGGATAATATCCTTTTATCACATTCTGGCAGAATTTAGAATAACAAAAAGTTAAAGAACTCCATACACTTTCCCCAAAAAGAGCACTTGACATCTCTCAATTTGGGAGAAGTTATTTTCTTGAGAACGAAAGCCCTGCTTAAGAGCTATCTGATTATCAAAATGACATTTTTCACCCAGACATATTACTTTGAACTTGTGATTGCTCTTTTGTTCCTAAAGTCACACTTAGTACTCTAACTGCCTCTAATGAGTCCAGCCATCCTTATTTTTTGGGTTCTATTTAAATTTCAGTTCATTAACATACAGTGTAATATTAGTTACAGGTGTAGAATACAGTGATTCAACAATTCCATACAACACCCGGTGCTCATCACAAAGGCACTCCTTAATCCCATCATCTGTTTAATCCACCTCCCCTCTGGTAACTATCAGTTTGTTCTCTATGGTTAACAGTCTGTTTCTTGACTTGCCTCTCTCATTCTTTTTATCCTTTGCTCATTTGTTTCTTAAATTCCACATA
>NC_043705.1:116252152-116344632 GCF_006229205.1 Suricata suricatta
TATATATATATATATATATATATATATATATGGCATCTTCTTTGTCTATTTATCAGTCAATGGACATTTGGGCTATAGCCATAATTTGGCTATTGTAGATAAAGCTGCTTTAAACATCAGGGTGCATGTATCCTTTTTGTATTCTTTGGGTAAATACCTAGTAGTGCAATTGCTGGATCATAGGGTAGTTCTACTTTTAAATTTTGAAAGAATCTCTGTGCTGTTTTCCAGAGTGGCTGCACTAGGTTGCATTCCCACCAACAGTTGAAGAGGGCTCCTTTTCCTCCTCATCCTCACCAACAGCTGTTGTTTCTTGTGTTGTTGATTTTAGCCATTCTGACAGGTGTGTGGTGATATCTCATTGTAGCTCTGGTTAGTGTTTCCCTCATGATGAGCAATGTTGAGCATCTTTTCCTGTGTCTTCTGGGCATCTGTATATCTTCTTCTTCCCCCTTTCTCTTTATTTATTTTTTTTAAATTTGTATCCAAGTTAGTTAGCATATAGTGCAACAATGATTTCAGGAGTAGATTCCTTAATGCCCCTTACCCATTTAGCCCATTCCCCCCCCAACAACCCCTTCAGTAACCCTCTGTTCTCCATATTTGTCTCTTTCGTTTTGTCCCCCTCCCTGTTTTTATATTATCTTTGCCTCCCTTCCCTTTTGTTCATCTGTTTTGTATCTTCAAGTCCTCATATGAGTGAAATCATATGATATTTGTCTTTCTCTAACATCGCTTAGCATAATACCCTCTAGTTCCAACCACATAGTTGCAAATGGCAAGATTTCATTCTTTTTGATTGCCAAGTAATACTCCATTGTATATATACACCACATCTTCTTTATCCATTCATCTATCGATGGACATTTGGGCTCTTTCCATACTTAGGCTATTGTTGATGTTTCTCTAAACATTGGGGTGCTTGTGCCTCTTTGAAACAACACACCCGTATCCCTTGGATAAATGCCTAGTAGTGCAAATGCTGGGTCATAGGGAAGTTCTATTTTTAACTTTTTGAGAACCTCCATACTGTTTTCCAGAGTGGCTGCACCAGTTTGCATTCCCACCAGCATGCAAAAGAGATCCTCTTTCTCCACATCCTTGCCAACATCTGTTGTTGCCTGAGTTGTTCATGTTAGCCCTTCTGACAGGTGTGAGGTGATATCTCATTGTGGTTTTGATTTGCATTTCCTTGATGATGTGTGATGTTGAGCATTTTTTTAAGTGTCAGTTGGCTATCTGGATGTCTTCTTTGGTGAAGTGTCTATTCATGTCCTTTGCACATTTCTTCACTGGATTATTTGGTTTTTTTGGGTGTTGAGTTTGATAAGTTCTTTGTAGATTTTTGGATACTAACCTTTTATCTGAAATGTCATTGGCAAATATCTTCTCCCATTCTGTCAGTTGCCTTTTAGTTTTGCTGATTGTTTCCTTCACTGTGCAGAAGCTTTTTATTTTGATGAGGCCCCAATAGTTCATTTTTGCTATTGTTTCCCTTGACTCTGGAGATGTGTTGAGTAAGAAGTTGCTCCGGGCAAGGTCAAAGAGGTTTTTACCTTCTTTCTCCTTGAGGATTTTGATGGCTTTCTGTCTTACATTTAGGACTTTCATCCATTTTGAATTTATTTTTGTGTATGGTGTAAGAAAGTGGTCCAGATTCATTCTTCTGCATGTCCTGTCCAGTTTTCCCAGCACCACTTGCTAAAGAGACTTTCTTTATTGCAATGGATATTCTTTCCTGCTTTGTCAAAGATTAGTTGGCCATACATTTGTGAGTCTATTTCTGGGTTCTCTATTCTGTTCCATTGATCTGAATGTCTGTTTTTGTGCCACATTGTATGACTTCTTTGAGAAAATGTCTATTCATGTCCTCTGCCCATTTTTTAATTGGATTATTTCTTTTGGGGGAGTGTTGGATTACATAAGTTGTTTACATATTTTGGATACGAATCCTTTGTCAGATGTGTAATTTGCAAATATCTTCTCCCATTCTGTTGGCTGCTTTTTAATTTTGTTGATTGTTTCCTTTGCTATGCAGAAGGTTTTTTTTTTTAGAGGTTCCAGTAGTTTATTTTTGCTTTTGTTTACCTTGCCTCTGGAGACTTATCTAGAAGGAACTTGCTACAGCTGATGTCAAAGAGGTTACTGCCTGTGTTCTCCTCTAGTATTTTTATGGTTTCAAGTCTGACAGATCTTTAATCCAATTTATTTTTGTGCTTGGTATAAGAAAGTGGTCCTATTTCATCCTTTGCATGTTGCTGTCCAGTTTTTCTAACACCATTTGTCGAAGAGACTGTCTTTTTCGTGTTGGATATTCTTTCCTGCTTTGTTGAAGATTAATTGACCAGCTATTCTTTTAAAAATAAATCTTGCTTTGGAAACAAAAGAACAAACACAAAAACAATTTTCTGGACACTTAAACAACTACTGGATAGAACTAGTGGTCTTCACCTTGCTTCTGTAGAATTGTACGGTGTAGATATGTAGAATCTTCCTCACACTTTTACATTAACAGCCATTATTTGTCGATGGGTGTTGCCAACCAATCACAGTAAGGCTTAGTAGGTCACATCACAATCATCTAGGGATTATCTTTTAGATCCACTTGCCAGATAATTGAAACAATTATTTAGATGTGTGATTATTTGACCTTGTTAGTTACTGCCATTTTTTACTACCTTTGGCAGACTTTCCAGGGCTCAGTATTTCTCTACTTTAAAAGTATAGAAAATAGTTTAAAAGTCACTCTTCTTAGGGTGCCTTTGTAACTCAGTCAGTTAAGCCTTCCAACTTTGCTCAGGTAAAGATTTCACAGTTTGTGGGTTCAATCCCCACACGGGGTTCTGTGCTCTCAGCCTGGAGCCTGCTTCAGATCCTGTGTCTTTCTCTCTCCCTGCCCCTCCCCCTTTCACACTCTGTATCTCTCTCTCTCTCAAAAATAAGTAAACATTTAAAAAGTCACTCTTCTTCTTTACCAAGCTCTCCTGGATCAAATGAAGGTCTTGATCTCTCTCAATGCCCTTTCCTTACTGATCCTGCATTTTAGGTACTGCAAAGCATCTAATGTGTTCACCATCACCACTGATCCAATGCTATTTGGATATAGAACAAAACAAAAACAAAACCCCTAATAATTTGTTCTATTTGTAAGTCATCATTTTATGTAATGATAATGGAATTTGGGTGAAAAAATCTGTTTCAAAGTTGGAAGATCTTTTGTCATTTTATTTGCAAAAGCCACTTTATTTTGTTAATTAACCAGTTAAGTTAGACAAGTAGATATTGGCATTGCAAAAAAAACAACAACAACAACAACAACAAAAAACCCACCAAGAATGCCTGGAGTTTTTTTTTCCAGTTTCCCATACCAACTCAAAATTCTATTCTCATTCTTGTGACATTAAATATAAAGATACAAAACATTAATTCCTGACAGGATTTCTCAGCTATACTGTGATTGCTTCTTTTTGTCTTCCCATCTGTATTTTAAGATAATGGTGTGCTGGGGTTGGTTTGGAAGCTCTGTTAGATGATAATATCATATAAACAGTCATGCCTTGTTTTTAAAAATAGCACCCAGACAGCTGCTCCCCTAACTCATTTTGGAAAATGAGGCTAGTACCTTACAAAGCAAAGATCACTTTACAATAGAGAATCCCTTGAAGTGTTAAATAATCATTTGGGAAAAGTGTTTGTTTCTTCAAATACCCACAAAAGCTATCAGAGAACATCTCTAAAAAAAATCTCCATTCAACCATCTTTCCTTAGTGCCTTGGAGGAGCACTGACAGGATACCCAGCATCCCAGAAAGAGTGGAGGTGGTAACAGAGATGCTAATGTCACTAGCATTCCTGCTGAGGAAGGAAAGGGAAAGAGTGGTAAAGCCAGCAACTTTCATTGTCTTATATACTAATAGCCCTTTTGGAGACAATGGTGGGGTTCTTTTCCTATCTGTCTTTTCTTTCTTGCCCCTGCTTGGTAATGCTTTGAGTAATAGTGCCCCCACCTGATGTAGTGTTAGAACAGGGAACACCTAGAGAAACTGCAAGTCAGGGCAAACTTGTCAGAGAGAAGATAGAGAAGCTGAAGGCCAACAAGAGTTTGAGTGTTTCCATATGTCCCCTGCTAATATGCATCATAATCAGAGACACCTCTAAGACGATAACTGACACATGGCCCTGAGATGCAGACACAGGTATATTGAGCTTCCTGCCTTTAGGACCTCAAAGTCTAATGAGAAAAGTGGGCATAGCAATAAATTGTCAGGGCGTAGTATGATACACCACTAATATAAGTATGAATAACATCGGTAAGAGTTCAGAGAAGAAATCAATCATTTTGCCTTTGAGTGAAAGGTTGCTAAAGACTTATGAAACTGACCTAGTAAGAATCATAATAGGCCAGTTGTACCTGGTAGTGATCTTTGCCAATAATGGGCCAGAGGTCATTTAAATAAGTGAAGAGGGTTTTTTGGTTGGTTTTTTGTTTGTTTGTTTGTTAGTTACTGTAGTGAGGTTGCTATTGGAGGTCCTAAAATATCCATTGATTAAACAATGAGATTCACTATGCACCTATTAGAAAGGCTAAAGTCCAAAACACTGACAACACCAGATGCCCCACCCAATGTGGAACAACAGGGATTTTCATTTTTTCTGGGTGGGAATGCAAAATAAAACAGCTATTTTGGAAGACAGTTCAGCAATTTCTTACAAAGCTAAACCTAGTCTTACCATATGATCCAGCAACCTCACTCCTACGTCTTTATTAAAATGAGTTAAAATCTTATGTCCACGCAAAAACCTGTACATAGATGTTTATAGCAGCTTTATTCATAGTTGCCAAAACTTGGAGGGAACTAAGATGTTCTTCAATAGGTGTATGGATAAACAAACCCAATACATCCAGACAAGGGAATATTATCCAGTGTTAAAAAAAAAATGGGGCATGAAAAAGCATGGAGGAATCTTAAATGCATATTGGTAAGTAAAAAACTCAGCTGAAAAGACTATATATTGTATATTTCCAACAAATGACATTCTAGTAAAGGAAAAGTTATGGAGTCATTTGGATGCTGGTGGCAGTTGCTGGTGCAATATGAACGTATTTAATGACTACTCAACTGTACGCTTAAAAATGGATAAAATTGTAAGTTTTATGTTATGCATGTTTACACAGATACACACACACACACACAGAGACGCACAAAAACAGGACAGCAAAAGACCAGGGTTTCCAAGGGTTTAGGGGAAGGGAGGATGGGTTGAATAGGTAGAGCACAATATTTTTTAAGGCAGTGAAACTATGACACTATAATGGTGGATTTGGGACATTATGCATTCTTCAAAACCCTCAGAACTCTACAGCACAAAGAATGAATCCTGTTGTAAACAGTGGACTTTAGTTCATCATAACGTATCAATATTTGCTCATCAGTTGGAACAAATGTACCACACGTAGGCAAGATGTTAGGAATACAAGAATCTGTATATGCAGGGAAGTGGGAGAGAAAGTATATATGGGAGCTCTCTGTACTTTCTGTGTAAGTTTTCTGTAAACTTAAAAGCTTCTCTTAAAAAATAGGGTCTATTAAAAATATTCATTTGGATAAGATCAAATAGATAATTTGGCAAAAACTCAAAGCATGGGCTGGCCATGAGTTAACGTCAGTTTTGATTTGAGCAAAAGAATACAGATCTGTAAAAGTTAGTGGTATTAAATCTGAAAATGTACACATGTACACACACATACATGCAGGTACACTCATGCACACAATTTAGGGGAAAACATGAAACATGATAAGTAATCAGAAACTTACCAAAACACTTGGTCATATGCATTACCTATATTTTTCTTTGACCAGTGGCTTGAGCTAAATGACAGGTTGTGTTCAGAAAACAATTGTGGATATTCTCATTCTCTAACCTCTCTTGTCACATTGCTATTTCAGTTATTGCCTTAGTGCATTGAAGTAGATAACATTAGATAAACCACACCCAGAGTAGTATGGATGAGAGGGATGCACTCTGGACAAGATTTTAGCATAATGGGATTCCAATTTCAGTTCACCAA
Source organism: Suricata suricatta (assembly GCF_006229205.1). Lineage (NCBI taxonomy): Eukaryota > Metazoa > Chordata > Mammalia > Carnivora > Herpestidae > Suricata > Suricata suricatta. The sequence continues at coordinate 116,258,222 of NC_043705.1, forward strand.
GTGAAGACAATACAAGGACAAGCTCTTCCCCTTTCCTCAGGCATTTTTCTACATCAATCCAAGAAGAGGGTTGGACTACATACTCTGAACTCCATTCTTGCTCTCAAGTGTTTTTGTTTTGTCTGGTTAAATATAGCCAAGACAAATTTGGAGAATCTCAAAGAAAACCCAAGTCTGCAGAGATAATTTCATTTTGAAACAAATCTAATGTTAACTTACTTCATCAATTACTCTTTGGACTTTGAAAAAGAAAACATTCAAGTTGCTATCCTGATTACCCTGACTGGGTCAGAGTCACCCTTTTACATGCTTTTTATAGAACCATTCAATTTCCTTACATATCTCTCACCACAATCTGTAATTACAGTATTATTTTTATCATCATCATGTTAATGCCTACACACACACACACACACACACACACACACACACACACACCACTGAATTGTGAACAATGTGAGAACAAGGAATGAATTTATTTTTTTCACCATTAACTTCCCAGTGCCTTTAGCCCAGAGTAGGTGGGCAGTGCACATGTACTGAATCAATCAACAAATGAATCAATGAATGATTTAATATCTTAGTTTAGTACAACAAAAATATAACTTTAATTTTATAAAGTAAAAGAATTATGATATTTAAAACATGATTTAGTCTGAACAAATTAGGAAGTTTTTCCTAAATGATACCAAACATAGACTGCAGATTTGAGCTGAAAGTTTTTCAACAGAAACTTAGGAATTTTAGTTTTTAGTAATCAGTGGTAATTTCTTTTACATAAATGATAATCTGTTAATTAATATGAGCCACAGGCATTAGTTGCATTTATGTACTTCTTTAAAATAATTTCTAGGCAAACTAATGAATTAAAATAAAGTTATAAGAGCAAATTGATAGGAACTATGCTGAGCATAAAAGCTATAACAAAAATAACTATTTCTTCATGTGACATAATGGAAATAGATTTTTGTTTTACATGCAAATATTTCTTCATTTGATGATTTGATTATCTGAAAATGTAAAAAGTCCTATCTTGTATTTGAATAAGAGCTGAAGCAACCTGAAACTTTAATTATTGACTGTACTCTTTCTAAAAATAAATTGCATTTCTAGATGGTTGACTTACCACTCAGTCTTTTGGTCAAATATGTCAATAAAATATTGGACAGCCTACCTTTGGCCTTCTTCTATACTGTGTTCATGGTGATGGTTTTAAATGCCAGCTTAATGCTTTCTTTATATCCAATTTGTTATTCATGTCTTAGAAGCCCATCTGAAACCATTCCTTTTAAACATGCCCATTAATTCAAAACCTCAACTTAGAAAGATTATTTCTTTAGTCCAAGATAATGGTTTTTGGTGAATGGAGAATCATACATGCCATTTAAAACTTAGAGCTAATATAAGATGGTGAAAACGCAATATAGTTTATTGTTACTTATCCAAAATTGACATAGATGCCTGAGGTGTAAGGAAGATTTTTCTTTTCAAACAAATGAATCATCCAATTCAGTTTAATCAAGTAAATAACATAATTCATGGAAATATTTGCCTTGTGTATAGCAAATAGATGCTGAGGCTTTAGGGGAAAATGTTTTAATATGACTTAAGACTGAAAATCATTTTCATTAAGATCAGAAAAATGTCAGAATCCACTATTAGTTGATGCCATTCTTTATTTTCTCAGATTTAAGCATTTTGGGTTTTTATTTTAATATACACAGTCTAGACATGTGTTATGGTTTTAAGTTATATCAGTCCAATATTCAGGATGTAGATACATTGAGTTTAGTGATTTTTGTGGCAGTCTAATGTAGAACCACCTCCTGGAGTTAGAAATGTTGACTTCAGAACTAAATCAACCATTTATTTTAGCCAAAATAAAGGTGCGTACTCTGCATATAAGCAAAGTTAATTTTTCTTTGCCTTACTGTAATTCATTTTCAAAATATTTATTGGGTTTTTAGAGATATTTTATTTTCTTGTAGAAAAGATTTTTGGAGAAACACAAACTAGATTTCAAGTGAACATAAAATCTTCAGGTTGGGGCGCCTGGGTGGCTCAGTCAGTTAAGCGTCCGGCTTCCGGCTTAGGCTCAGGTCATGATCTCAGGGTTCATGGGTTTAAGACCATCGTAAGGCTCTGTACTGACAGCTAGCTCAGAGCCTGGAGCCTACTTTGGATTTCGTGTCTCCCTCTCTCTCTCTGACCCTCCCCTGCTCGTGCTGTCTCTGTCTCTCATAAATAAATAAAAAACATTAAAAAAAATAAAAACAAAAATTTCACATTGAGTAATAAAAGATAGTCATTCCATTTGAAGGAAACAATTTGCTTTTAATATCATTAGTCCAATTTACCTATATCATTGTGGCATATTAAGTGGTCTTCGTGTACCTGGAAGTATGACCAATAAGCGAAGATTCAGGGCAGGAAAGGCAGAGCTACCTGAGTTTAACTCAGGATCCTACAGCCACTGTGAAGTTGGAGGAGCTGTTACAACACAGGTGTGTGTGTTGACTTTGACGAGTTACGTATCATGAAGCGTTTACATGCTTCTGATGGAAAAAAAAATCTATACTCACACTGCTCACATTCAGGTAAGTATAGATTTTTGAAGCTGCCAATTCTCCACTTTTGAGCACATGAAGAGTTCTAGGACCATCCAGACATCCATCATTATTTTTACTTTTATCTAGATACTGTCCTCAGAAAAATGCACAAAAGAGAACAAAGGAGGCACTATTGTTCATGTTTTTTTATACGTGAAGCAACAATATCAACATATTGAAATAGCTAAGTTCATTACAAAATCTTACATAATTCAGTTTGGGAATGAATGAGCTCCTTTCCTATTGGTTTATGTTTTCTTTTTTTATGCTGCACTTATAAGTTTTGCTTCTGTTTTGAAATTTTTCTACAACAGTTGCTGTTGACTTGATATATTAAACAGAAATAGAGAATGAAATGTTGAAGCTGATAGTTGAATATCGACATACAATTTACAAGCATTCTGGGCCTTTTATTTTTATGTTAAGATACTTTGTGAGCCTTCATCTTAATCATCAAACAGCCTTGCAACTCAAGCTCTTTGGGGCTTCACACTTTCTGTACCATTGTTAAGGAGATAGGTAGACAGAATCAATAACATCTAACAACTGAACTGTTGTTGAAATTAGGGTCATTTCCTGAATATCTGTTCAGGTTTTCTGGTTAAAACTAGAAACTTTAAGGTCTCATTTTTGTATACTCTACAGAGTTCACTCTTCAACACCTGGAATGATGCCTCCATTACCTAGCACAGTGCCTGTTGCAGTAGAATCTGGTCTAAAAAGATTGAATGAAAATTATGGCATCATTAACCAGAAGGATCCAAGAGTACAATACTCTGCTAGAGTTAATGTTTCCATGACTTGATCAATTAGGGGATATATTGATTACCCTGTGGGGCACAATGCCCTCAAAATCACTTACACTGTGCTCATTTCCAAAAGGGAAAGATACTTTACTGGCTCCCCAGATTTATTTTTGAATAGACAGATAGGACATGGGTTCAACAGACATCAGCCCTATCATCAAGTCTCATTTATTAAAATGATTAGAACAACACTTTATTGTGGATGGTGGAAAGTCCAACTGAAAGAAAGCTGTGGACTTGTATCTTAAATAAGAAAACATAGCTAAAAATGAGTACCTTTGCAACCCATTTGAGTTGTTTGGTTCCAAAGCAGTAAGCTAGAATCTCAGTTTATAACTATACAGGTACCTAGTAACTAGAAGACTCCAACTACATTTTAGATTCAAGTTATTTGAGATTGGCAACATGGACGAGATCCTGAGAAATGCAGAAAGATGATAGAAACTCCCTTCTCTACCATGACCTTGGCTATTTTCCCAGTCCCTTAAAACCTCCGGTAAGGTAAGAGGAATGATTTCTAGTCAAGGCAGTTGGGTGAACAAAGATTGAAAACCCAATGGCATGCCAACCCATTAACAAGTGAAAAGTTCAGCTGAGAGCAAGGAGGGTTTTCAGTTTACATAATGCTAAGTAACTCACTTAAGTGGAAACCCTTAAATTCATAGGGCTTTTGGCAATTTTCAAGGGTATTTACAATCATGATTGTATCTGAACTTCCCAATAACTCTGAAATAGAGTGATATATTTCCCTTCTGCACACTGCACAGACAGAGTCAAACATTTGCAGGCATGACTCATATAGTCAGTCTTGGTTTCAAGAAATACTTTCCAATGGAAGGAAGCTGGCCATTCTGGACATTAGCATAGCAGTGTAAAATGTGATAGCAATGGTGTGGTCTACCTTAGGTTGCCTGTTAGTGGTAGAGTCCAGTTCAGAATCAAGGATTCATAATTCTCAAGTCATTTTTTCTGATTTTGTTTTCTACTCAATTCCACTAAATATAATAGTATGAAGTAGCTAAGAAAAGTAAATCAGCATTATGGACCTTCTTTATTTGTCATTATAACTAGTAACAAAGAGTGTTTTAAAATGACAAGCATTTTATCAGCAATGTTTTTTGTATTTATTTTAAATATTGTACTTTAGTAGGATATTAGGAAAGGTTTCTCTTTGTTTTTTAAGTCCCAACTCCTCTTTATCCCCTGAAATAGAATGGAATACCAGGAATAAGACCTGTTATAAAATACATTTTCTGTTTATTAGTAACTAAGAAAGACTCACGTCTGAAGGTATTTTCAAATGATTTGTACTTAATGACTTTCCAGTGGGACAGGACTTCCTAATAAAATTAGCAGCAGTATTCTTTTGGTTCTTCCCTGCTGATTTGATCTTTTTAGTATTCATTAATTCATTAATTCTTTTATTCAAAAATAGCACTGTCCCTGTGAAAGAGTTTCCTTTCAGATGATTCACCTTAAAGAAAGTTATTCCCTGGCCATGTATTTCCTAGGAGCAGGGCTGGTAACACTGATGACCAGCTGGCCCACAAGTCATCAAAGACAATGCCCATCTCTTGTGCTGCTGTCTAATTCATCACCAACTTCCCCTTGTAAGTTCCTTTTCAAATTTGAACTTTGATTGTTTGAAAGAAAAGTTTCCAATCTACAGTGGTGATGGGATATACAGGATTTTTGTAATTGTACTTCTTGTCTAGACCAGAGAAACTAAGAATATCTAGAATTCAACTTTTGGTTAATTGATAGGTCAGTTAATTGATATATCAGTTATATATAAAATATATTTTGTTGTTTCTAGGGAGGTGTTTATATTCTAATATGTTACTTAATTTCATAGTATCATGTTATCTGTTTTCAAAGATACTGTGTGTGCTCAATTTCAAAATTCAGTTGTAAGCAAATACTCTGATGTAAGGCAGATTGTGGTGCATGCTAGTCACTTCATTCCCTAAATGAAACTGTTTCTTCATTATTTCATGGAAGTAGTGCTGATGGAAGGACCCAGGAGAGCAGCATCTATATGAAAACATGCAGTTAATGCAGTTGTAGGAGTGACCCGATAGAATTTTGGAAGTTAATTGAGATTCCAGAAAACATACACACACACACACACACACACACACACACACACACACACATACACGCATGCACATGCACACACACACACACACGTACCCCAGACCCTCTTTTCTGAATTTTCAACAACTCTTCATGTCTCCAGCATCAAGCTCCTGTTACCTATCTGTGCCAGTGTCTTTCCTTCTATTCCAGCCTGAATCAATTCTATAACAATGTTTAAAGTCTTATCCCCTCAGACCTCCCCTTGGATACCCAGGACTGGTCTGTCATGAGGAAGCATTTTATTTCACCTTTTTGTGGGGGCTGGAGGGACATTTTTATAGCATGATAAATTAATGTAAAGGAAGATTTTAGTAAGAGAAAAAGTTTAGCATTTGTTCTTTTAGGACCACATTTTAAACTCTTCCCTAAAATTTAACCAGACACTGTTGGTAATAACACTCATCTTTCATATAGCACATTCTATGTTCATTGACTCTTAGAATCAATAACTAGTTAATTATGACTTAATTAAAGCTGGAGTGAACACCAGCCTTAAGGAAGGGCAGCATTGTCACTGTGTTACCTTGCCATGCCTTGCTTCTGTATTTGCTAAGTGTAGACTCAGGCAGGCAGATAGTTCACATGGCCAAATATTCACATGCCTATGTGATTCTAAATTTTGAAAAAATTATACATTTCAAATTTTCTGTATCTGTACAAGCATTTCTGATGTTGAAATCTTAACTCTAAAACAACCAGAGGAGACTTACCTGGCTGGCTTAGATACCCTGCAATACCGTTGCTGGAGCTGGAGCTACCTCTGAGAACATGAAACTTCCATTTCCCCTCTGCTCCTACTCCTTAGTCTCTAGCAGCTATCCAACCCAATGCCATTCGTGAGGGCTGCTCTACAGTTCTGGTGAAATCTCAGCTCCTACATGCTGTATATTTTCCGTGGCAGCAGAGAGGAGATTGCCTGAGCTAAAGAGGGAGAAGAATGTAGCAAGCTTGTGTTGATGGTTTTAGAACTAGAGCTCCTGCCCCTTTACTAGCACTGCCTAATACTCTTCCTGCTTTTTCAGAAGTTGTTAATTCCAAGGAAAAGATGATGCAGACATCTTGGAAACATTAATGTAGAAATAGTCAAAATAGTCTTTGACCATAATAAGAGAATAGTACCCAGAATGAGGGTGAAACTACTCTATTATATTCTATACCCAAGTTTGAACATTTCAGTATTTTCTGTGTACCTCTTTTGAAGGAAGTATTGACAAAGTGGAGTGTTCACAAGAGAATGACAAATACATTAAGAATGTTCCAAACTGGGGGTTCCTGGGTGGCTCAGTTGCTTAAGCATTCAACTCTTGGTTTTAGCTCAGGTTATGAACTCATGGTTCATGGGATCAAACCAGGCATTGGGCTCTGCACTGACAGTGTAGAGCTTGCTTTGACATATTCTCTTTCCCTCTCTCTCCCCCCTCCTTTGCTGTTGCTTTCTCTCTCCTCTCAAAATAAATAAACTTTTTAAAATGCTCTAAATTGAATTATATAAGGGAAAGAAATGGGATGTCTAAGATGGAGTAGGGGAGGTAGAGATGGTGGAGTAGGAGAGTCCCAGTTATTTTCAAATATTTAAATGAATATCATGTGGAAGAGGAAGAGATTTGTTCTGGATGAACCTAAGAAAGACTAGCGGATAGTCAGAAAGAACCTTCTAATAGTGGGAATAGTCCAAAGATGTCTGACTCAAGAAGCTATGAGAATTTCAAGTTCCTGAAGCATATGGAAGAGTTGAGGCCTTGAAAATGAGGCTGTAGTGCAATAATTCCAGAGCAGTGTTCTTTAGAACATTAGATTCACTACATGTCCATTGGTGGTTTATAGGAAGAAATAAAAAGAGTGTATATGTGCGTGTTGGTAGTTGTGGGACTATCCTTGTGTCAACTAAGTTTGAAATTTTACTTTAACTTATTCCAATAACTTATTGACAATAAATTTTAACTTATTTCAATAACATCTCAATGTTTTTAATATGATAATATGCTTTCTAGGAATATGATAATAAGTTTCTAGGAATTTTCCATGTTGTCAAAGAACGCTAAAGTGGATGATTTAAAAAAAGTGCCAGGTAACATAATATCCCAAAGATATAACAAACAGAAACCCAATGGAAAACACTCTTCTCATACTAAGTGACCTAAACTTTTGCATTCTTTTGGAACTATGAAAACATTCTGACATTGTAAGACCACTGTCAAGAGAAGTTATAGAATTAATAGCATAATGGATATTATTCTCTTGCAGAACAGATGACATAGTCCTCTCCCGCTGCACCTGTAGTTATCACTGAGTAAGGAGAAAAGGCCAAAGAAATCACCCCTGATAATTATGCATGATTACACGGGCCCACAGACACATGAACACATTAGCACTTGAGATATTATGATCAAATTAAATTCTGTGTGTGTTTGTTCTACCTGTTAGCATTTCCTCTGAGGGATATGAAATTTTTGAATTTGGCTTTTTTAAAACTTAAACATCTGATTTGGATGCTAAAGCACATTCATCTTTGAAAGAATGTGTCAGGGACATGGAGTTACACAAAGTACTATACACAAAAGGCTGTGCTGATGTAATAAATAGTTCCCTCCCCCCTCCCCGACTTCTGCTGAGCAATTTGGATTGAACAAGTCTTCCATTAGAGTGACCATGACAAACATTTTCTTTAGAAGTAGGTTTAGATTTTCTGAGCCTGATATATTATTCATAGCATAATGGCATAGAGGAAAATTCTAACAGATGATTAAAGTAAGACTATGTGGTAAGAGTTTCTAAGTAGTCTAATTTTGGTTGCCTTTCTGCTTTGCCAGAGGAAGTAGAGGTACCCACATGAGTCTGCACAGTGCATGGCACTGAACATGCATGCAGGTTTTCTCTGGTGATCTCCTCCCACCTTCCCTCCAAAAACAAACAAACAACAACCCTCAAACCAGCCTAAGACCCACCCTATTTGTATTTTGGAAACAGAAATGTAGTTTTAACTTTTCTATCTCATTGAGTTTGCTGAAGGTCACTCTTGATTCCTACTTTGGTTGAAAGGGAAAGTCTACTGATCACAGAATTCCTTGCCATCAAAATTGGAGACTTGTAGGTTGGGTTTCCCAAGAAACACACTCTGAGGTGCTGAGATTTGTAGGTGGAACTTTTGTTCTGTCCCTTGGGATCCATGCCTATAGAAGAGTGGAGGAGACAGGATTAGGCAGAGAGAGAAGCTGGGCTGGGCTGCAGTCTCAACAAAGGCCTCAGCCAAGCCCACGGAAGCTCTGGAGCTGGGATGAATCTTCAGAATTGTCCCACTCTGAGGCAGGTGCCTATACTCCTCTCCAAAGATGAGTCATTAGATTCAGGCTGCCCCCCAAAGAGGGTGTCACCTTGAGTGAGGTGGCTCTCTTTGCCTGAAGGAAGATCTTGGACAGAAACTCAGCTGAGGGCTGGGAGAATGAGCAACCCCAGGCTGGAAGGGTGGATGTGGGCACTCTTCACATTATTCATAAAGTAACTTTCTCCACCATTTGCCTTAAGGTAACCTAAAACCTGGAAAAATGAAAAAGTTAAGGTAGCCAGCATTTATTCATTGCCTAATGTGTACTGGGCATTAATGGTAAAAATGGAGGAGCAGCTAACATTTATGAAGTTCTGGTCTTTTAGGCATTACGTTAAATTTTATGCATGTGTCATTCCATTTAATTTTCAATTTAATTCTCTCCTTTTAGAGTGTTTCATGAGCAAGGAAGATGAAGCTAGAAAAGTTGAAGTAACTTGCCTCAAGTAACACCAGTATAGATGAGAGTGCAGGGTGTGAATTCAGAGTCTGCTCCAAAGTCCTAACTATACTGTATTCTTGTATTTTATTCTTGCAAAAAACACTATGAAGCATGTACCATTGTATCCCCAATTTACAATGAATAAAGTTCACATTGGGGAGGTTCTATAACCTTCCTTGAGGTCATATTTCATTAGTAACTCAAATAGGGCCCTGCCTGATTCTAAAGATTTTGCTCTTTCCACTATCCCTATATCGATTGTAGACAGTCCATTAAAACTCGATAAATACTCACTTAACTTATGGGTCCTCAGAGAGTAGTTTTTATTTAGCCTCATGAATTTATAAGAGTCCATGGAATGTTTCCATTGGAATTAAAGTATATGTCAAGAAAGAGGCCAACAGCTAGCTTATGAGGCCCGAGGAAGCTTTGTGGACATCTCCATTTGCTTCAGTGCAAGGCTATTCAGAGAGATTAAGCTATTTCTTATTTGTAGCCATCCAGGCAATTCCAGAATGAGTTCCATAATTAAGGCAGAGACCATGTGTGATCCATCTCTGTGTCTATCCCAACAATTGCCACATGAATAGTACTCAGGAAACAGTATAAGGGAATATATATGAGTGTGATGGAGACCAGTGGTTACCAGGATTTCACCTTCAAGGACCTTTTACCACATTTTCCCCTCACAGAGCCTGTCTCCTCTTAATAAATATTTATTTGATAAATAATAACTTATCTCCCCATTGTTAAAATTAAGTGCATACCGAATCCCACTAGAACTTCCAATGAACAATAAGTACTCAACACTAAAACTGAATTAACACCATGATCCTGCCAGCAGTAAAGAAAAGTGGCATTTCAGTTAACGTGTGCGACCACAGTTCATGGGTGACTGATTTCTGTGGTGGCTTCAATTACAATCTCTGATATCCATAGTCCAAAAAGCCCCCCAAGCAGGGAATCATTGAGACCTAAGGGATCAACCTGGGAAGTCCTTGAGGTGCTTGTCCCAAGCAAAATTAGAAATGTCAAATTTACTTTCAGCACCCGTTCCACTGTAGCTCTTTGTAGCAAATAGAAATCTTTCCAAAGAGCAGAAAGGCAGGACAAATGCTCACAGCTAGAAATGGTACTGAATAAAGTCAATTGCTTCTGAACTTTGAGTCCCCGAACATTGCCCTGAGTGAGGCGCTATTTGATGTGAAGGAACAAACCGAGGTGAAAACACTTGACCCCACACAGAGGTGTTCATAATTGTGAGACGCTACCCTTGAATAAAAACCTGTTGTGTGCCTCCTGGCAACCTAAATCTCCATGTATGGAAGGGCCTCTGTGTTTAGAATTTGCAATGCTTTCTAGCTCGCTTGCTCCCTTAAAAAATTAGCAGACAAGAGAGTCCCTGCTCAGTGGGAAGCTGACCCGCTCGCCCTCTGTTCTGGGAGCAGGGTTATGGCTTATGCTGAAACATTGGCTGGAGCAAATGATGAACTTGCAGACAGCACAATTTATGAACTCTAAACACCATTCTTCTTGTAGTTTCTATGATCTTGTTTTAATTGAAAATGGATTTTTAACAGTTTTCATCCACACCACAATAAGAAGTTCCTGTTGCCAGCAACTAAGGAAAAGAATGGTGTCCTTTGCTTTGACTTGACTGCATTGCTTTTTGCTAAACAAACACAAAAATAAGCTAAACAACCTGTCCTGTCCAGCATGGGAAGGAGGTGAGATAGCTTTCATGTACTCTTGATGACTTGGAATGTATCCCTTTGAAAACTTAAAGCAGCTAGTAAGGGTGATGATGAAGGCAGGTCAGTCCCCTGCCTGATGATATGCCTGGTGTGACAGCAGTTCTTGTGTCCTTATCCTATGGCATTGGACATGTCTGGATTCGTGACTGTGTCAAGTCATGTTTAAACCACCCTGAACCAAGGGACACCTGGGTGGCTCAGTCAATTAGGCATCCGAATTCAGCTCAGGTCATGATTTCACAGTTCAGGAGTTCTAGCCCCGCGTCGGGCTCTGTGCTGACAGTTCAGAGTCTGGAGCCTGCTTCAGATTCTGTGTGTGTGTCTCTCTCTGTTCCCTCCCTGTCCACACTCTGTCTCAATCTCTCTCAAAAATAAAGATTAAAAAAAATTAAACAACCCTGGACCTTACACTTGAATCGTACCCTCATAGATATCATCACTTTGTGTGTGGGTGTGTCTACCTCCGAATGCTGTTATTCCTACTTTTATAATTAGGGAAAATTGGGATACAGAGGGTTTGCATAATTTATGCAAGATTATAAATAAAATACATTACTATAGTCAGGACCAGAACCGAAGTTTCTCTTTTAACACCAACCCAGTTTGTGTTTTCTTGTTATTTGTTATTGTTTGTTTGTTTGTAATAAATCTCTTTCCCCCACCAGACTTTGTGTAAAGGACTACGTCGGTTTCTGACTCCTACAGTGTCCTCAGCACACCGTAAGAGGTGCCTCCTAAATATTTGTTGGACGGATATCTTTATTGAGCTACAAATAGACTTTTAAGCAGAGAATCTAGAAAAGTCGAGGAGAGAGGGATTTTGTCCTTTCTCTGCCAGAGAGGGGAAAATTCAGAGCAGCTATGTGTGTAGTCATGCCTTTAATGATTTTATGTTTTACACCTACTGGCAAGTACGTAGGGCAGGTCATAGGAAGACGTGGGAAGGCTTTAGTCTCCTATTTAGGAACACTCAGGTCCTCTAAAATCTCTAGAGTTATTTGTGAGGGCATTTGTTTTACCGATAATTCATATGAGGGGAAAAAGATTTTTTTCAAAAATGAGCTATTTTCATCAAGTATAAATCAGATACAGAACAGAAACAGGTTTAGCAAAGAATGATAATCCTTGTATTTTAGGAAGTGATGATTTATGAGATAAGCCATCTATCTACCTGAGGCCATTTTGAAGCCTCTTTCAGGGTTTAAACCTGCAGATGCAAAAGCCCTGCCTTTTATCACTGTATCCTTTGGTGAATGAAACACCAACCGTTTTCGCAAGGGTTTCTTTTTACTTTGTCTTTCTTTTCTTTACCTTTTCAAGTGAAATTTCTAACCTTTCAGAAACAGCCGACTGACAGGAAATCACATTTTAAAATATGTTGGGCTTGATTTTAATTAGTCGGTCCTGGATTCAGTTGGTCATGGAAAGAAAGGCCTGTTGATTATAATTTTAAACTTTGCTGATCAACAAAAATCCATTATCTCAGGAGAGGCTGGGTCTGGGACAGGCAGTAATGAGGCTCTGACATTTTCATTTGTAATCTTTATCCCCAAGGGCATCAGAGAGTTCTATAAAAATTAATGAATTGAATTTGGAGATTCTATTTCATTCAATAAAGAAACATGTCATTGTTTAATTAAATACATTCAAATAAAATTCACTGAAAGATGCAAGTGTTTTATTATCTGCAATCATTCATTCATATCTGCCAAAAAAACACAGTTTAGTGAAGTTAGAGAAGTAGCATATGCAAAATGCATTTGTGGTAAAAGTATTATGTGTATACACACACTTGATATAAATTTGACATGGATTCCTAGTAAATGTAAATCTAATTAAATGATAAGCAATTATAATTAATAATTAAAACTAATATAAAATTGATGGTAAATAAAGAGATCTGATTAAGTTTAATTCTGATAAACTCTATTCTTATAAAGATAATGGTCACTACTATTATTATTATTACACAGACTCTCCCGACACTATATGTGTAATGCAGGGAAAATCATTTTGCAAATTGGTCACATTAATTAAAAAAAAAAACACATACACTTTCGTTCAAAAAAATAGTATGAATTCACAAACTAAAATCTGTGGCAGTAGCCAGTGAAGAAAACTGAGAATACTTTTCATGAATTATGTTACTGCATACATCTCTATTCCAAAAGTAATTTAAAAACATAAGACCTGTTCATTTACTCAGTAAATATTTATTGAACACTTAGTCTATGCCAGGCACTACGGTAAGCACTGGGGATACATCAGTGGGAAAACAGACAGTCCTCCTTCTCAAAGTGATTGCAGTCTAGTTGGACAGACAGATATTGATCAAACATATAAATATAAGTACAAATCTGACTCGCATTTTGAAGCAGTGACATTTAAACTATCACCTGAAAGATGAGTGAGTTGGCCAAGTGAAGGGGCATAAAAGATAAGATATTCTAATAAAAAAAAAAAAGGCAAACAACAAATCAGCATCTACAAAGTTCCCTGAGCAAACTCAGGCTGGTCCAGAAGCAACACTGAGGACGTGGCTAGAATCCAGCGAGGGGAAGAGTGACAAGAGACGAAAGTGGAGATGCCAATAGAGGCAGTTGTTTCATAGGCCAGTTAAGGATTTTTACCTTTGTACTAAAAGCACAAAGAAGTGATTGAAGCATCCTAAGTAGGAGATTGACATGCATTAGTAAGTCAAGGTCAGCACACTGAGGGTTACTGAACTCAGTACTTTCAACCCCTGTCTTTTCCTTTAAATCTTTTCAAAACCAGTTCTCAAAGCCAGCACTTCAGAAGACCTCTGGCCACCTTTTCTCTCCCTTCTTGTTGTTTCTCAGAGGGAAGTTATCTGGATTTCTGCAGATGTGCCTGTTTCTGCCCCAAGACACCTGCAATCTGCTTGAAGACGCCTTTTCTCGAGAGAGCTCCAGGGTCCAGAGAGGGGCTTTGAGGCTTCTTTTGGTTCTGAACCTGCTTGCTCTTTTGCCAACTTAGCCTCTGTGACCAGAGAAGCATACTCAGATGTTTGCCACAACTGTGTGCCTAGAAGCTGAGCCCTTCGCAGGACCCTCTTCACCAGGCTTGCCCTTATAGCACCAGGATGTCTCTGCTCCTTTTATCTTTGATTGGATTTGTAAACGTTGGAAAGAAATCCTGCAGGCTCATTTTTGCATTATGACTGTGTTATGGCTAGGTGGCTGTCAGAATTCCCTGCTGCCTCTCTTCCTGGAGATGCTAGAGACTGGAGCAGGGCACTGCACAGGCTGTGCCTCAGTGGATATTCGAGACAGTACCACATATAGACAGCTAGACACTCATCTTAGCACTTTCTATGCACCACTCTAATCCTTACCCATCTCTGGACAGACCCTAGGCTTAGGTATGTACTTTCCCTTTTCTTGAAATTGTCATCCTTCTTTATCTAATAGTCATGACCAAGTTCAGATGTCACCTGCTTTGTGATCTATTCCTTAAATTCTTCTTTAATTTCTCCTAAGTGGCATAAGTTATTTCATCTAATATGCTCTCATAGAATCCTATGCCCATGACCACTGTACCATATTATATTGTTATGGTTGGTTCACATCCATTTTGCTTGTTAGACTTTGTGACATCTGAGACCAAGATTTTTAGTTCAACATCTAAATTCCACAAGTGTGGGGTTTTTTTTTTCCTTTTAGGTGTCAGGTACTATGGTAGCGTCAGGTGGTATATCGGTGACTATGATGCGATTTTTAGTTTTTGAAAAGTGTGCAGGCACTGATAAAATAGGCATAGAAATGGATTATCTCAATGCCCTATGCAATGCATAGTCACAGAACTATGTTTAAAGGATAGAAAGCCTAAAGAAAAGAAAGGGTTCTTCACCCAGGCTTAAATAGGAGGCATCAAGACAATGGTCAAGCCACATCTTAAGAGGCAAGTAGAAGGTACTGAAGCAGGACTGGCTATTTCATAGAGAGATAAGGCCTGAAAAAATACTGAGGGCATGAAACCACAGGGTGCGGTTAGACGGATACAACCTCTCAGTATTGCTGGAGACAAACCAGCAGGTGGGAAATAGCAACAAATGAGGCCAAAGAGGGGTGTGTGTGGTGGATAGTGTGAGACAAGTATAGACAAATTCATCTACACTGTGAAGAGCTCAGTGTATCTTGCAGGTAAGAGAAGAGTTTGTGGTTGTTTCTGCAGAGGAATAATGAAAAGAGAGTGTC
This sequence comes from Suricata suricatta, assembly GCF_006229205.1. Classification (NCBI taxonomy): domain Eukaryota; kingdom Metazoa; phylum Chordata; class Mammalia; order Carnivora; family Herpestidae; genus Suricata; species Suricata suricatta. The sequence goes on from NC_043705.1 coordinate 116,273,511, forward strand.
CTGTTGTAGTGTGGAAAAAGCACACGACCGAGTGTGGGGGCAAAGCTATGGCAACATTTCTCTGAGAGAGATGAAGTTTTCAACTTCAAGGTGACTCTAGAGAGCTACAGTTAGAACAGCTTCCCCCAGAGGTGTGCAGCACATCTTTGCTGAACGAGTGAATGATTTAAAAAACAAAAGTTTAGGTTATACCATGAAAATTGTTACATTGCGACAGCATTTTATTACCACCAGAGTAGGTCACTCTATCCAACACTCAGTAAAAACAAAACGTGGCAATTAGCTGTACATCTTGCATTGTCAATATCAATATTGCACCCAAAGGGGCAAGACTTGGTTCTTGATAGGGCAAATAAAAAATTTACTCTTTTTGTGTATAAAACACAGATACATAATCAGTATATCAACACAGTCTATCCTGGAGCAGGAAGGAGAGTAGGAAAAGGTATTTGTAAAGGCTCCATAGAGGGCAGTAATGAAAATGGGGTAAGAAATGCCACTCTAAATAATTATAACTTCAATAGCATTAGCTGGTTTTAACACAGTATGTTGACTCTTTTTGTTTAATATAATTCGACTTAAAACTGTCTGAATATTTGAGATTCGACCTGGCATTATTGCTTGTTTTGTCTTTGGTCTCATATTGTCTTTAGGGAAGTATATCTGAACAGAAAAATAGAAATATTCCCACAACTCAGCAAAATGGCATTTTAAACGTCAAACTCTTTTTTTCACCGGTGGACTACAAGCTATTCCAAAAGGATGTTTCATCGATCCTCAGAGCAATCTATTTTATAGGAAACAGAGCAGAGCACTCTTACATTCTCCTAACATCTCCCTATGGGGATGATAATCAGTTGCTAAATTCAGGCCCAGGAATTTTCATCTTTGAGTGGTAGACGGCATCTGAGGAGCTGTTTCTGTGCTGGTCACGGTTCTAAGATGCGAATTGGTTGCTGTGACTTTGAGCTTCAAGAAATCTAGTGAACCAGCCACTCAGTTAAGGTAAATACATAATCAACACTGGCCTCAGGGTTATCTTATTTATGCCACCTCCCACCTCCCACCCATTCTTCCCAGCAAATGTCCCAGTTCTGATAACTTTGTCCACAGAGTGTCTGTCTTTTCTAAAATGCAAAGGCAATATACTACATTCACAACAGAGAGATATCTTCTGCTCTAGCAAATCCAGAAGGAAAAATAATGGAATTCACACCCGAGTGGCTGCCCAAACATTGCAAAAGCATCTGCCTTTCTAATGAACTTGAACACACTCGTGTCTGTGCTTCAGGATTCAGATTTTTCATTGTGAGGTACAATTATCTTCTGAAACTGTTGCTGTGAAGACCAAATGTCTCCACTTGCCAGTCTATTCTATGAAGGCATTTAGATCCATGTCATGCTCTTTTAGAAGCAATTGGATCCTCCTCTGTGTCCAATGGGAAAATGTATATGTTGAAAACCATGGATCTGAATTTTTAAGATATGATTCACCATATTAATGTAGTCCAAGGCAGTGGACCCAGTGTTGTCTGTGATAGGTTGAGTTTACTTAGAGCAGATAGGCTTTCTGAGATCTGGAGAAATGTGCGTACATTCCATTCCATACTTCTGCTTCACAAACCAAAAGGGACATGGCTTCCTTTTTTGCCCTGCTCTTCATGATAATTACATGATACTGATTTGCCTTCTACTTCTATACCTACTTCTCTTTTTCTTTTCTTGAATCAACTTTTCCGCCCAGCCCTTACGTGATCTTCAAATTCTCGCTTCTCTTCTCCTTCTGCAAAATCAGGTAATTTTATCGACTCTTGTAGCTCTAAATATTCTATGTGATGGCTCTTTTGTGTCCTGAAATATCAGATCTGTACTTAACTATCAGTTAAGATGTCAACTCCTGTGTCCCAAAGTCACTTCAAAATCAATGTCTCAAACCAAACTTAGCACATCCACTGGAAAACCTTTCCTCCTACCTTTTCAAGATTAGTGAGTAATGTCCACCTACTGGGATACGGCTAGAAATTGAGGCATCATTCATGGCCACTTTCTTCCTCTCCATTTCCATCCAACCCACACTAACCAACTGTCATTTTATCTCCTCAGTTCCTTTCAAATATATATACTGCTGCTGGTGCAACTTAAGCTTCCACTGTCTTCGGTCTGGATTACTTTGATGGCTGCTTAATTGTTATTCCTGCCCCTGCTCCAGTTCTGTCCCATTCCTTTTTTCACACTGAGGGCAAGCCACTCTCTTCAATCACAGATCTAAGCATATGATTTCCCTGGTTAACAGCTGACAGTTGTTCTATATTTTGAAAACTCTCTAACATCTGGTTTCTTCTTATCTCTTCAACATTTTAAAGACTTCCTTAAATTTTATGATGTAACATCTCTGAGATTCCTACCTACTGCATCATTCTCTCTTCTCCTTCTCCCCTAGCTCTTTCCTTCATTCTCTACCTCACCCAGGAACTCAATGTCCATATCTATATCCTCTCACTTTCTTCGTTGTCATATTATCATCTCTCAGAGCTGCTTGTTTATCCATTTCCCATGGAAACCTCCCTTTCTGACACTTGAAGTCACAGTAGGTGTCACTTCAATGTGCTGTCATAGGATATTGCACAGCATTATTGGCAGCACCCATGTCTCTATCGGCATGTCCTGATTCTCCTTTATGCTTTCATAGTATTGAGTTATCTTTTATAACAAAAGTCAGATTGTACCACTCTTCTGCTCAATTCTTACAAAACCTCCCCATTTCACTTGCTTCATTTTTTACTACTCTCCCCTTTCTTTTTTCCAAGTAGGCATGCTACCCCATTTAAGGCCATGGTGGTAACTGAAATCCTTTCCCTGGATACTCACATGACTAACTCCCTTGTCTCCTTTAACTTTGCACAAACATTCCCTTATCCATGAGGCCTATAACCCACCTTATTTTAAGTTGTAATCTATACCACTTCTCTCTATCTGCACACTCCTAATCCTTTTTTGTCTCCATTTTTAAAGCTCTTATTCTCTCCTATCAAATGATATAATTTATTTAAACTATTATTTACTGGTTGTCCCTCTTTATTAGAGTGTAAGCTCCTCACAGGTGGATATTTTTAACTCCTTGATTCATTCAAGTTTTCCAAGACCTCCAGTGATAATATAATATGTGATCAATACATATGCTTAAAGGATGAGACTTGATTGTATTATGTTAAAATTTTTTCCATATCTACCTGCCTACCAGCAAATCATGCACTCTTTGGATGCAGAGGTTTTTGCTGTTGTATCTATTTACAGGGTCTAGCACAGTTCCTGAAAATAATAGTCTCATAATACATGTTTGTTAAGTGTATGCAGTCATCTCCAACTTCACCACCCCATACCTTTGCAGAGTTTGAAATCACACCGTTGCCAAACTAGAATATGAGTGCAAGAATGTTGTATTCTCAGAGGGAAATCCACCCTATAAATTCTCACAGCAACCGAGATCTCCAAAGAGGAAAAGTCCAATGTGGACCACTCTGCTGAATTTTTTTCCTACAGAGTCCCTTCAGAGGTTGAAAATTTACCATTGTCCATTTGGCTTTTTTTTTTTTTTTCAATTCTGTGTTTATAACTGGGGCATTTATTTTAATGTTAGAAAACTAAAGGAAAGCCGGGGGATTGTAAGCTTGACAAATAGTATCTTGCTTCCTGTGACTTCTCTTTTTCTTTTCTTTCTCAGAGCTCTTCCTGCCATGATGCAATGGGTCCGCACACAGAAGCCAGGAGAGAGTGGCATCAATATTGTCACAGCTGATTTTGTAGAACTTGGTGATTTCATCAGCACTGTCATAAAGCTCAACTATGTTTTTGATGAGGGAGAAGCCAACACTTGATAGTACCATTTGGAGCATCCACGAGTAAGATAGAGAAGATTCATTGTATTAGGCCTATTATCTATAAACACTCTGATCTTCCTATTCCACTGAGTCTCTGAGGGGAATAGGCTGGTAGTGGGTGGGAAAAGGGGGAATCCATTCCTTCAGTGATGAATATCATACTCTGCATTACTATAAATATTTCATTTCCCATTTGATGAGCAAAATCTGCTTCTAGTGTTAGGGATAAAAAAAGACCAGTGAATTTTGTTTTTCAGAATTAGTCTTTGTAATGTATAACTCATGAGTGTTTACTTGATTGTGTTTCTGAATTCAACCTTAAGGCTTCTCCACTGTTTCCACTAACTTAACCTTTCCACTCCCTCTTTCACTGGCTCTTTTTAATCAGCTGCCATTTGGGACTCAATACAATTGAACACCCAACATAATGTGTATTACATTGTTGTACTGAAATTTGTTTTTGTGAGACTTGGTATAATATAATATTCTATAGTCATCTGCAATTGGTCGATCCTTGCTAACTTTTGGTCATAGAAAATATGCATCAAATCAGTTTCCCTGCATCAGTAATATTGGAGGCCATAATCAGCAATTTTTGTGTAATATGAATATAACAGTGTTTCACAGTGTTTCTATTTAAGGCAGCTATAAATATAGAGTAAAAACTTTTTTGAAAGAATGATTAGTGCCAACCCTGTAGTGAAAAATGGAGGAGGGAGAAGAGATAAATGCCATTTTAATTCAGGAATCTCTTAAGTAATACTGTACTGCAGACGCTCAGTAAGTAAAAAATTATGACAAACATGTTAAAATCAGGAAACTCTGAACTCTTACAAAATCTCCCCTATTAATTCTCTTGATTAAAAAAAGGGAAGGAGGAAAAGAAAGAAGAATGAAATGAAAGATTGTGTCCTACCAAATTGGCCTTTCCAAACATGCAATTCTAAATCCCAGATTTTGAGGAACATATTTTGAAGAAGCTTCAATTCAAATTTTTACTTGACATTGAGGAAAGAGAAAGAAGAGAAAGAAGTAAAACAGTTTCTGAAACCATGTAGAGTGTAAAACCTTAAAGGATCCATGAAATGTTTTTAGGAGATGCTTAAATACATGTGGTGTGAGCAGACGCACTGAAAATTACACTGACTTGTCACTTCTGGGTCCTATTGTACCCCAGAATCCCCTGGAGCTGAGGCAAAACTTTTGCAGAAACTTTTTGTGTCCCAACATTGATAGTCCACACCTATAAAGAAGAAAAATGATAACTCAACTTTGAGGCTTGTATCCTCCTTAGTGTCTTTATGATATTTGGTGACTTTAAAAGATTCAAAAAAGAGCACAAAAACCCTTACCTGTGTGCCTCACAGGAATATTGTGAGGCATTTCTAAAAATCTATAAATTGCTGAAATTCTTATAAGTATGAGTAGTTTTAACTTCATATTTAGAAATAATGACACCTCAATAGTTTCCTGGAAATGCAGTCCATGCAAAGTAGGGCCACAGAGAAATAAAAGCATGCCCTTAGTTTTTAATCAATTTAAGCATAGGACCTGTGGTTTAATCTCTTACAACTAAGTAAGGGGGTTGATCCCAAGAATATGTCAAGATTATGAATAATCAAGAGCTAGTTATAAGATTATAAATACTCATTGTCAGAAATCGTATTTTTTAGCTGCTGCAGGGAGGAAAGATAACATTTTTACACTGAAGAGAATGTTATGAAGAGTGTGTAGTTCTGCTTGGGAGAAGCTGCAGTTGCATACATTTGTGCAATTGTGTGTCTGCATCATGCCACACGCAGTATGCCGACACATACCCACACTTGCCGGCGGACAGACACAAGTGCACACAGACACACACAGACACGGGCAAGTATAACCACAGGTCTCCCTTTCAAGGGAAAATACTGAGAATATTAAATCATTTAATTCTGAGACTGAAACCCTTAACAAGGCATGAAAAGAGTGGTGAAGACCTTCGAAAGTAGAGTAGCTGATCATATCCAAATATTTTTGTAAAAATATTCCAGCTTGGGACTTAATTATTTATGAATATAGTTTTCTTTCCGCCTTCCCTCCTCTTGCAGTTTAATGTCTTTTTAACTCTTTCACCTGCTCTTAATGTACAGGTGAATAGGAGTCCTTTTTAAAGGACTATGGATTATTGAAATTTACATCCTGTCAATTTGCTTTGTAAGCAGATTTTTCTCTGACAATTCATTATTCATCCCTCAGGAGGATCTTTAGCCAAGCACACTTGCAATGACACAAGGACTTAACTTATAAATATGACAGAAAACAAATCTTTTAACATATTAATGAGGAATGAATAAAATATAGGGGTAACTATGTTGTATTGAACTTAGATGCTTTCTTATCATATTTGCTTAGAGTTAGCTTTGCCATATTTGTCATTTGGGTGCTGGAAAAAACAAACACACTGAAGCATTAGACTAATTGTGCAGTTTTTTACAGGAGACCGCTTTTTATTGCTATTAATGATATGCACACAGAAACCTTGTTGAACAAAAGGTACTTTCAAGTCAATATTACGGTTTCCATGTGGACATGCAGTCCCAATGTAGCAGGCACCAAGAATAAACGGACTTGCCTTAATTTCTAAAGGGGGGAGAAGGCAGAAGTGGACCATGGGTCCTTCAGCTAGAGGGAAAGCCACCAGGAGGGTGTCCTTGGAACGGGGAATGGAGAGAAGGTGCCTTTGGCTGTCTTCTGCCCACTGGTTCTGCCCTGGAGCAGATTTAGGGAGCAGGCTGTGGGCTTTAAATAAAAAGTGAGGGTGAGGACTAGTATTATGCAACCAGAGCTTACCCTCAGCCTCTGCTCCTTTGTCTTAACAGGGCATTTTCTTTCCAGAGAGCCAGGAGCGCAAGGGCTACAAATTGGCCCCAAGATGTAAGTGCATCTTAGTGCACTTTTTGTTTGGCTTTTTCTTAGACTTTATGTCACAAGTCCTGCAAGATGAAAACAGAAGCAAAATCCAACTTTTACCTGATCTGCAGCAGGAAATCAAAGGAGTGGGTGGGATGAGGGAAAAATATGCAAAGAATATCATTTTTTTGGTTTGCTTTCCTGTCTGTAGTTTTGAAGGACCGAAATGGTGAATACTCCGCCATTATCATTTATGTCTCCCTTATTACCACACATTCATATGAGTGCAGAGAATGAGGAGGCATCTTTGAAAAGCCTTAGGATATTTTATATGATGACCTCAAGATTCACTTTAGCCATACTGGAAAAACTCATTTTTCATGGAGCACCATCCAACAATGAATGTACTAGAGCATTAAGTGTTTGGCATGTATGTGCCTGTGTGTGTACACACATGCAAACACACACACACACAACAGGATGCACATTGCATGCACACACATTATTCAAGTTACAGCTGCACTCTCTTATCACCCAACCTGACTCTATTGCCACTTTAACTCTTAAAATCAGTATTTACTACATAATGGGCATAAACATAATTCAGATATTCAAATATTCAACAGGAGAAAAAAATCACTAGAAGACCAGTGAAAAATGATACCATCATAAATAAGAAATGACAAGCAGTGATAGTCTAAATACATTGTCAATTATGCTTCAAGCTAGAGAATTGAAGATGGACTTGAATCAAAATTACAAACACTCATCTTGACTTAGAGCTGTTTTCAGTTCTTTGAGGTCCTGGTGTGTTTGAGCCAGGATTACCTGTTCAGGTTCTCCCCTATTAGCATTCCAGACTGGAAAGTTGGAAGTCTCAGGAAGTGCTTGTTCACGCGAGTTTCCAGTTCTATAGTTTCACAGATGCAATGATGCAACCTCCTAACCTTTGGTTGTTCATCCAAATGAGACATTCATAGGTAGAGTGCTTGAATTTTGAATTGCTAACAGAAAATAATGTACAGTACCCCTCAGGATATGCTAAACAAGGTTTTTAAAAAGTATTTTATTTGACATCATTTTTAGTCTTTTTGACTAGATTACAGTGACACAGTGGTGTAGATGCTATATTTGCCATAATTTATTGGTGGCTCCTGTGTTACATACAGTTTTAAATAATGCTCTCAATTGTTTGTTTTCCCAATGACATCAATAGAATGTTCTGTAGAATTTGTAAAATGTATTGATTGAGTCTATTGAAAATTGTGCAGTTTTTATTTCATTTGTGGTACGAATTTATAGGTATTAGTTCTATATGTATATTTGTATGAGTCAAAAGTATGTGCTTGTATGTGATTTGTGTGTTAATACATTGTATCTTATCAAAAATTATCTTATCAAACTTATCCTAAAGAAAAAGGGCACATTATGACCAGCCTTAATTCATTGCCATTTTTTTGTTGTTGTAATTGGGGACAAAAATATGAAGAGATTTTAAATGGCCTTTGTAAAAAATCATGCAAGGAATGTGCTTTAGAAATTATCTGAGTACCTCCAAGCAAATAGTTCAGCTTATGGAGTACCGGAAGCCTCTCAAAAGTTACAAATGTCAATGTATTTATTAACTTCATTATCATGAAAAAAAGTTAGATTCACATTTGTTTCCATCAATAACAGAACCAGTGCACTTCAAAAGTTGTTCTTCTAACCACAGGTCCATTCTGCTTATGAGGTTAAGTCTTCCATGAAAAATTATTTCTTCAAACCTTTGCTTTTTAAAGATTGGATTATCTCAGTTAAGATGAATGGCCAAGACTCTGTGAGAGTTACTAGAGGCCCATCAACATAAGGTGGTTCCAACATGGTTCCCTTCTCAAAACACAGATGCACAATATGCTCTTACACCTTTGCTATCTGCCTACATGTAGATTCGCAATAGAAAATGCATGACTAATTCAAGGATCTGTGTGAGTTGTCATGCTCAAAGCAAAAACTTTGTAATCTTCCTTGAGCCTGGTATCTGAGTGTGGAATATTAATCAGTCTTATTTCCTCTCTTTCTCCATCCTCAATTATTTCTTTCCCATATTTATGTTTGCCAGATAAAACACAGGACATGAGGTGAAATTCAAATTTCAGATAAACAATATTTTTTAGTATGAAGATTTCCAAAACATTTCACGAGACATAACAAAAATGTATTCATTGTTTATCTGAAGTTCAAATATTACTGGATGTGTCCTTTACTTTTTTCTAATCTGGCAACCCTATCCATCCTGCCTCTCTCATTTTCAATTGGGTTACCTAAAAAGGGTGAGCTCCTACCTCCCTCCAAACCCTGATGTTAAGATATCTTATGGAAATCTATAGTACTAATCGCATTCATGAAGGAAAATGTTGGTCCATGCCAAGTTCCATGAATGCTTTACAAAGGACCAACTCAAATATAGATGCCTTAGTCAAGCAAGACCCTCTATAAGATTAAAGTTCCATTCAAATTCCCTTCACCATCCTGCTTCGAGATCTAACGTCTCCCCCACTAATCCCTTAAATAATACTCCCCAGTACCTAGGACATCCAAAACATACTACACATTACAAATGCCCCTGGAGGGGTGCCTGGGTGGTTCAGTCAGTTAAGCAGCCTACTTCTGGCTCAGGTCACAATCTCACAGTTCGTGTTCAAGCCCCGCCTTGGCCTCTGTGCTGACAGCTCTGGGCCTGGAGCCTGGAGCCTGCTTAGGATTCTGTGTGTCCTTTTCTCTCTGCCCCTCCCTGGCTCATGTTCTATTTCTCAAAAATAAACATTTAAAAATAAATAAATAAATTTTTAAATGCCCCTGGAAAGTGGTAGCACCTTCCAACTCAATACCAGAACCTCTTAAAATCCAATTTCTTTTTCTTCAGAGAGGTAATGAACCTCTCATTACCACCCTATCACAAATTATTTTTATCAGTTTAGAATGGCTCATCTACGACATTATAGAAAATTTGACATAGAAAGGATCCTCTTGATTGCTGAAAAAAAGAGAAAAATTTTTGTCTGGGATATAGACAGTGTCCCCAGGAGACTGGGTTGGATATGAGCAGTGATAGAATATGGACCTTGACAATGAATCAGTACCTGACAGGAAGACTTGCCAAGGCAAATTATAACAACCAGCACTTTTTTTGGAGGAATTGAAAACTCAAGACACCCAAGAGTAGACATGGCCCATTTCTAGAACAGTTTGCAGAGAATAGAACTATGTAATTGGAATTCCTAAAATAGAATTTTCAAACTCTGTTGTATCCTACAGTGAATCCGTGACATGGTCTGAATGTGGATGGAGTTTGGGAACATTTTTGGTACCTACCTCCTCTCTTAACATTCTTATAAGTGACAAGAAAATCCAAATTCCTTAATATAATATTTCCAGCTCATGGTCCCTGCTTGTACACATTTGCATTGATTTGCTTCATTTATAAAGAATGGGAATTTGCAAAGCTGGTAACATTTCCTTCATTAGACACCAGAAATTCACCAGAGGGAGACGGATTTGTGCCTTCTCTTTTTAGGATCTGGTCATTGATACTTTAATAAATGTGGTGTAAAGAAAATACATGCCTACCACTGTTCTGTTTAGCAAATGTGAATCTTTTGGATAAGATTGTTGTTCTTAATGTAAAAAAAAAGTTTCTTTGTATCCAGTGAAATGCCTAATAAAGTGCTGGTACCAGTTATCTTTATTTTTTAATTTCATATTCATCAGTGCTGCATTACAAGTCCAAAAGTAGACCTCTTAAATAGAACATGACTCAGAGCATGAGAAAATATAATTCTTTTTTAAAAATATGAATCATCATATAAGGATTTCCTCTGTGAAAGGATATATTCTCCACCAATAAAGGCAATGCCATGAGTACTGCCATTACATCAAAGTTAGTTACCTCCAAATCTAATATTCTTAGCTTCTGATATTACCACAAAGAAGATCAATATCAATACAGCAATATTATGTTAATTTGGTATTATTATTATAAGATACCATCTTGAGGTTAAAAGCTTAGGGTGAAGGAAATCTACTTTTGCTGAACCTTCACTATGTCCAATGCATGAAACACTATTTTAAAAAGGAAATGCCTTTGTATTTTACCAAATAAACCCTATGTGTCGAGGTTCTAATCAGTCTTAAAACAAAATTTAAGCATTGTAATTGTATTTTAAAGACAACCCAGCAAAAGAAAACAAAACAATATGTGGTCCAAGATTATTTTGCAGATTGAACTTGAACATAAGTGCCCCCAGAGCTCTGCTTATTATATACATTGGTGAGTTCTATTTATAAAGCTGTAGTGGCTTCTATATTTGTGAAAAAGTGCCTGTCTGCAGAAAATACTCCACTCAATCATATCTTTGTCCTTAACATAACATTGCAATAGTTGATCAGAGCCATTATTCAGTTAATCAGTTAGGCAGCAAACATTTGCCAAATACCTGCTATACAGTAGGCTCCCTGCTAAGCACTACAAACATTTCTAAAATGTTCCTAGGAAAATGGGTGGAGCACATCTTTGGTACTTTCTCAATGGAGCTAACAGGTGGCATCATTTTGTCCTCTAACAAATAAACAACAAACAAGCATACACTTATTTTCAATAACCTTTTCAAAGTCATATCCCCAGATAGTAAAACTGTTTAAACACAGTTGTTCCTGAAGGCCTAAGAAGAAAAGGACAGTTTCTGCAATAAACATAATTGGAAATTGTTCAGTCAGAGCCATGTATTAATGAAAAGTGGATTTCCCCTCCTCTCTCTGCTACATTTCTTGTCATCATGCCAGGACAGTGTGTATACATTGAACCAGTGGCTCAATAGCAGCAAAAATAGAGGATCCCTCTCTTCTCCTTATTTTGCTTGCCTCCAGAACTTGAGATGAAACTTTTTCTTGCCAGAAGAGGCTGACCTCATAAAGCAAAGCACACCCCATAAAGTGTCTCTTCCACACAGGATAAAAATGGTGATGCTTCCTAGGTCAAAGGAGCGAAAGCATCATCTGGAATTGGAAGAAATACTTCTTTTTAAGTAGAAAGTAAGAGCATGGTTTACTAATACTGTAATGGATGGTTTCAGCCTTGGGTCTCTCACCATGTGCCTCAACATAGTCCTTGGTTATAAGCCATAATAAAGGTTGCACTGGAACCAAGGGCAAGAAGCAAACTTAAATGTAACTGGCACCTTCTATTATATTCATCCTTCAGTTCAGTGGATAGAAGTATTTCTGGAATCATCTGGAGCTAGCTATTAAGAAAGGTGAACCACATTAAAATGACACTGAATTCTAAAAAGTGGGATTTAGTGTCCCAAGTGACAGGGAGAGGAGGATGTTGAAGAATGTCAATGCCGGCAGTTCCAAAACTCCTTGGCACAATGTTTTTCCCTCATAGAAATATGTAAGCTTGACCTCCTATGGTTTTACTGAGAAATGATTAAGATGAAATCTTTCGCCTCAATACAAGTGCTCAACTATTATTAAACTGTGCTCTTTCATGGGGGGGGGAATGTGTCTGCAGAATGCTTTTTATTTTAGCATGAGGAACAGCCAGAAAATATTAATATAGAACCAATAAGCCTTTTCTCATTGGACTATAGGATTATGAACCTTTAACTTAAAGACAAGAAGAGGCACATCTTAGCAATTTCTGTATTCCCAGGGCATGGCAGTTATTAAAACATGTTTGGAAACAATGAAATTAAATTGTGACTGGATGTGACCCTATCAAATGGTAGACAAGTGCCCGATAAAGGCCATGAACATGCTGAGCACCGTTCTGTAGTGAGGAGGGTTCAAAAAAGTACAAGGCAGTATCCTCTATCTCTTATTTCTCCTTAGAGAAATATTAGAAACATTAGAGAAATCTAGGAGAAAATATACTGCCTAATGTTCTCTCCAAGGACAGAAAAACTTTTTCTCTTAGCTATAAAGTCAACTGAGTCTTTGCAAAGAATATTTGCCCAAGGGAACTGGCTTATGACGCATCTATTTAAAAAGTGCTGAAAAAGGGTGAGAGAGGGGATCATATTTTGAATTTCAACAAAATCTCTTGTGAAACTTTCCATTCTTCTTCTGCTTGTAGATTCAAGTGGATTTGCATGGATACATTATCTAGAATCACACAGACTCCTGCTTCTATACAAGAGCCCTGTTTACACACCCTTTTGGAAGACTATACCCTTCTCCACACTTTCCTGAGTTCCCCAAAAATGTTTCCTGTGTACTTAGTAAAAAACCACAACTTTCAGCTGCTGGCTGTTGTTACTTCTTCATTTTGATGCTCACTTCAGCCTCCAATCTTTGCCTCTTTTCCATAAGACCCAAGAATCTGCCCACTTGACACTGATTGTTCAGTAAAGCCCTCAGGTGCCAAAGGAGCAAGCAATCATGGCTGAATGAAGGTAGGCGTGAAATGCTTCTCTTCCCTTTATGTTACGTTCTAATAGAGGGTCTCTAGTATCTTGATAATTACCCCAAATCAGTTCTCTCTCTCTTTCTCTCTCTCTCAATCTCCCTTTTCCCTTCTCACCCCACTTCCTCTCTATTATATATGGTTTTGGGACAGAAATTAATTGCAGTGACAGCCACCCTGCTGTTTTCAAAGTCATATGCTAGTCTCAAAGTCACGACTCCCCTTTGAGCACAAAGGCCTTCTTCCTGGTCAAATTTATCTTCTTCATGGCTTTTCTTTCTCTCAAGAAATTATTCTAGGAGGTTTCTTGGTTCTTAATCAAATGGGCCTCTGATAGACCCACACTCTGATTCTGTTATTTAGACCCATTCGAAGACTCAATATGCATGTACCTTAAAAGAGCCAGAGCTCTGGCCAGCAGCCATCTCCATATAATGGGCAAATGACAAAATTGGGTAGAGGACTTTAATGTGCAGGTTCCCAGCTTCTCTTTAGTCAGATTCTTCCTTCCTTCATCCACTACAAATAAAACTTATTCCCTCACAATCTGATGAGCTCATTCACACTGAAATATTAAAAGGACTTACAGTGGTGGTTTTCAAACATTTACAGAAAAGAGTAAAACTCACAAAATAATATATCACAGGATGACTTTCATAAGAGAAAGGCTAACAGATTCATGTCCCCTGTCCTCACCTGTGAGTATTCCTGGGAAGCCCTATGAAAACACACAGAACTCCGTGTTGCAATTCTCAAACTTTATCATGCATGCAATTACTGGAATCTTAAAAAAAAATACAGATTCTGGTTCAGCATGTCAGAGATGGGCACCAGATCCCGCCTTTCAGGCAGCTCCCAAACGATGCTGATGCCACTGATGTAGGCAACCCATTTTGAGTAACTACCTTGGAACTCAACATTAACATAATTGCTTTGGGGCCTTGACTTTTCTATATTTACTTTGGGGGAGGAGTAAATGACCAGATATTTATTTATTTATTTATTTGTTTATTTATTTATTTATTTATTATTTTGAGAAAGAGCATGAATGAGTGGGGGAGAGGGGCAGAGGCAGCACAAATCTTAAGTAAGCTTCATACTGAGCATGGAGCCCTTGATGAGCATGACCCTGGGATCATGACCTGAGCCAAAATCAATAGTCAAACACTCAACCCACATGCCCTGCCCTGATCTTTAGTTTTAAAACCAATTTGAGTGGAGGCATTATTATAGGAAAAAAAGGCCATAACAATTAAAACCCTTTTGTTTCCTAAACTTAACCAGTCTGAAACCACCAGTAACCACTTGTTACTGGTTTAACAGTTCAGTTTTACCTGTTTAGTCAGCTTAATAAATCAGATTTATTTGCCCATCGAAATGAGAGACCACACAGAAAATGAAACATGGATCAGCTCACCAAACAAAGGAAACCAGAGAGTTGTTACAGAGTTCTGTTAAAGGGTGGAGTTTAGACAGACTTCCAATACAACACTATTTTAATACACTGAAAGCAAAATAAGGCTATAAAAAGAGTCTGGACTAGACACTCGATCCGGTGTCCTATATCCTTTGTCCCTACAAAGAAGATAGCTGTGTGACAAAACTCCTTCTCCAAAGCTCTGCTCCTGGGTTGTGAGTAGAGGCTGTTTTCCTGTATCAGAGTAACTTAGCTCCCGCATGCAAGACTGGGATCTCATTCCTACTGGTAGAATTTCAAATAGTCATAGTCACTCAAGAAGGGTGTTTTTAGGACACTTTAGAGCCATGGTATGTCCTTGGCATTCCCTGTTCACTCTGCCAAGCTGGCTTTATCTCTGCCTGTTATTCCAGTCTGATGAATGGCCAGGAAGATTTTAGTTTCTCAGTGCAAGCTAATTCTTACCATCTCAGTTTGTGATAGAAATCCAACTCAGATTAATTTAAGCCCCCCAAAAGAGGAGGCTACTTCTCAAGCTAATCGAAACTGAAACAGAAGCAATTTGGGGATCACTGGATCTGGGATCTCACACAGTATCATGAGGGCTTGAATTTTCTCAATCTCTCAATTTTACTTTCCTCTGCATTGACTATATTTAAGTAGGATTTTCTACATTGAGTAAAGATGACCAAATGGCAGTTCCATTTCCCAGTAATTTCAACCAAAAAAGCAGAGTGCAGTCTGACTGCTCTGAGTTGGGAATCAAGTCAATTTCCCAAACAAGCACCACGCAAATGAGAATGGAGCGAGATGGGAGATGGTTGCTTACAAGGAAAATCAAAACTTTGCTACTAGCAGGTCTGAGAAGGTGCTCCTGTCAGGCACAAATATGGATGTCCTCTAGCAATCCCTTCCCATCACCTCTGAAAATCATGCCCGGTGTCGGAGCACTGCCTTTATTTACTCATCAGGTTGGCCTTGATTGCTTTGACTTCAGCTTTGAGTCCCCAGAGGAGATAAGAAAGTAAAAACTGTATCAAGATTTTTTTTAACATCAAGAAGATTTTTAACTTTTATGTTTTGGAGGATTTTTTTTCACTTTTTTTTATTTTAAATGATTTCAAACTTACAGAAAAGTTGCAAAAATATTAGAGAAAATTTCTGCATACACTTTCCTTGGAGTCATTTTAAAACTTTTTTACTGTTAGGCTCTTATCATCTTGGAAATAGTGTGTTTTAAAGCATTATTCAAATTCCAGAAGCAGTTAGGATGTTAGTACTAAAAACTTTAAAAGTCTATATTCCTGAAGTCATTCATATAATAAAGTAGGTCTTCATTTAAAATGCACAATATACTAAAGCACCACCAAGAATATAAAAATAAAAGAGGAGAAAGGAAAATCCCTAAGATATAGAGAATATGAGAGGATGTTAGGTGTGCTGTGTAGTCCAAATAAGATGTAGGTTAGATTTCGTGCTGTGGGGAAGTGACAGGCATTTCTGAGCAAGACCATTTCCAGAAGATGGTAATATAGTGAAATTAATGGTTTTATAATGGGAGAAATTATAGCCTTGGTAGTATCAAATCATTTCTCTCTAATCAACACTAATCACAAGAGGTCCAAAAGTCATCATCTCTGTCCTTGGGGTCACTCTTGAAATCATGGGATGAACAGAATCTACCTGATATCTGAGACAATGCATTTCTGAAATAAGGAAGTAGAGTATGGGTGTGTATCCGTGTCTGTGTTAAGATTCAGGAGCCTAGTAGGATTCTCTGCAGATTTATTCTTCAAAGTTACTTGTTAATAAATGAATTGAAAACTTTTTAGATGCTCCCATCTAATAAGATTCTTCACAAGGACACATTTTCAAATTTTGGCTACCATTTCAACAGCTACAATTTCTTATGGTGCTGCAAAAGGAAAAGGGCCTTCCAAATAAGAACTATTAGATAAAAACAAGTTTGAAACTAACAGTGGAACTATAAAAAAATGACTAGCAGCCATGGGGACATGAATAATTTTTGTGTTATTTACCATTGACTCCCCAATACCAAGCACAATAACTGTGTTTTCATTTCCCAGAGCTGCTATAACAAACTGGGTAGCTTAAAACAACAAATTTAACCTCTCACTGTTCTGGAGACTGTAAATCTGAAATCAAGGTGTTGGCACATTTGGTTGGTTATTGCTAGGAGATCCAGGAGGGGAAAACCATCCCATGATTCTCTCCTAACATCTAGTTGTTGTAGACAACCCTTGCCCTTTGGCTTATGGATGAGTCAACTTGCCTCCATCCTTATATTGCCTTGTCCTCCATGCTTATGCCTGTGTCCTCTCCTCTTCTTAAAAGGACACCACTCTTTGGACTAGAGACCACCTTAATCCAGTATGACTTCATTTGAACTACTTACATTTGCAAAGACCTTATTTCCAAAGTAGATCATATTCTAGATTCTGGAAGGCTTTATTCAACCTACTACCATTAGTATATTTCTTAAAGAAATGCTGGCATAACCACAGTATGTTAAGAAATAGTATCAGTGTATTATCCATCTTTCTTTTGATAAATTCCCCTATAATTCAGTGGGTGGGTAAGCTGTTCAGTAAATTTAATTTAAATCAAAACAGTGTCAAATTAAATTCAAATCACTAGTGTGTAAAAACCCACTTGGAACTTCTTTTCTTATAAACTGACAATATAAAATGGCCTGGACACCATAAACAACACTCTCACATTGTTACTATATAACTCTAAAATATAATATTCCAGCATACTCTGCTCAAATAATGTGTCTTTTTCCTATAACCTCTCCCCTGTTACATGCCTTTATAGATGTCTTCTCGAGTAGAATGGCTACATGATTAATAATCCTTTTATCCTTTTTTAATTTACCATTTTTGGTTGCACTTCAAGAGGTATAACAAATTTGTGTTATCAAGTTTAAAGCACAGCATCTAGATAGAACAAATTTGTTTTCTTGTAGTCCCATATAGATAATAATAAAGTCTGGTGAGTCCATGAGGAACAAACAAGGAAACAGAAACCAAATAGTCATTTGAACAGAAAAAGATTAACATAAGTAATTATTAACTATAATTGGAGATTGATGTGTTAGAGTATTGCCTAGCTTTCAGTAAAGAGAACTAGAACTCTAAAGAGTATAGAAATGACAAAAACAAGAAGCACTCTTAAACTCTAGGTCTGAGATAGAACATCCACAAAACTCTAGATCTGAGAGATCCTCTCAGAGTAAGATCGTATCTTATTGGGCATTGCTATGTCACTGGAACTTAATGGCAATCTGCCCTCTGGAGAAAGCCATCCAGAGGGAGGTGTTATGCTTCAGAACTCATTGCATGTTGCTCAGGTGGGTGCAGGGGAAACCATGGACAGGGGAGTGCCCCACCAGGATCTCTGCCGCAGAGCCATCCCTCAGAAAGCGGCTGGCCAATGGGTGTTTCTGAGCATCATGCACTGAGGAACACAATATCAGAGAAACCATACACTGCAGGATAGAGCAATCATTTGGCAGGAGGATGACAAGAGGTACAAATTGGGACCAGGAAGGCAATAACAAGACTTTCCTTCAGATCCTGTGATATTGTGACTGATAAGAAATATATACAGGATTTGGTTTTCATCCACAATTCTTGGCACACAGCTTCCAAAACCTTGAAATTCTTTCAGTGTTGATGAAGGTGTCTTTTGTTATGTTAATGTGGTTACTTTTGGATCTCGCCTAGGAATGGGGGCTGTTTGCCAATGGAGCCAATTATGTGATTAGAAGGTTAGAACTTTCAATCCCACTCTCAGATCTCCAGGGAGGAGAGAAAGACCAGAAGTTGAATCAGTAACCAATGGTCAATGATTTAATCAATTGTGCCTATGTATTGAAGCCTTGAGCCTGAAGAACGGAAGCTCCTGTAACTTTTCCCCATGCCTTACCCTATGCACCACTTCCATCTAGCTGTTCCTGTTATGTCTTTTTACAATAATCCAGTCATCTAGTAAATAAAATGTTTTTCTGAGTCCTGTGGGTTGCTCTAGCTAAATAATTGAACTCAAGGATGGGGTCTTGGGAACCTCTGATTTGTAGCCAGTTGGACAGAAGTACGGGTAACAACATGAACTTCCTCAGAGTATGGAGGATGACAATCTTTGTAAGACTGAACATTCAACCTGTGGAACCTGATGCTATTTCTGGGTAAATAGTATCAGAATTGAGTTGAGTTGAGTTGAGATTAATTTAAAAAAAATTTTTTTATGTTTTTTATTTATTTTTAAGAGAAAGACAGAGACAGCGTGATCAGGGGAGGGTCAGAGAGAGAAGAAGATACAGAATTGGAAACAGGCTCCAGGCTCTGAGCTAACTGTCAGCACAGAGCCTGACACGGGGCTCAAACCCACAAACTGTGAGATCATGACCTGAGCCGAAGCCAGACACTTAACCGACTGAGCCACCCAAGCGCCCTAAAATTAATTTTTAAATACCTTCTTGGTGTCCGAGAAGTGCTTGATGTTGTATAGGAGGCCCTGCCAGTATATATGTTGGAATTAGATCCAGGAACCCAAAAAGTGTTCACTTCCAATGTGCTCTACTCCTAAAACTTAACATTGTGCCAGCTGACAAAGGAAATCTATTTAAAGGACCCAACTATATTTTCACAACACAAGCAATTAAGTGTTGATTTGGAGCTATAAATTCATAACTGACACATCTGGACATCAACTTCCTTAGTTTGCAAACTGAATTTAATTATCTCTCCATGGCTTAACGAAATATTCTAGACTGCTAACTTCTGGCAGACTTTCATTGCTTAATGAGATATACACTGCAAACTTTTATAGGGAAGAGAAAGTTTCTCTAAATTCTACCAGTGCTAATAGAACACCATTAACACTGGAGGTAAAAATCTGATGTGTCTTACTGTGACATTTCAACATTGTGATCTTCAATACTGGGCAAGTTACAATGCTTTTTATCTTTAATATGAATAAAATTGAAATCATCGTTACAAAAAATTATTTTTAATTCAAAAGTCTAATTATATAGTATTAAATTATTTATTTCTTGCTTCATGCTTTTTTAAAACTCTTTATAACTACCTTGCTGTTTCTTGATAATTGTTAACACTAGAAGGATCTAGCCTGGATTAAACATCTTTTATGGACTAGTACTTTCTTTATCTCATCTTATTTAATTGTCAAATATTGACACTTAAGTATTTAATTGTCAAATATTGACACAATTTAAGTATTATCATCTCCATTTTCTTTATTTAAAGAAAACAAGACTTTAATATCCCACACCTTCATAAACTAATAAATGGTTGAACCAAGATATAGATGCAAGTATCAATATATGTATGTTTCAATGACTCATCAGACCCCCATAGAACCTCCTGAAGAAAAGAATACTAGTGTTAAGAAAAAGAATTATAAAATAGTTGTACCATTGCTACTGACTATTTGGCTTTTTTCTCCTTCAATTGTAAGGGCAGGGAACATTATTGCTTCTTGCAGCATTAGACCAGATAAAGCAGATCAATGATGATTATTTTTAAATAACATACATAATAACTTATGAAGCTTAGTATGTATACTTATAGGAACTAACTGTTGTCATTTTTTCTACATTTTTTCTACATTTTTCTACTTCAGCTTCTTGTTTCCATGTTCCATTTTACTCAGAACCTTGTGTTTATTGGTCTTCTTCATTATCACCATCTGACTCACAGGAATTCACTGTTAATATCCAGAGGAAAGTGAAACAAAGAATAAGCTCATCACCAATTCTTGCAATTATTTCCATAGATATTTAATGGAATAGATCACTAAATAAAACTATTTAAAGGAAACTACAATAATAAAGAAGCTGTGCAAACAAACATCCTGTAGATTGGTGGACATTAATGAATCTTCTCCTTCAGTAACTTGCTTTAGAACCTATCCAGGAAATACTCCACCTTGTCTTTGAATGATTAAAATATTTTATTATTGACACAATAAACACATAATTTACACATTGATTAGAATGTTCCATATATTTAATTCAAGTGTATTGTGAAAGCTCACAATACCAGCAAGAAACTTTTATAAATAACTCATTCACAACTTGTTGAATACATATTGTGTGCTAGGCTGGTGATACAGCAATGAACAAAACAGGCAAAACTCACAGCTGTACTAGACCTTGAGTGTAGCATGGAAGATTGACTATAAAAATAAACAAGTAGTTTTGTGGTATATTAGAAGGTAATATGGGGAAAAAATAAAGTAGGAAAAGGGTATTGGGTCACTTGTAGGTGACTACAGTTTTAAGTGGGAAGTTGAGGAAAAGTCTTACTGAGAGGGTGGCATTTGAACAAAGACCATCTTTGTTCAAAGATAAAGTGAGCCATGTCAACATCTAAAGAAGAATACTCCAAGCAGAGTTTATCAGACATCTCTTATGCATCCCTGAGACCCTCTTGGCTTCCTCTATGTCTTGTTCCAGTTTTATGAGGACTCTGATAGATATAATTTCTTTCCTTCTGCCCCAGGGCTTCTTGTTGATATTGCTACAGACCCTTGGGCACTTAAATCAATACTTGCACAAGTTGGAAATGCAGGGGAATTAATGCCCATGTGGACAAACTTTAACCAATGCAAAAGATAAGCCTGTGGATAAATTCTTTCCCCTAATGTTCCCCAGGAACACTGCTACTTAAGAGTGCAGTCTACTGAATTAAACAACTGATTGCACTAAATGGAAGATAGCTCAATATGTCCTTTCATTAGCTATCCCTCCTTTGCTGCATCTTTCTTCTCTTCCTTGGTCTTAGACTCCCTGAAAATATCCCATAAACTCTATGCCTCTGTTCCTGGGTAGCCTAATCTAAGATAAAAAAGGAAAAAGAAGTGCAAAGTCCTGACAATTAAAGAACAGCATTGTGGTAAGGCCAGATGGAACAAAGGGAAGTCACAGAGATAACTGAGGATGAATCATGTAAGGCCTTATAGACACTGAAGAACTTTGGCATTGGTTCTGCTTGAAGTAGGAAGTAACTGACATGATCTGACTTAGGATTTAACCAGATCACTATGAGCACTCTGTTAACAATAAACTAAGGGGAACAAAGATAGACAAGGAAAACCAGTTAAAAGTCTTCCATAACAATTCTGGTAAGAGATGATGGTGGTTTGGGCCAGTAGCAGAAGAGGTGAAGAGATGTGGTGGATTTTAAAGGTAAATATATCAAGACTTTCTTTATGGAGTGAGAATGGAAGAGGAAGTAAAGATGACTGATGAAACTTTATTTGATAGAAGACATGAGGAAAGAAAAGAGTAGGTGTGGGAAGAAAGCTCAAGAATTTAGTTTGGGACATGCTATATTTAATAAACCCATTAAACCCCAAGGGCAGATGTCAACAAAACAGTTGCATACATATATCTGGATTTTAAGGGTTTATAGTTCAAGTTTAAGAATGGTAATCATCAAAGTATTGTTAAGATTTAAAGACATGAGACTGAATAAGATTACCATGGGAATGAGTATGAACAGGGAAAATAAGGGTGCAGAGACTAAGCTCCCCCAGGACACTCCAACATTAAAGTAAAGGACATAGAGGAATCCACAAAAAAGACTGAGGAGTGGTCAATGAGGATGATGAAAACCAGGAGAGAGTGGTTTCCACCTTAAAAAAAAAAAAAGCACTTCAAAAAGAAAATAATAAGAGAAAAGAAATAAGTGATTTATTGTGTCTAATACTGCTGAAAATACAACTAAGATGAGCACTGATATTTGATCAGTTAAATTGCAATCATTTGATATTTGATTTAGCTACTGGAACTTGTTGACAACAGTATTTTTATTGGCGTAATAAAGACAAAAGCATGATTTGAGTGGGTTCAAGAGAGAATGGCAGAGGAGAAATAGAGATTGTGAGTTAAGACCTCACTTTGGGGTTTGGTTTATAGGAGAGTAAAGGAATTGAGTAATTACTAGAGAGAAAGTGAGCAGAAAGGTTTAGTTGAGATTGTTAAACTAAGAGTTTATAAGTAGATAATGAGAATAATCCATTGGGAGGGAAAATCAATGATGCAGGAGAGGAGTATTACTGGGGAAATAGCCATGAGAATATAAGAATGAAATCTGATGGATAATTGAAAAGGTTGTCATTACTAGGAACACAGACACCTCATCTGCAGTAGCAAGAGGAAAGACCAAATATAAGGGCAGACCTTCTCCTGTGATTGCCACCATGTACTCAGTAAAACTGAAAGCAAATTCATCAGCTGAGAATAAGCATGGGTGAGTAGATGTTGGAGGTAAGAAGAGAGAGAAGAAAGCATGAAATAGTCATCTATCACCCTTTCTGTTTGAGAATTCTATGATTCTGTCATTCTAAGGTACCTATTCTCATCTCCCCTACCCGGACTATCAATGCCAAATGGTAACCAAAGTAGAAGAATTCAGGATGGGGTTTCATAGTGAGCAGAACCTGGTAAGGTAAACAGCTCTGCTCTCTCAAATCCTCAATTTTCTCTGGGCCACTTGGGATGGGCCCAAACATGGTTGGTTTCTGTTTCTGTCACTTAAAATATTTTTTTTTACTTTTTAAATATGTTTTACTTATTTTTGAGAGAGAGAGAGAGAGAGAGAGAGAGAGCACGAGCAGGGGAGGGTCAGAGAGAGAGGAAGACACAGAATCCAAAAACAGGCTCCAGGCTCTGTTTGAGCTGGCTGTAAACACAGAGCCTGACACTGGGCTCAAACCCACGAACCATGAGATCATGACCTGAGCCAAAGCTGGAAGCTCAACCAACTGAGCCACCCAGGTGCCCCTATCACTTAAAATATTTTTAGCAACAACTAATCCAACTTCATATTCCATTCCAATGGGTCAATAGACACCCAATTAGTTCTGTGGGTGAGGAGTCAGGCAGAATTTCTTTTCTTGCTTGGAATGACTTCTTGAGAAAAAGGTGAACCAACTTTTTCTGGTAGACATCTAGGGGATTCTGGATATTTTGATGAGCCACAATGAATCCTAAGTTTTCTTCCTTTTCTCTAGGGCATCTGCCAGAGAAGTATGAGTTAGAATTTCCAAGCCCCAGGAAATTCTTAGAACTGAACAAATATTATTCTCCTTCCTTTTGGCTATCCCTCATTATATATTTTTTTTCAGATACATAGACCTTCTCTGCCATGTCTGGATTGGGAACTGCACTTTGCCTTGTCTTATAAAAAAAATTGCAACACTTAGAATGCTTTCTTCTTAAAGTAAATTTTACATATGCATTATGTCTGTCATACTCATAAAAACTATCAGAGAAGTATCTGATTTTGTAAATAAAAAAACTGAGGGTTTTTTTAAAATTTTTGCTTATTTTTGAGAGAGAGAAAGAGAAAACACAAGTGGGGAAGGGACAGAGAGAGAGGGAGATACAGAACCTGAAACAGCTCCAGGTTTTGAGCCATCAGCACAGAGCCAAATAGAATACTCAAACTCATAAACCATGAGAACATGACCTGAGCCACCCAGGTGCCCCAAGAAACTGAGGTTGTTAAACGACCTACTCAAGTGGTTTTTTTTTAATGTTTATTTGTTATTGAGACAGAGAAACAGAGCATGAGTGGGGAAGGGGCAGAGAGAGAGGGAGACAGGCTTCAGGCTCTGAGCTGTCAGCACAGAGCCTGACACGGGGCTCAAACCCACAAACTATGAGATCATGACCTGAGCTGAAGTCGGCTGCTTAACCAACTGAGCCACCCGGGCGCCCCACCTAACTCAAGTTTATGTAGCTAATGCACAAAGGATTATTTTTACCAATACCCTTTTACCATAGATCTCATAACTTTTCACTAGGATTGTATTTACCATCTTTTCTCTGCCATGCACTACAATTATAACACTATTCCAAACCAATAAAACTCTCGATGAACTCAGCTAATCTAAGCTTAGAATATCCAACTAGAAATTGATTAGCAATGGACAAGTAGCATACTGATGAAAAATTCTAAACACGTCAGTCAGTGGAAACACATACTTCATCAGTAAAAATAGAGAAATAGAATTTTTCACTAGTTACTAGTAGGTTTAAGGAAGGCTTAAATTTCTGGAGAATCTGTAAGCCAATATTTTACCCAGCCAGTACCCTGGAAATTAAAGAAAATTGTAAGGAATCTCAGAAACCAGGAAGACTATGACAAAGGAATGGGGTAAAGGGGGTGGGGGGAAAGAGAAAATCAAGAGATGGTTTTGTGGGAAGAGAAAACTAACATTTATACAGTTTTTGTCATCTGCCAGGCATTTTATACACATGATTTATTTCAACTTTGAGAGCCATAAAGTAGAAGAAGCAAAACCTCTCAAGGCTAATAATGTTTAAAACATTGTAAACTTTGTAAGTAGGATTTCCACCCAATATTCACTGACTCTCAACCTCATTTTCTTTAGAAAGGCAATTTTATTCCCAAGGATCTAAAATACTTGCCAATAGCAACATGGTTACAATAAATACATCTGAGCCAATAAGACGTAAACATATATGTAATGAAACACTTAAAGAAAAGAACAAAGTCTGAGTCCTTCAAGATAGGAGGCAATTGACTAACACAAGTTCAGAATCACAAGGTGTCTTGCCTTGAGAAGCCCATGGCAGACCCTGCTATCTTCCTGTATATGCTGTTTTCAAGTGTGAATGGTTTCTTTCCAAGACAGTTAAAAGGAAGGCAATTTTGCCAAAAAGAGCAATGTGTAATCCAATGTTTCGCCTGTCTTTATCAGTTCATCCTTAGAGATGTTACCTGTATGCCAAAGTCTAAATTAAGATTCAGAATCTCAGTAAATAATTAAACTCTTGGAGTGCCTGGGAGGCTCATTCGGTTGAGTGTTCAACTTTGGTTCAGGTCGTGATCTAACAGTTCATGGGTTCTGAGCTGACAGTTCAAAGTATGGAGCCTGCTTCAGATTCTGTGTCTCCCTCTCTCTCTGCCCTTGTCTCGCTTGTTCTCTCTCTCTCTCTCTCTCTCTCTCTCTCTCTCAAAAATAAATAAACATTAGAAAACAATTGAACTTTTATAAGGAAGAGAAATGCATGTATTGATTGAATTAACAGTTTAATTAAAAACTCCTATTTTTCATGTATTCTCCTATATCCTGTAGATACGGAGTGAACAAAATATAAACATACTTGTTCTCATGAAATAAACTTGCAGTATAGGAAGGAGAGCAAAAACAAATTATCAGACAAATACTTACATAATCACAAATGTAATACAATATATGAAGTGAAAATGAGTTGTATGTAAGCGAACAAAAAAAATCACCTGACTGATTTTGGAAATCAGAGCAGGTTCCTAAAAGAAGTGATAGTTTAATTGAGTTCAAAAGGACAAGTAGGTGCTGGCTAGCTGATAGGGAGGTGGGGTCAGGGCAAGCACTAGGAGCAGCATTAAGTAGGTGCATGGAATGCTCAGGTATCAGAAGGAATTCCATTAATGCTCTTGGGGATTGAGGAGGGAGAAACTTGAGACTGAGCTAAAGGGATTATGCAAGGTCTTGTGGACTGTGAGAAGCACTCTGGACTGTATTTATTTTTTCATTTTAATTTTTTAAATGTTTATTTTGAGAGAGCATGTGCCTGTGTGCAAGTAGGGGGTGGGGGGAGACAGAGAATCCCAATCAGGCTCCGTTTTGTCAGCACATATGCAGGCCTCCATCTCATGAACCATGAGATCATGACCTGAGCCAAAATCAAGAGTCCAATACTTAACAAACTGAGCCACCCAGGCACCCCTGGACTGTATTTTGAAGGCAGTCTGATGCTGTTACAAATTTTTAAGCATGAGAGGGAACTAATCATATTTATTTCTTACAAGATTTCTCTGGATGCTACATAAAGAATAAATTTGAAGGACCAAATAAAAATATTTTGCAGAAATTCAGGAGACAGATGATGATGGTATGAACTAGAATAAGGGCAATAGACATAGAGAAAAGTAGATGGGCTTGAAAACACAAGAATTAGTGTTTAACTCAATATGGGGATCAAGAAGAAAGAGGGTCTGATATTACTTCCATGTTTCTAACTTTTAAAAATCAAGAAATTGTACTAATTATAAAAATGGAAGAAATCCCAGGATACACACATTTGGAAAGGTGCAGTATTGATCAAATTTTGGACATAATGACGTTTAGATACTTGTATGGTGACGAGAAACTCTTAAGTAGGCTGCTGAGTAAACTGTCTGAAGATACAAATTTGAGAACAAGATGAACATCTCCAAATCTATTTAGGTTCAGAGCCTAAATAAGGCTCCTTCTCAGTTATTTAGGTTGTATTGCATGGTGACAGCAGGACACAGATATGCCCAAAGGACAAACAAATAACAGATACCCCTTGTGACAAGTATTCGCCTCCCATGTGGGCTAACCAGCCTTTATCCTTCATCATCTAAGTGGCTTCCTTGTTTCAGTTCTGTTCGGTTCTGTTCTGTTTCAGGGATAGGATGTGAGCCAGCAACAAATGGTAATGAAGATGTGAAAGCAACATTGCCTAGAACTTTTTACCTTAAGTTGTGGAAAGGCTAAAATTTTAATAATGAAAAATATTCATAGAAGAAAATTTTACAATGCAGATTAGACAGAAACTAGAGGCTAATACCAAGAAAGGGAATATAGTTCATCAAGGATAAATTCTCAACACTGACCTATGTAGTATATAGGGTATTCAAAAATTATGTGCTCTACATCATGCTTATAATTAAAGATAATGAGAGGTTCCTGGGTGGCTCAGTCAGTTAAGTGTCCGGCTTCAGCTCAGGTCATGATCTCACAGTTTGTGGGTTTGAGCCCTGCATCAGGCTCTGTGCTGACAGCTCAGAGCCTGGAGCCTGCTTCAGATTCTGTGTCTCCCTCTCTCTCTCTGACCCTCCCTGCTTGTGCTGTCTCTCTCTGTCTCTCAAAAATAAATAAAAAACATTAAAAAATTTTTTTAATAATTAAAGATAATGATTCATAGATGAAAGACATTTAATTATTAGGCAAGACAAAAAAAGTTTTAATATATTCAAATATATGGTATAGATTATTTGTTCAGTCAATAAACACTTGTTGAGGAATCATAATTTGACAGACTCTGTATTGTATCTATATCTCAAGATATAGTGAAGAATAAAATATTAGTTTCTTTCATTGAAGAAAGTCAAGTTTTAGGGAAAATTAGATAACCATCAAAAATCACAAAACAAAAGTACTCAAAATAAATATGTGTTTTCATGGGAAATTCCATGGGAACGTTTAAATAGAATCAATTGAATTGGTTGGGGTGATTATACTTGAATTTGATTTTTTAAAAAAAGGTGAATGTGCCAAACTGAAAATGGTGGAAGGCCTTTATAAGCCTAAGACATAGTCTGGCAAAAGAAACAGAAGAATGGAAGGTTGTGGTGGGCTTACTGCCCGATATACAGGTATATGGTGGGACCTGGTGGGAAGAGTCTAGAATGGTAGATTAGGTTCTGTGTACTGTGCCACAGGTTTTATCCTGCAGGCAACGAGGGGTCATCTGATCGATTCCCAAGAGAGAGGTGAGCCATGATCCATATGGGACCTAGTCTGGATATTGGTAGAGTAAAATGGTTACTGAGTAGTCATAGCATGGTTACAAATTAAGTTCAAAAGAAACAGCTCAATGTTAAGAAAGCCAAATCTATCAAGCGTGAGGGTTGAGCACTATAGGGTAATAATATTTCAAGGGTAGATGGTTTCAGGAATGGGTTGAAAATAAAAAGGCAAAGATAGAGTAAAATAAAGGGTCCCAAGAGCTAAGGAACAACAGATTCATTTAATAGGCCTCTGTCTAGGACATGAATGAGTTGGTCTGGTCAAAAGGGATTAAGTTTGGGGAGCTTTCACAGAGGGAGACATAGGTTGTTAAACAAGGAGCTCACATAATCGGGCTGGCATTTTATTTTATTTTTATTTTTACATTACTTTATTTTTGAGAGACAGAACACAAGTGGGGGAAGGGCAGAGAGAGGAGGAGGATCCAAAGCAGTTTCCAGGCTCTGAGCTGTCAGTACAGAGCCCAACAAGGGCTTGAACTCACAAACCGTGAGATCATGACCTGAGCCAATAACTGACTGAGTCACCCAGGTGGCCCATTCAGACTGGTATTTTAGAAGAATTGCACTGGAGTATGGAGAAAGAGGGAGTGAAGATAGGGGTCAGGAGAGCATTTTTTGTGAAAGTGAAAAAGAGAGAGATTTTGATGAAAGTTTAAACTAGTTTATGGGCCAGAGTAGTTTGATCAGGAAGGGGAAGGAGAATATGATGTCAGAGTGGTTGGGCAAGACTGCAAGGTAAGTTGCAGGACAGGTAGAATTTAGCTCAATAGTGAGGCATGGGGAAGGGACTACATATTGGAGGAAAAGGTAGCAGAACTTCTTACAGATAGCAGATTTGGAGAACTCCTGACCCAGACTCCATCTGGCATTTTGGTATTCATATCTGGTTCTCAGTATGAACTCTATCTTTTGGAAAGGATTTGTGAGTGTCCTCAACACCATATTGGTTACTGTCCAGTGGCTTCCTGCATCAATCACCTTCAAAAGTTTTGGCACAAAATCCGGTGGATTGGAAACCAATACAATAATAGTTAATCCTTGGGTTTGCATTTACATAAGATTTTGTGTCATGGGGTAGTAGAAAGGATTTGAGCTTTAACCACATACTAGCTAAATGATTGGTGAAAATTATCTTACAATAAGAAAAGATGGCTGTCTGTCGAAAGAAAAAATGACATGGATTATGTATCTGCACACGGAACCATAATCAGAGACATTCTGCAGACTGGTCACTGCTTTTTAATGATTTCATTGACGTCAGACGGTGTCTAGTGCAACCAGCTATTTTTATATATCAATTGAAAATGCAGCAGCTATCTCTCCTCTGAATTAGATCACAGAGCAGCAATGAAAACACATGCCTCTGCCATTAGGTAGATGAACAGGCACTTCTGGGCTATGTTAGAGAGAATATGAGTTTTTTTTCAATCTTCCCTGGAGCAATGGTTACAGTTGTCAATTGTACAAATCACTGGGTACCTCTTCTTGAAGTATTTTTAAGAAAGGAAGAAAGGGAATATTTTGCTTCACTGATCTGAGAGTAGCTACAACAAAGCTGAGCTCAGTGCACAGAGCAAACCAATCTTTAAGAAAGAGGCAAGAGTATCAATGCCAGACAAGAAAAGAATGTCCTTTTCTCCATGTTAATGCTGATTCCCTTAATGAAAAGGAAATTGGAGGATCAGGTATGAGTCCAAGGTCCTGAGCCCCAGGACATCTGAGGAGCTGGGGTCCATGAAGAATTTGGATATATTCTGATGCAGCTGTTCCTGAAAATACCTCCTGATGTTGCCAGATCGGAATCTCTGGACTAGGAAACCTTATGCATAAGCACACGGCGGCAGCACAACTGTAATTGGTATTCTCAGTAGAATGCCAGAGTAGCTCTGAGTATATTTTCATGTATCACACTTTGATTGGAAATAAAGAAAACATATGATCAACAAACATTACATGATACATGTTCAAGAAAGATCTCATAATCATGATGACAAAGGTCATAGTAGATTTTTAAATCTCCTTGTATAAAATCAGTTCCATGTGCATACCATTTTGTTTGCTGCAGAAGGTAGAAACCATTATTTTTCTAAAATTTGGGGGTGAGGTGGGGAGGCATAAACATTAAAATTCAAAACCATCAGCCGTTTGTGACTCTATGCTATTTCCCAGATAAGTACAGACATTTCAGCAAGACCTTTGTTTGCTGGGCGGTATTATAGGACTGCACTTTATAAATTCCGAATTTTAAATTACAGATGATAATATCAGCTCCCAAATGTCAGACATCATGATGAATTGGCTTTTCAACTTTTTAAGCCATTCACTTTCCGTGCTTCCGAAATGTCAAATGTAAAGGCTCCTGATAACAAAGCTGGGCAAAGTTTATTATTACTATTTTTTTTGCAGGAATCATAATATTTAATGGACGATTCTTCCAAAGCTTGTTTCATATGTGTTCTTTGTTTGATATTCTAACTGTTCAGACTGTGCCAGTTTTCGAGTAAACTAAACAATAAAATCCACCTCCCCCCAATATAGCAGTTTTGAAATGATTGTTTTCACCACTTCTGTAGCACTAAAATTGTGTTTAAAATGTCAATTTAATGCCTAATTAACCTCTTACTTTTAATTTGTCTTTTGTTCCAGACACACAGATGTTCATTTTGCCCTTTTGGAAAGTGAAGGTAGAACAGCTAAAAAAAAGAATGTCAAGGCTCATTAATTTTTCTTCATTAACATCTTAATCTAGCAAAACTGATATAAGAATTGCACTTTGTGTTTCATGGAATGTTGTTATAAAGCAATATTAAAAACTGCACTGTCATGCTTTCTTCCCCTACTTTCGTCAAAGCTAAAATAGAAATACTCAGTGTTGAAAAGCACAGAAATTAAACTGTAGATTGTTTGAAGAATTGATTTACTTATAAATGTACTCATTTACTCATTCATTCAACACATCTGTATAAGGAATCTACCAAGTTCTAAGCACTAAACGAGGTAAGAAATACAAAGGTAGATAAAACAGCATTTGAGTTGGAGGAGTTGGAATGTATGGTGGGAACAGGCTATAGCATAGCCATAGTTAATAAGAACTCAATAGGTCAAAGACTATCCCTTCTTTCTGAACAAGACTTTGACATTAAGTTCCTGAAGTTCTGAAAATGACTATTACAGGGTAATTCATAAAAAAAGAAAAAAAAAGAACCTTACCTCAACTATAGCCTAACATAGTTCTAAAGGATACTCCTCCTTCGCTTAGGTCACATTGCCATTCAGTTTTTATCCTCTTGCTCAGCTATGTCTCCTTGAGAACATGAGACAGGTCGCAGTGCCCTTATACATGGTATAATACAAACAAATTCAGATTTCTAACAGAGACCCTCATCAAAATAACTGTATTTCTCCATTTTCAGGAAATTAGTTCTCTATTTCTTTTGTATCTCTCAGGAAAATGAGTGGGCATTCTAACCAATTCTGGTGATCACAACCTTGACTTTCATTAAAAAGGAAGCATATAACTTTCAGATAGCTTAATTGATGAACAAAACTGTTGACACAGAAGACTCAAGCACCCTTCCTCCATATTAGCAGTGGAAGAGAATAAATATTGTCATATGTATATGCACCAAACACTTCTGGAAGGGTGCACAAATTCAGATTCCAGAAGCCTCTATCTTCAAATTAAAACTATTCTGCACCACCAAGAATAGAAAGGCTCAACATTTTTCTCAATGAGAAAAGCATTATCAGTTGAAGATTGTTACTCTCATAATAACACATAACCTTATTAATGAGCACCACGTTCTTACCTGCAGTTACTGTGGTTCATCTTTCTCATGCCTCATCTCAGGTCTGCTCTCACTTTCACTGCTACAATTCCAAAAACAGGCCATGGGCCAAAGGTAGCACTGTGCATGTATGACACCTTCAAAGCCTACTGCATGTCATCATGACTGCCAGCTGGCTGTGTATTTCAATGGAACTTGAATATACAAAGGTAACTTCTGGGGTGAGGACCAAAGAGAGCTCTACTTATTACTTTATATTTGAGAATAGAGAAGTAAGTAAAGTCATATGGTCTTGAGGGATCAGAAAGAGTGGAAAGAAGAATGAAGCTCTTGGTGGTATATGGCAGCTAAAGGACTTTTCATCCCAAAGATGTCTATGGTTTAGTTTTAATTTGTCATATGTATGTGATGTTACATTTGTATTCTGATATGCTTCAGGAAAGTCTGTTGCTCACACAAAATGACCTTGTATAGGTAGGTGTATGTTTATTTTTGTTAGTTAGTGGTAGGGGGTTACAATGTTTTTGGATATGCAAAAAATATGGAAAAGATCCAAGTCCTACCTCAGGGTTGACACAGTATGAGAAGAACAACATGAACAAAAAAGCAAGTCAATTCATAAAATCAGAGCCAACTATTGGAAGTAGGTGTCCAAAGCCAGAAGTCCTTGTCCTTTTGGTCCCTAGAGAAGTGCTTACTTAAACTAAAGCCAATATGTTAAACATGTAATTATTTCTCTGGAGCCTCAGCATTCATTTCTCTTGGAGAAAGCCTAGAGATCTGGACTACAGTGGTGTAGATACATCAATATTTTGTGGTCACTGGACTTTGTTCCTTCTCTGATAACATGCTTCTAGAAAGGCCACATGTGAATTTTATGTAAAATGGTTATTGAATCATTGTGCATTTTGTCATTCCTTGTCTGTGGCAGAGACTACCAGTTGCTCATCAAATGTTTTTGGTGGTATGTACCTAACCAGAAGAAGACTAATACACTGTATCCTTCCATGATGTGACATGTGACTAAGTTGGAGATAATAAAATGGAGCAAAAGTGGTTGTGTGAGAGAGAGTTCTGGAAAATTCTGTAAAATGGGAAAGGACAAATAACTTTAGGGGCTTCTTGCTAACAGCCTGAAAATCAGATATGATGACTAAAGCACCATGGCTATGTTGGACCAAAAGATACTTTGAAGATGGAAAGCACAAATC
Organism: Suricata suricatta; assembly: GCF_006229205.1. Taxonomy (NCBI): domain Eukaryota; kingdom Metazoa; phylum Chordata; class Mammalia; order Carnivora; family Herpestidae; genus Suricata; species Suricata suricatta. Next base: position 116,306,761 of record NC_043705.1, read on the forward strand.
TTGAGGATGATCAACCAAAAAATAAGAACCCTGGTCCTAGTTGACACCAAGAAGGCTCTTCAAAAAAGCTTGGGAATTATTTTTATTTGAGAGAGAAATTGCTGCTCATTTGTTTAAAGCATTTTTATTTGGGGTTTTCCTGTTTTATGCAGCAAATCTAACCATCTGTCTCCTGCATAAGGATATAAATTGTAAGTTTCTTGTAGAGTTTATTGCCAGGAAAGGCTACTTTTTTCATAATAGGTTTACTTTATATCTCACCGCCTTTGCTTTATATGGCCTTGTCTACCATGAAGAGCAGAGTTAAATTTAGTGGTTGTTGCAATAATCATTCTTGCCTTAGGCTGCTGGAGTAATGATTGCTATCCTTCCCACTGCCCCCAGCCTGAACCATTCCCACATCTTCTAGTCCTTTACCTCCATTTGAATTAGTTCAGTTGCTTAACTTTATAAAAACTTCCTGAAACATATTTTTAAAAATATATAATCACAGGATTTAGTATCATCTGCTGGTTGGGTGACATTACATTTTAGAGAAGAATCATATAGGAAAAGAGAACTGTGACTTCAATCACTGATATTTAAATCCTGAAACTACTTCTTTTCTCCCTTACTAAAGGATATTTTCTCTCTGTTCATCAAACAAATCATGACAAACAAGACCTATGTATATTTACAAAAACAATTCAGATTATAAAGATAGTTCTTACATTGTTGTTTCCCTTGTATACCCAGAACTCAGGATCTCAAGACATGGCTACTTACAAACACTAAATTAAAGTTGGGTAATGAATTTCTATGGTAACAGCTAGTAAGGGGCAAAGGCAAAATTGAAACTCAGGTCTCTGTCCTCTGTCTATAGGACTGATTCATGCTTGTGGAAAATAATTACATGGTGCAATCTCAGGGGGGAAAAACGGTAATGTGCCAACAGCCACCATCTCCTCACCTCTTCAAAGATCTTCTGCTTGTTTGTTTGTTTGTGTTTTAATTAGAAATAACAGATAAAATCACAGAAAATAAACTCTACAGATTTCACAGTAATACCTCTGCCACAGGTCTGAGGTGCTGGCATCTAGAAACCAGCGACCTGATGGTGACACACCTCCTGCCCTTCCCCAAACTCTTCTCTTTCTTCCTTCAAGACTGGAAACTTCTCAGATCTGAGGAAGTTGCTAAATACACTGGAGAGAAGAGTGAGGTGATTTTCACCACAATATATAAATAAATGCAAAAGCTGGAAGCCCTGTTTTCATTAGAACATAGTTCTGACTGCGATTTCTTTTGTGGGTGGATAAAGTTGTGCACACAGTAAGTGATTTTGCTAAACTTACTGTCAACAAAAGAATGAAGTTAAATTTCCTTCAGGCAATTTCTTACACAAACACAAAGATTTTCTTAAGCATAACTCAATAGAGCAAAATAAGGGTATTGAGTCCCCACTCTATGTTGACTCTTCTGCATCAGGTACCACAGCATAGCGACAGGAATACATAGAGTGGGGACTCAACGCCAAAATGAAATGAATTTCTAATTTAAGTTCCTCTTGCCAATTCTCTGTTCTTTACAGGAAGAAAGATTTGCTCATACCCACACTTCATCTATTCTCTTATTTGAAGATTTATATCCCCCTCTACATTCTCCTCCCCAAGCCACTTGTGCTTAATTGTTATTCTTTCCTAGTTTAATGTGGTTCTTGGTCTTGACTGCTCCATTCCCTTTGAATGAATGAGGAACTAACTCATTCTTTCATTAACAAACTAAGAGCAGTTCCAACAATAATGAAAATTAGGAATACTAATTAAAATGTCAAAGAAGATTCAGCACTAAGCTGGTGTGAATGACTATCTCCCAGAAGACCTGGTCTTATCACTGAGTGCTCTGAGCCTAAAATCTGACTCCCTAATGCACTTGCCCTCCTGGTTTATGGCATCCATGAGGCATGACTTTTTGTTATTAATCAATTATTCTAATTAAGAAAACTTAATCTAATTAGTCATTAAATGGACTGTCAATTTCCAAAGAATTTAAACATAATAAAATACATTAAGTTTAAAAAATACATTATGTAGCTACCTTTTCAAAATCCAGAGAGACTTCAAGGCTGCATGTAGAGCATACATAACCCCTGGAACATACTAAGTTCTCAACTTTAACTGGAATAAGTTTTATATTATAATTCAAATTGTGAAGTTCATACATGTTTGTGAACATAAAGGTGTAGGTAAAGAAGTGATTTTGATAACATCTTAAAATCAGATTGGGTGCAAAAAAACAAAAAACAAACCTTCTATAAGAAAGCAAAATGCTGAGGTATAAATGACTATTAAAAGTAGTATCTATTTTTAAAGAGCTTCATCCAATAACAAGTTATTAACATTAAGCTCTCAGGACATACAATACACTGGGCTAGAAACTCTGCAGGTGTAACAATATAGAGCATCTGTATCCTACCCTAAAAAGGCTTGACTGATAAGCTGTTTATGGAAGTATAGTAAACTAGCAGTATAAGGCAAACCATAAAAGCAAAATTATTGGAATAACTATATACTCTCTACAGTTCAGAGGCAGAAGGGGTTTCTTTATAGAGCAAAGCTCACAGACCACCAAGGAAGGTTAAGTAATTCAATCTAAGTGAAACAAATTTCTAGGATTCAGTCTGTCCTTTGCCTCATGTTCCCATTCCCACCTCTATCCTCAAACCCAATCTTATTTTCTCATTGAGCAAACATATTTAAGCTCCCAAGGATACCATCCAAAACTCAGTGGATAACAGAGTAAATAAAGTAGGGTAAACTAAATTTCTAGCCTTGTGTCACAAATTTGAGAATAAAATTTATTAGGCAGTGCTCCTACATATAGAGGAGAGAGATGGAATCTGTATTGGATAGAGCAGTGATGCATTCACATCAAGTCCTTGGCCGAGTCCACCAGAAATTTCCAAATTTAGCTGGGACTCCTTAAGAGTTGTTTCAAGTTGGGTCAATAGGCCCAAGCTGTCACTTCCCCAAGTCAACCAGTTAGTGAGGCAAGCAGCCGTGGAAAAGAATTTAGACACTGGGCAAAGTTGTCTGTCTTTGAGACAATCCTGAAAGAGGGCAGACATTTCATTACAGCTCCAGGAATAAATCTTTCAGTGCTGGAAGGGGATCAGAGTGGCATGAACCAACATCCACATAGGTTACACAATTTTTTCCATTTATGTTTTCCAAAGTCAAAATTGTCTTCACTCATTTTATGCATATATACAATACACTGACGTCCTCCGATTAGTATTATAATTACCAATTCTGAGTAATAAAAAAAACTATAGCTTTGTAGATGACTGTGATATTATGACATATATCCTAAGAAATATATATATTTGGTCTTTGTCCCGTTTCCAGCACAGAGCTCCTAAAACCCTTGGAATATCCTAAGAGATGAGAGCAAACAACAAAAAGTCTTTTGTTATGTTAACGTTGTTACTTTTGGTTCTTTTTTCTTCCCCCAAAATTATGTTGATTAACACACATCATTTATATAGATTTTTCTTTTGTTTTATTTTTTTAATTTATTCTTTAAATTTAAATCCAAGTTAATTAACATATAGTTTAATAGTAATTTAAGGAATATAATTTAGTGATTCATTCACTTACATATAACACCCAGTGCTCATCCCAACAAGTGTCCTTCTTAATGCCCTTCACTCATTTAGTCCTTCCCCCCACCACATCTGATCAACAGCCCTCAGTTTGTTCTCAGTATTTAAGAGTCTCTATGGTCTCTTTGTTATATTAATGATATAACTTTTGAATCCCTCCAAGGGGTGGGGAGAGTTGCCAGGAGAGCCCATCTCATTAGAGGGTTACAATTTTCAGAACTTTGGTAAGGGTAGAGGGGCTGGAGATCATGAGGGCTAACTTCCAAAGCCACTACTTCCTAAGCAGGGGTGAGCAGAATCTTTTTTTAGGGTTTTGGGTGAATATTCAGAAGGGAAACTTTATCATCACATGTAGACGTGGGTATAACGTCACACGTGCATCTTAAGGAAACATGCTTATATGTACATTGTACGTGATGTTAATATGCTTCTCCTTCAGAGGAGATTTTAACATGACAGTGAGGTAGAGGTAACCATGGGACACTCCAAGGTCCATCTGTGCAGAGATGAGTCAGTGATCAAGCTCAAACTGGTCTAGGCCAGCTGGAGCTCTTGCTGTTATTTTCCTCTAAAAGATAAGGTTAACATTCCTGTGAAGAGGAAGGGGCGTCAGTAAGGGTCTTGCTGTTGACACTTTCAGGTTGGTGCTGGGAGAAGGGTGCTTCTGGAGAGGGCATGGAAGCTCTGTGTCCTTTCCCCCGGACTTGCCCTCTTCACCTCTTCCATCTGGCTCTCCCTGAGTTATATCTGTTTGTAATAAACTGGTAATCTAGTAAGTAAAATTCTTCTCTGAATTCTGTAGCTGCTCCAGCAAATTAACCCAAAGAGGAGGGGATGGGAACCTTTGATTTACAGCCAGTCAGTCAGAGGTACAAGTAACAACCTGGGCTTATGACTGGCTTTGGAAGTGGAGGTGGGAAGGGGATTTGTAGTCTTGTAGGTACAAACCCTTAACCTGTGGAACCTGAGGTTAGGTCTCCATAGATAGTGTCAGAATTGAGTTTGACAGCAACCAGAGGTGACACCCTGCTGGTGTCCAAGAATTGCTTTTTGGTGGTATAGGAAACACCCCTTCCACAGGTTGAAATTGGGTCTAGGGACTCAAACAATTATAAAGCTTCAAAGCAGTTTTGGTTATTGTATTCAGACCTCCTTTTTCAAATAGAATAGCTCGCCTTTTTCTCTTGCCCAGCTGTTGCCAAGTAATTTAAACTTGAAAAAGGATAATGGAGGTATAAACAATGCACAGATGTCTCTCTGATTTCCTTTATTGTGTTTCCTCTAGGAGGTATTAGGGAAATCATTCCTTGACTTTGCCAGAGTTTGTTGAGGATGTTGATCATAATGGAAATGAATACGGGCATGCAAACAAAGAGCAGCCCTATTCTTCTCATCAGAGAATGTGACTGGAGGTTCCAGGTCAAGATGCCACCAGAAGTTGGACTTCTGGAAGATTGTTTCATAGAGAATTTAACTATCGCACATAAGCACCATTTGTATCACAGAACTTGCAAAACTATAATAGAAGCTGATGAATTTCTCACTAGTAACTTTATTCATTCACCAACAAATTTCTTAGTGAGCCCACTAAGAACTTCAGAGATACAGTAGTAAATACAATAGATACAGCTACAGCTTTTAATGAGCACAGAAGAATAATGGAGTAAATAAACATTTTGACCAAGAAAATACAATAAAGTCCAAGGTGTCCCATGAGGATGAGTGGTCCTTCTAATCTAAACTAAGAAATCATTATAGATCTCCAAAAGGAAGTGACATTTTAGCTGAAACCTGAAAAAATGAGCTGGGTGTAGACTTTGAAAGAGGTCAGAGACAAGTGTTTTAAATGAAGGGAGGAGCATGTTCCCAAGGAAAAAGAATGGCATAATTTAGAAAATAGCCAAAAGAAAGTCGGATGTTCAAGGGAAATAGTGAGGGAGAAGGAGCTGGAGGTCAAGGGGGAGAGAGGAATTAAATTATGAAGGACACCATTAAGCCATGTTAAAGGGCTTGGGCTTAATTGTCCAATGGACATAAAGAAGCCATTGAAAGATTTAAAGCAGAGAAAATATATAATGATAGTTCAATTTTATAAAAATGACTTTGTTGGGAGTGTGGACAGCAGATTGAGGAGAGCAGAACTGTGAGTAGAAACTAGAAAGAAGTAAAAAAAAAAAACCACATTGCACTTTATCAGGATATTGGAGATGGAGATGGAGAGAAATGACTAGATTTCTAAAGAGATAATTGGCAACCAGAATCATGAGGTTTAATGATTAATTGGATGATGTGAGGAAGTGTAGAGGAGTCAGAGAGCACTCCTAAGCCTCTCACTTGGGCAATGTGGTGGAGATGAGTGTCATTTACTGTATCAAGGAAGTCTGGAAGAAGAAATGATAGAGCTGACAGTTCACTTTTGCACATCTGAGCTTGAAGTATCTTTGAGACATCTGTGGGTAGAGTTTCAGTAGCAATTTGATGGTGCTTTGGGGGCTCCCTGGGCTAGAGACATCCATGAAAGCCATGTGATAGTATGATATTATCCAGGGAAAGTTTGGAGACCAGAAAGAGTAGCAGACTTAAAACAGTACCACGAGTCAATGTTCTAGGACTAGGTAAAGAACAGAGTCACAAATGCATCTGAGAAAGAATCTGCAAAAACGTAGGAAAAAGGGAGAGTTTGGCAGAGATTGTTACCTGAGCACCATCCACTTCCTCTCCTTTCTAGACTATTTCCCCCACACTCCCAGGAGTTCAATGTTGCCATATGAACTCTAACTAATGGAAAGGAAACAAAAGTTGTGGAAGACCACTTTCAAAGCTGATGCATAAAAATCTCCCATAATGATCTCTCACTTCTCCATGCTGGGGCTCAATGTCAACCCCAAGAGGAAGTCAAAAACCTTCCTCATCCCTTAGGAGAAAATACCGTTGGATTTTACATAAGTGAGAAGGAAACTTTTTTTTATGTTAAGCCACCAAGATTTGGGTGTTTACTGCAGCAGAAGCATTACCTTCACTCACACACTGTGGAATCACAGAAGCTAAGGGACTAGACAACTTCAAAAAGGAAGACATAGTCAACAATGTCAAATGACTGCTGAAAAATCAAGCAAACTAAGTACTAAGGAATCTCTTAGATTTTGCAACACATAGGTCCCAAGTGACCTGCATGTATCAGCGTTTGCAACTGAAGAATTTTAGGGTAAATGTAAATGTGTTTATGATCTTAATGGCAGTAATTCTTTTAAGACAGTTTCTGCACTCATAAATCAATTCGACCATCTTGACAAACTTTGTGTATAGGTGTTTTAAATGTTGTTTTTCAGTCAAATAAGACTTCTGAGATTGGTTACACAATTGAATTTTGATTTATCAACTTGGTCCTCAGTTTTCAGTTGACCGAGTGGATTATTTAATTCTCTTCACTCATTTTGGATGAAGAAACAAAGCCTGTCCACAAAGTGTCAGAGAAAAACTTGGGATCTATAATAATCAATTAATCAATCAATGGCTGTTCTGCTTGGCTGAAATAATTACGCCTATTGTGAATGCTCTGAATTTTGTAACTCGGTGATTTAACATTAAATTTTATGCATACTAAACATATGTGTAAAAGATGTAAGGTGCTTGTTAAAGTATAGAAGCCTAGAATCCTATATGTAAATATTCTAATTCAGTAAGTAGGTATTAGGACCAAAAATTCACATTTTTTCAACAAGCACTTCAAGTAATTCTGATAGCTATGGTCCCTAGCTCACTCTTTGCCAAACACTGATCTGCATCTACCGAGATGCTTTAAAATCCAAATTTGTTCTCAAAAGAGGAACTATAACTAAGCCTCAAGTACTTGGCACCAGAAAGAAAATTCGAGGGGAAAAAAACCCAGAAGAGCATTTTTTTTTTACAAAAGAATGAAAAGGAGAATTTTAAAAGGCCATGTCACGTTTTTCTTTCTTTATAAATTTACAGATATTATTTTCTCCATTTTTATCCATTCTCTTCTCATTGTGAATTTAAAATAAAATGATTATTCAGCAGTGAGACTTTCTCCTCCCAGAGCCCCAGCATACAATGAGCAGGTGATACAGCAAGCCCCAGTAGCACTTGGCTGTGTTATGAACTCTATGAAAGCAAGAAGGATTTTTACTAATCTTCAGATGCTCAGAAAGGCAGCTGAGGATAATGTCACCTATTACATTCTGCTAGTGACTGGATCCCATGCCTTGGGCAGTCTACACAATGTCTGTTTACCATTAAAATTTCATTTTCTCCCATTAAATCAATTTCTGAAAAAGTTTCTCTATCAGCAGCAGTTTCATAGGTAGAAAAGTAAGCAACCGAACCTTTTCAAAGCTTGTGTACAAGAGGTTTATGGGGTCTTTATTTTCCACATTTAGCCTGATTTTGTGCCTGTTTTTCCTCTGATCTCAGAGAAGGAGGAGGGTAAGAGGGAAAGAAAAAGGAAGGAAGGAAGGAAGGAAGGAAGGAAGGAAGGAAGGAAGGAAGGAAGGAAGGAAAGAAGGAAGGAAGGAAGGAAGGAAGGAAGGAAAAGAAAAGGAGGGAGGGAAGGACGAAGGGAGGAGGGAAGGAAGGAAAGAAGGGAGGAAGAAAAAATTAAGGAGGGAAGGAAGGAGGGAAGAAAGGAGGGAAGGAAGAAAGGAGGAAAGATAGGAAGGGAAAGGAAGGAAGGATGGAAGTAAGGAGGGAAATAAGGATGGAAAAGGAAGGAGGGAGGGAAGGAAAGAAGGAAGGAGGAAAGGAAGGAAAGAGAAGGAAAGAAAAGAAGGAAGGGAGGGAAAGAGGGAAGGAGGGAGGAAGATGGGAAGTTTCAATTAATCAACTCCTGCAAGAATAGCCAATGCCATAGTTATAGGTCCATTGCACACAGCATTGTATTGCTTCATATGGAATATCTACTGACAATTGAAAAAGCTTGAAAAGACTAATGTGAACCTCACTGAGTTAAAGGGAAAATTGGTTATGTTCATTAACATATGTGGCAAAGCTTGAAAGCCAGTTCTCATCAAGTAAGGTTATATGCTACCTGTATATAATAACCTTATTCTAACAGAATCTCATTTCCCAGCTTTTTAACTCACCTTTTAAGATAGCCCTCCCACTGGTATAACTTAAAGAATAGGACCTCTCCCACCTAGCCCATCCAGATGCAGAGCCACTTAAAACCCTCGTTATTCTGACCTTTGTTTATTCTCTCTGGCTCTTGGTTTCCTCATTTGTAAAGACGGGATAGTAATAGAACAAACCTCATTAAGTTGTTGGAATTAAATGAGATAATATATGTAAAATGTTTAGAAAACCTCTGGTATTTTGTAAGTCTTCCACAAATGTTGTTCATGAAAAATACCAGCACAGGTGGGTCAGCCATACTACTACACTTACGCCTTCTTCACTTTTTGCAAAATTACACACTAAACATAACAGCACTCGTTGGAAAAAATAGGGTTAGGAGCAGATCCTCAAAATCCATGGTACTTTTTAATGAGGGCACTAACAAAAATGATAAGAATTCTGAAGATACAAAGATTGAGTTAAATCTCCATTAGCCTGTGCTCCCCAATTCTGTCACTTTGCCGTTTGATGTCTCAAACCCTGGGACTCAAACTTCCAGTGTGGAGATACAGGTCTTTAACAACAGCCATTTTGATAAAGGATAGTTACATCCAAAATAAAAATATGACTCAGAAAGTTGTTCTTTTCTGTTGTTATTGTCTCGTTTTAACACAGGAAAATATCTTCCCAGGTTCTTAATCTGTACTTCCAGTTTCCTCAGGTAGTCTCCTCGAGTGGATAGTACAACGAGGATTACAGGCCATTAGGCCAGCCACTTTCTTGAACTAAAGGAAGATATTCAGAGACGTTAAAGCAGTTTGTTTTTCAAACTCTTCAAATATCATTAAAGTTTTATTTAACTGTGAAAAAGCTTACACAATTGATCGCTTTGGACAATGAACACACTGGGGGAAAAAACATGTTTGGTCCAATTTATTTTCTGTGTTACACTGATATCACTCTCCTAATTACCAATGGCATATGAGTTGATTTGCATTTAAAAACACATGTTGTAGCAGAACAGACTGTAGATGTGATAAACAAAATCCAGAGGATTTGGTAATTGTGCTATAATAAACAGAGCCTTAACAACTTAACTCCTCATCATTCTTTTCCAAAAATGACTTGAGCCCAATTATTAAGGGCTAAAAAGCTGATCTTGTTCAAAGTTTGGAATAGCATTGGTGCACCCTGGTGGGAAGCAAAGACGATCCAACTTGTATTTGGCTAATCTATTAACCAGAGAAGGAAGGCAGCTCTACTGTTTAAACTCCCTTTATATCTCAGCCAGTAATAAACAAACAAATAAAACAGCTCTGAGCTTTCTCACAGGACATTCTTTTGTTGGTGTGTTTTTCCCTTCCATTGGTCATTACTCATTGCCTGTTTTTTTTTTTTTCTTTTCTCATTTCTCCTTGAAGACAGGTGGAAAGGAAGTCTACCATTCTAACACCAGGAGCTATTTTTCTGAAAGATTTTAGACCCTGGCTCCTTTGAGGGTGAGTAATGGGAATGTGATATTACAACTAGCAGTAGACCTCCAATGGCATGTAGACCCTCTTAGAGACAACCGATGCTCCTACGGACCACTTGGCACACTCACTCCCCCTGCTCTTCGTTGGGAGATAGTATCACCAGATAAAACAGAAACCAGAGCTGTTGTGGGTAAGGCATCAACCCCTGTGGCAGCAACAAGATAATGAGCGTTGTTATGTTTTTGGGATTCGTTCTACTATCTATTAGCATGTAGTCACACTCTAAAGATCCTAGCGGTAGAAAAATCACAAAACAAAACCTAGCTCACTTTGCTCCTTCTCTTCATGGCCCCAGGGCATGCAAGTTTCTTTAAAAGGTAAAGCTTTCTGAAGTTTTGCATCCAGTCTTGGAATATGTGAATATTAATTGGACAAAGTAGAGACTTGCTTGGCTGTATGTTGGCAAAGTCCATGGAACATTAGCAATGTCATTTGTGATCATTAAAGAAACAGAAGGCAACAGATCTCAGAAGAATACAGTGTTGGATTCCTCCTCAAAATAGGAGAACTATGAGAGAGGTGGCTATTTGGGCATGTTTTGAATCCCCTCATCCTTGCAGCCATCTCTCATGGCCTCATCAGTTGATAGGAGAAATCATCAGTTTCCATCATATTTCATTAGCCTTATTTCATACACTCACTCTGTAGCCTCAGAGTCCTCATAAGAGTGTCTGCTCTCTGGCCACATGTCCTCTGAGACTGCCTTGTTTCTGAAGTCAGTAATAATTGTCAAATCCAATGGATAAAACCAGGTGCTCATTCGCTGAGCTCTACTACATTTGGCCTAATTGTCCAAACCAACTCACTCCTCTCAGAATTGGTCTCCCAATGAGTATTAGGGGTCTCTGCCTACACCTCTCTCTCTCTGGCTTCCATTCTGAATGCCCATTGCTTCATTCCTGCCTCTTTCAGTATGACCTCTATTTTCTTACCCACAGACTCTGTAAGGCCTGTGGCATTGCCTGGTGCCCTGTAGCATTAACTTGCTTCTGGCTCTGGCTTGCCATGAGGTCAAAACTGACCCCATGTCTACATGACTGTTTGATCTAGTGCACACTACCATATGACAAGGCATAGTCTCCAGTCACATTTCTTAAGGCAAATTTCTGAGTTAGAGAATCTGCCTGATCACAATAAAACCATTGGATGAACTGACTTTAGGCTGGGTATACACCTCTGGTCTAATCAGTTGTAGAGGGTGCTGGGCATGCTACCCACGGAGTAGGTCTCACAGGGAGCACTGGGCGAAAGCACTGGGTGAGTTCATGGCATAAGTGTTTGTCGCTCTGTGCCCCCACCCCATCTCTACCACAATCCATTGTTTACCCCCGTTAGTCTCCTGCCCTCCCCTTTCAATCTTTTGCTACATCTTCCTTGGAAGTTTTGCTATATTTTTCCCTTATCTTTTGCCCCCTTTGCAAATGCCATTCTCTCTGCCTGAAATGTCCTTTACCATTTCTTTGTCTACAAAATTTATCATTTAACACCCAACTTCAGCCTCTTTGGAACTTTCAGCCTACTTTTGCAGGCACTGCTCTTCATTTCTGAGTTCCCATTCTCCTTCGTGCTTACTTCCATTTTAGCACTTATACCCATGGGCCATGTTTAGTAGTAAACTTGTCTTCCCCGATAGAATTCTTAACCCTTGAGGGAGAGGTCTACCTCTTAGTCATCATAGCTTCCTCACCAGTGCTTAGGATCATGTCAGAAATGCAGTAGGGATTCAGTAAAGGTTTTTTGAAGAAATCCATACATAACACCTAATGGAGTGAAGGTGGAAATAGTAAATCAGAGATTAATACAAGGAAAAGAAAGGAAATAATAATACTCATTCTACAAATGGCAGTCATTCTCTCATAATGCTTTTTGCCAAACACATACACCTGTTAGGCAAATTTTTACTGTTTTGATTGATTTCTCTATAAAAGGTAAGGCTACATTTATGGGAAAAGAAATTGATACTATAGCTTATATATCATGGATCCAATTAAAACTTCTTTGCTGTAAAATAAACCATAGCTTTTCTTAATGTTGAAATTCTGGGGAAATTCTTACATAGCAAAATTTCAAATTGGTCAGCACTATTAAATCTTTCTAAACTGCATTGATTTAAGATAAGAGTAGGAGAGAAGACAAGAGTTTCATTATAGAAAATGTAGAATCCTATAACTTTTAAACAAAGAATTCAGCAATTATCACTGCAAATAAACAACCCCAAAATTAAGTGGCTTAAAATAAGTCTTTTATTATATTTCAAGATTTTATTAACCACAAATTCAAGTAGGACTCAATTGTATGATTCTTCTGCTTCATGGGTCATCCACTGTGGTCACTTTATGATATTTAGCTAGAAGCTGAGCTGTTCTGGACAGTTTGAGACAGCTTTCTGCCATGTCTGATGACTAGATGGGGATGTTAGAAGACTGAGCTTAGTTGGGCTCCTCTCTTGTCTTAGTCTGAGGACCTCTTCAGCACTGAAGCTGAGTTTTATGTGTAACAGCTCCAGGCTCCAAGACACCAAGGCAAACTACCATCGTCCTAAAAATCAGGGCCAGAACTGATGGAGTATCATTCTCTTAGTGCTCTATTGGTCAAAGCAGTGATAGGCTTGGATAGATTCAAGAGTGTGGAGAAATAGGGGTGCCTGGGTAGCTCAGTCAGCTAAGCAACTGACTCTTGATTTCAGCTCAGGTCATGATCTCATGATTTGTGAGATCAAGCCCCATGTTGGGCTTTGTGCTGTCATCACAGAGCCCTCTTGAGATTTTCTCTCTTCCTCTCTCTCTCTCTCTGCCCCTCCCCCACTCATGCACTTTCTCACTCTCAAAATAAAATAAAAACATTTAAAAAAGAGTGTGATAAAACATACTTCATTTTTTGATAGCATGTGATATAGGCAAAGAAGAAATAAAGGTGGACAGCTACTACAGAAATATAACTGATTACTTTTTTATCATGCTGTATTATCTTTAAGTAAATATAAAGTCCTCTAATCACATCATCTAAAGACCATTTGGTTTGGTTGCCAGTCTCTTGTCTCTTTCTTCAGCAATGGTGAGGCAGATACCCTTTCCACAGGAAAGAGAAATCCGTGGTTTATTGCCTTTGTCAATAACAAAAATGTTGGAGAGCTGGGTGACAAAGTTACTGCCATTGACATCTTTCACATAAACTACATCAAAAGAACCAGGGTACCTCTCTCTGTTGATGATCATGCCAATGCATCCCAGGTTAATACCTCCAGTCACTATACACAGATTACTTACCACTGTCAAACTTGATGAAGTCAGTAATCTTTCCTGTCTCCGATCGATCTGAATGGTGTCAATCACTTTGATGAAAGGATCACAATAGCAGATGGTATAAGCATCATACATCACCAGATGAAGAATTCCTTTTGTCCCCACAAAGATCCTTCTCACTTTTCACAACTTATACTTGGCCTCCTCAGGTGTAATCCAATGAACAGCAAAGTAGCAAAGTGACCCTTGGTGTCACAGATCAGATGGAAATTCTCCCCAGTCTTGCCTGTACTGATGGCATCCACCAAACCATCAGGGTAGGTTATATCAGTTCCAACCTTGCCATCAATATTAATAAAACACTGCATACAGATCTTCTTTGCCTCATCTCCGGTTAGGGCATACTTAAGTCTGTCCTTCATGAAAATGAGAGGGAGACACTCTCTCAGTTTATGGGGACCAGTAGGTGGACGAGGAGCAAACACACTGGTCAGTTCATCCAGCATACGGTGCTGAGCCCACTACATGCTTCAGATGTTTCTTGGGACCATGAACCATGGCTGTGCTGGGCACAAAAAGATAACTTTATTTCTTTAAAGAAGATAGAGTAATTTGATTCAAATTTAAATCAATCAATGAATAGTTATAGAATATTTATTGTGTGTCTTATTCTCCATTTAATTTTATTTTGGCTATCCTTAAAAAACCTATTTTAATGGACAAGATGCCATTGCTAATGATGTTTTTTAAAAAAATCCCAATTTGGCCTTAAAAAAGAACCAGCCTTCCCTGGGTTCGGTCTCAGAAAAAAACAGAAGCTCCAATCTAGCTACTTGTGCGTCTTCAGGTAGCTTAGCAGAACTTTTTAAGACTTCTGTTTCTTGATCTGCAAATTTATTTAATTAGTCTTTACTTAGTATCTACTCGCTATCTGTACTGGTCTAACTACTGATGATACAAAGAAACAGAAGACTAGGGCGCCTGGGTGGCTCAGTCAGTTGAGCGTCCAGCTTCAGCACAGGTCATGATCTCATAGTTTGTGGTTTCGAGCCCCGCATTGGGATCTGTGCTGACAGCTCAGAGCCTGGAGCCTGTCTTCTGATTTTGTGCCTCCCTCTCTCTCTGACCCTCCCCTGCTCACGCTGTCTCTCTCTCTCTCAAAAATAAATAAAACACTTAAAAAAGTAAATTTAAAAAAAATAGAAACACGAGACTATTAATTCCCTTAAAGAATGCACAAGGTAAGGGGCACATTCACAAATAATTATGACACAATTTTGCAACAGTTAGTACTGATTGCTAAGGTCTCTTTTATATCTAAAGTAATGTGACCCTGAGTTTTAATTATAAATAATTTATATGTAAATGGATATCTTTGAAGAATTTATTCTACTGGGACACCTGGGTGGCTCAGTTGGTTGAGCATCAGATCCTTGATTTCTGCTCAGGCCCTGATCCCAGGGTTGTGGGATCAAGCCCCATATCAGGCTCTGCACTGAGCACAGAGCCTGCCTAATATTCTCTCACTCTCTCCCTCTATCCCTCTCCCCTACTCACATGTTCTCTCTCTCTCTCATAAAATAAAATAAAATTATAAAAATGAATTTATTCTCTTAAGGGTTTAAAATATGCATCTGTGCAATGTATTTACATTATTAATTTTTAATTAACTGCATTTTGATGTCTCCTTTAAGAGTCATAAGGCTCTAAGACTGCAAGTGGTTAGGAATGCGTTCACTCCAATTTCTTTTTCTAGACATAAGGAATCTGGGAAACAGAGAGGCTAAGGGACTTGTTTTACAACACACAGCTTGTTATTGGCAAAGGCAGGCCAGACCAACATGTTCCACCCTTCACAGAACTGCTTGCCTATAAGGACATTTTATTTCTACATCTCTCTCCTCAACTGAAGTGTTAAATTACAGAGCTCTATCAGATTTATTGCATTTTGTTTATCTTCTCCAGAACTCTTGTAATGTTTTGATAAAAAGAACTTTAATCTGTCTACTTCACAACTTCTGGAGATTATATAGTAATAAGTTGACACAAGTTTCCTTGGCCATGCAGGAAGGCTGACTGTATAAACACTAAGACATACTGTTACAAGTTCTATTTCCATTTGCTGTACATACAGTTCTTAACTGGATGGAGATTAAAAAACACAGTTGTTCACAAATACAAAACTTTCTTCATTATTCAAACCATGGTATTATCCTAATTTTTTATTACATATAATCAACAAAACATATATCAGAGACATGCTTTTCTTTCACTGAGCTGTCAAGAAGCATAGGTTTCCAGAATATTGGCACCGGAAGGGATCCTAAAATACTCCTAAGTCAATCTACACATTTTACAGATGTGAAAGGTGAACCAAGGGGTCAGCAGCCTTTTCTAAGGTTCCAGAAAGTCTTACCCAAACTAAACCAGAGTCCAGTTTTGAGTCCCAAGAAGTGCCCACGTCTAAATAAAAGAGCTTTGCTGGAGCATTCTCAGAAAATTGTATTCTCATTTTTGATAACAAAAGGATGCAATTAAAGCTATTCTCCTCCAAAAAGATGTGCTGATATTTTGCTATACATCAGAAAAAAAAGCTTCCAAAGTCTCTCTTGCTCTCATTCACAAAGATATTTTCTCCTCAAGCTATTGAATTGGCCTACAAAGATACACTTGGATAATCAGTAAACATTCAATTTGTCTTAATAAAGTCAGACCAAAGGGATGAGACTTCCATGTTTGCCCCAGTGATTTTTATTGATGTCAAAATGGTTTGCTATGGAAATTCTTTGAACCATTGTTTTCTGCCCACAGATGTTCTTCAAAATTTTCCAAGTTAAGGAAAGATGTGTGTAGACATGCTATGAACCAGAACAGAGACTAGTAGGAATCAGCCACCCCTCCAGTGGTGCTGAGTGCTTTGGTGCTCAGGAGTGGCATATCCGTCTTTCTGCTATTTCTCCTCCTTTAGCCCCAAACACCATATCTTCCTGTCTGAGTTTTCTCTTCATCTTTGTTCATGTTTCCCTCCAAACATCTACCCCCTATCTTACTGTGGTCTTTCTTGTGGTTTTCTTTTTCTGCAGGTATAGGTCTAAATCTATTTGAAGACAGGACGATGTTCAGACACCACAAGTATTTAGGTCACATAAACAAATCATCTCAGAGAAAGAGTGGATATTTTACTTTTATTCTTTATGTACTGATGTTATATAGACTTTGCTCCACCTGTATTTGGAGTTAAATAAGAAGCTTTTAGTTTATTTTAAAAATAGGCTCCCACTGAGTAGGCTCACCTCTTTTGACCTAATTATGAAGAAAACACCTAGACCTTTTAAAAATGTTCTGATTCTGACTCCCAGACAGACTGTTATTGAATTAGATCTGACCTTTGGGGCACAAACCCCTTAGGTGATTCACTTACTCTTTTCAGTGGGATTTGCTGATATTTTCCTCTGGTTCTAATGTAGCTTAAATTCCTGTCTTTAAGACAGCTTTTAAAAAATTAGAGAGAAGGCAAAAAGCTAGCCTCAGGCATAGGCAAACAGCCCAGACTCACCACTCTGGCAGGCTAGGAAATCTCCATTTGGTTGTGGCAGCAAGCCTAATGAGAAGAAAGCCACTAATTAAATAAACAAAACATTGCAGTTTGGTCAGAGGAACAATATAGGTAGCAGGTAGCAGCACATTAGCCCTTTCCAAGCCCTTTCTAGGAGAGAATTACACGTGTTCTAAAAAGTTGGTTTTGTCTAACCTACTGCAATTCCTTCCAGAGAGAGAACTTCAGAGTATATGCTTGTGAATCATCAAGTTTCTCTTTATCTTAGAGGCTAAAGTTAACTGTTATATCTTGGCTGCATCCCTTCCACCTGATTAGAAACTAAAAGATAGAACCCTCCCAATCTCCAGGTCCAGGTCTCTTAGAACGGTCCACTTGGCCCTTTTCTTAGATGACTTCACTTGTTGGCTCCTATACCCTTGGTGTCTTGTGATCTACCCTGGAAAACTGGTACTACCCCCACTCTGGGTCCTGTCTTCTCTCCACTGCACTAGTCATGGTGGAGACGGATGCTGTAAAAAGCCTTGAGTGCTGTTCTTTCTCTATTATCTGGTCCCTAGCACAGCTGTGGTACCTCATTGGAACCTGGCCTAATGGTTTTATGCAGTCAGATAATTATTCACAGGACTTATCTTCATTGAGCACATGCTGGGGAGAAAAATAATAGCAGGAGACAGGAAACATTATCTGCCTCAGATTTAAAATTGGCTTCCAGTGACTTGATTCTGGTTTATGTTATGAAAGGGAAATGAACAGCCCGCTTGTCCATGCTATGAATGCTTCTGCTGAGCCCCTTATCCCATAACTTCACAAGCATACATTAGAAAACATAGGTGTTTCACACCTTTTTCCAGTGATGGGGTTGAGTCACAGAACCATCTACATTGCCTCTGTTGGTCCCTGTTGGGAACAATGGCAGGTGTTGGGAACCATGGCAGGTATTTGTGCCATGGTATTGGGGGAGGGGAGTCCTGTCCATATTTGAGTCTCTGTGTTGTGGCTCCAGGTGATCTTTGCTGAACATGGGAATATAACCTGAAAGTGAGAACACTGACCCGTTGACCCCTAATGAGCATGGTAACAAGTTAGGTTACAATTAGGTAGCTTGAACCCAAAGCCATCAAGAGAGGCAAGATTTTGATAGAGGAGAAAATTAAAAGTTTTCTTGGAAGTTCAGATCTTTTTGGGTTGTAAAAATAAAGACACTGTACCCGGAGGAACTATTGCACAAGATCTGGGTCCCCACATAATGCTTAGCGAGAAACAGCCAGGAGGTCTGGGAGGAGGGGAGCCATGGGGAAAACTGGGAGGTGGGAGGGGAGCACCAAAGGCAAACCTTGAGCCAAGCTCACCTTTGATTTGAAGGTTTGATTTGAACTTTGAGGAATGCATAGGACCTTAAAATGAAGAGTAAATATTGTTCAGATATATTACTTCAAATTTATGTTTAGACCTTTTAAAAAGTCATATCATCTTAAAACAAACATCTTGTAGCCAACTTAATGATAGTTTTGATTCATCCTTCTCAAATGAGACAGTGGGACTATTGGCCTGTAAATCGCAGCATACGATGACTTGTTCTATGGGGCACTGTGAGAATGGTTGGTACTTCCCATGGGCAACGTTGGGAGGTACCTCCATGAAAGAGCCTTCTGCATCACTGCTAATTTAATGACTCCATGCTTCAATCCAATCCCAATTACAAAAACAAAAACCACACCGACCTATATACTCCGGCATTTCATATTGCGATAACTATCTTCCTTAGCCAATGATGAAAACACTTTAACCAAAATAATCTAAAAAATAAAACTTATTTTACCTTGTGACCAATGAGTAAAGAATCAAGTATCTAGGAGGAACGTACTTCTGTCTGAAGGAATGCTTTTCAGAGGGTGTTTTACATCTGAAATGCTACTCTGACATTATTTTATGTTTATACCTTCTAGTGGATGTTCAAACATATTACCTAGTTAATCAAGTTTTCTTGTAATTTTATAATGCCTGTTTTCAGAGTGATTCCAAACAGCAGTGACATATGAGATTTTTAGTCATGACCAAATGGGTCACATTATACACAGAAGTAAAATTACTAATAATATCAAATATCCTAAATCAAAGAATGTCTTCCAACTTTTTGGTGATTGCTAAGAATGGAAACATAAACAAAGATTGAATTTCATCCCAAAATTGGCAAATGAGTTATCCACACCCATGCATAATCTTTAAAATGGTCTTTTAAATTTTTTCTTTAACATTTATTTATTTTTGAGAGAGAGACAGAGTGCAAGTCAGGGAGGAACTGAGAGAGGGAGATACAGAATCTGAAGCAGGCTCCATCCAAGCTGTTAGCAGAGGCCCATGCAGGGCTTGAACTCACAAACTGTGATACCATGACCTGAGCCAAAGTCAGACACATAACTGACCGAGCCACTCAGGCACCCCTAAAATGGTCTTTGAAATCATCCCAGGAACTCAAAGTTCCTACTTGTTGTGTGTGCTCAGAAGTCCTTCAAGAGAGTGAAAAATAAAAAGAGGCCTTTCCTGAGGAGGAGGGCTGCAGGAGGCAGAATATGAAATCAATAGGAAGGCAAATTGGTTTCCGGTGGCGAATTCCTTCCTGATTTTCACACCACAACACAAACCTGAGCTCCTGCTCCATTTTAAATTACTTCAAACAGGTAGGTAGACTATAAATTATGTGTTTGCTATGAGTCTACCCCTCTTTATTTTCTCTTTGTACTTTGTTCCTCCCCTCTACCCACCTTAGTTCTTCAGTTCCAGTTTTGTGAAATACACTTCAGGAAAAGTGGATTTTGAAAGGAAGGAAGGACAAAGGAGAAAGAAAAGAGGGATGAAAAAACGCAAAGAGGAGAAGGAGGGAAGGAGGGAAGGAAGGAAGGAAGGAAGGAAGGAAGAAAGGAAGGAAGGAAGGAAGGAAAGGATGAATGAATTTGCTTATTCATCTTATATTTACAGGACTTTCTTTTCTTTTTTTGCCAGTTGGTTTTCTTGCTCCAAAAGAACATGTCTGGCTTCCTACAGTATTTAGTATATTTCATTCAACTGAATGTTTTTTATGCAGTTTCTGTGTATTCCAAAAATTAAAGCCAGAATTCGGAAATTTTTTTGAAAGCAGGAAAAATCCCCCGTCTGGTGTAGTGATATTGCCATTTTTAAAAATCTCATTAAAAATGAAATAAAAGGTCCTGAAACTGATATAACACTGTATGTTAGCTATATTGGAAGTAAAATTAAAAACTTAATTTAAAAAAGTAAAATAAAAAATGTTAATTTTTGGACTGTAACCATTTTTTAATGTTTTTAACATTTATTTATTGAGAGACAAAGAGAGCCAGAAGGGAGAAGGGCTAAGAGAGAAGGAGACACAGAATCAGAAGCAAGCAGAGCTGTCAGCTCAGTGCCCAACACAGAGCTTGAACCCATGAACCAGGAGCCTAAGACCTGCGCCGAAGTCAGACACTTAAGCAACTGAGCCACCCAGGTGCCCCAGGACTTGTAACAATTCTTAAACTACTGTTTTTTATCAAGTGAAACATTTTAATTGTAAGATAGATTTTAAATATTTACATGCAACTCCAATGTTCTTTTCCTTAATTCATGACTATTAAAAATTGAAGTCAAAATTTTGTCTCATGTTTCATTTGTATTTGTTGGAAAAAATTAGGAATGATAGAAAAAAGAAACCAAACACCACAGTTGTGCCTCTGTTTGCATTGCCAAGGATGCTGTGGGCTGTCTGGCTTTTTCACCTGGTCCAGAGGGACACAGATCCAATTTATCCCATCCCCACCCTCATGGAAGATTCATGTCTGCCCAGGCTTTCGTCACATCCAGTCCTCACAGAAAAGGCTGGTGGAGGCTGCTGGGTGGAGGCTGCTGGGTGCCCTTGGTCACACACACAGACAAAGCCTGTGCTGGATCTGGCCCATCAAGAGCCACTGGCATCTTGTTCTCATATCCCTCCGTCCTAGTGCTGCTGTTTCTCCTTCTAAAATAAACAGGACTAGATCACATTAAAAAAAAGTTTGGGGATGGGCTTAGGTAGCTCACTCAGTTAAGCATAGACTTCGGTTCAGGTTGTGATCTCATGATTTGTGAGTTCGAGCCCTGCTTTGGGATCTGTACTGACAGCTTAGAGCCTGTAGCCTGCTTCCAATTCTGTGTCTCCCTCTGTCTCTCCCCCTCCCACTCTGTCTCTCTCTCTCTGTCAAAAATAAACATTAAAAATTTTTTTAATTTAAACAAGTTTTAAGAAACTTAAACATGTAGAAATTTTACTCAGTTATAAAGTTTATAGAGATTTCTCACTGAAATGGATTTGAATCTCTCTTAATTTATCTTCAACTTAACATTTATTAAATTTTGTTTTGAAGCTGAGTCTTGAAAGCTAGAATGTTTTTGAAGAGAAATGCATCTCACCGAAACATTTCAAGACATACTGAGATGCCTGATGAGAGCCATAATAAGGCATATGAAATTTGTTACTTGAGGTTTGGCTGTTGAGCTAAATTATGTGCTGATATTTCTTTAAGTCATACGTAAGTGTTAAGTTCCCGCCCGCTCCCCCCCCAGCTTTTTTTCCTAATTATTCTCTTTCCTGTATTGGTGGGCATGCATGTGAGGTTTGTGTTTCTTGGAATAGCTGGTTAAAAAAAAGATTTCTAGATATAAATTGACTAAGTCCATAGTTAAGTGTTATAGACTGTGTTTTATAGCACATAACACATAGCATCCTTTCTAATATGAGATGGCTGCATGACAGGGTCTATGTGAGGTGAGTGGAGATTTTATTTACACATTGGGAAGCAAACCTTCATGTACTATTTTGTCATTACTAACTGAAGTGCAATCTTGTCACATCTAGATTGTTAATATCTTCATATGTTCATTCTGTTTCTCCTTACTCATATTGTTTCTTTTTAAGACTGGTGTTCAAGACTAGAGAAGTTGTGGAGGGTTTGTTCTGTTTTAGTGAACAATTCTGGATTTACTGAAAGAGGAATTTTGAAAGTACAGATTAAGCAGTGTGATATTATTATGTTTGAAAGGCAGATTCTCAAAAATTTGCTGGGGATCTTTCCCTGCAGCAAATTATGTAACCAAGTCACAGAGCTGGGTGTGTGTGTGTGTGTGTGTGTGTGTGTGTGTGTGCGCGTGTGCATGCGTGTGCATACACACACACCTGGTAGGTCTACCACTTGGTAACCACTTCATTTGCCCAGACTAAGAATTTAAAATATATTTGAGTTTTAGAGCTTATATTAAGCTTGTGGCAAAATGAAAACAAAATGTTAGCCTTTTGAGAAAAATTAAATTCTAGAAAACTTTGGCTATCACTTGTGAATAACCTAGAAATCATTAACTGTAAGTGGATAATAAACAGATGCATCAAAAAAAATTAGTTCTTCCTCTGAGGTTTAGGTTTTCAGCTGGGGGTGATTTGCTTCCAGAGAACATTTGGAAATGTGTGGAGGAGGTTTCTGATTGTCATAATGACTGGGGACAGCCCCAGGCATGTAGTGAGTAGAAGGCCAGAGACACCAAATAACCCTCAATGAATACAAGACATTCTGACTCAATGAAGAACTCTCACATCATGCCAACAGCATCCCTGCTGAGAACTGATGGTTCTTAATGTATTAATGTATTCTTAATAGGTATGACATATAGGAAATATCAGGAAACTGGACGGGATCATCTTTTTTTTTTTTCCAATACAGACTCAGGCCAATAAAAAGAACTAATTAGGAAACAGAAATTTCCTTTTCCTAAAATTATAACTAACACCCACTGTAAGCAATTGGTAATTTAGATTCTCAATGTTTGTGCCAAGGGGTTTGATGGTTTTATGTAAGGTGGTAAAATACTGGAAACTGTTTAAATCTTATTGTAGAAAAATAGTGCTATTATTTCAGAAAAAAAAAAGATTTCTGTAATTTAAAGTGTTCAAAATTGGGACAACTGGAGATTTAATAGCTCTGGACTTGAAAATAGGATTCAAGGAGCACGTGGGTGGCTCAGTCAGCTAAGTGTCTGACTTTGGCTCAGGTCATGATCTCATGGCTCATGAGTTCTAGCCCCACATCAGGCTCTGTGCTGACAGCTTGGAGCCTGGAGCCTGCTTCAGATTCTGTGTCTCCCTCTCTCTCTCTCTGCTCCTCCCACACTCATACTCTATATCTCTCTCAAAAATTAAATAAAACATTAAAAAAACTTTTAATGAAAAACAAAAATAGAATTTAAAATTAAAGTCGAACCTGTTAAGAGCCTAGACAAAATTTTTTACATTGATGATTGAATAAACATAAGAAACTCTGGAAACTCATATAAATAGCAAGGAACAGGATAAAATAAGCTATATATTTAGTTCACCATTGGAAATTTAAATATTTTTATCCTTTATTTTCTCCATCAAGAAGAGCTATGGTTGGATTCATAGCTTTTTTAAAATTTCATAAATGTCTAACTTATTAATCTTTAAGTTGAGTAAGTTAATTTTTTCAAGTCTGTTAGGGAAATATCCCCTAAAGGCAACACCAATTTATTGCATTCTTTTTTTTCAAGTTTTTAAGGTGTAACTTCTCAGCTGTGATAATGACCCAGAGTCAAGTTCCTTATTAGTGAACTGAAATCCATGAGCATGTTGGTTAATCTTATCATAGATGTGGTTACTTTCATGCAACAAGTCTCTAGCTTTAAAGCCTATTTAATATCAAAGGATCCCTTGTGAGCTTTCCAAAAATTTTTATAGTCTTCTGTGGTATGGCTGGGTTTTACTTGTGAATTTCTCTGTTCTCAACTTTTGAGTTATTGCTGGAAAGCAAAGGAGATAATAGTTTTTAAAAATTACAGTTGACCCTTGAATGACACGGAGTTAGGGATGCCACACAGTCAAAACTCTGTGTATAACTTTTGATTCCCCAAAATGTTAACAACTAGTGGCCTACTGTTGACCATTGACCAGAAGCCCTACTGATAACATCAACAGTCAATTAGCCTGTGTTGTATGTTATACATATTATATACTATATTCTTGCAATAAAGTAACCTAAAGAAAAAATATTAAGAAAATCATAAGAGAAAATCTCAAAAAAACTTGACAATATGTTTATTGAAAAACATGTGTGTATAAATGGACCATGCAGTTCAAACCCATGCAGTTCAAGGTCAACTGCATTTGAGTTTTGACTAAGTTCAGACTCTTACATTACAGTTGGTTGAACTGCACTTTAGTTCTGTTAGAAAACTCTTTGACGTTATCTTAAATAATCTTCACAAAAACCATCTAGGTTCAGTGCTATTATTTCCAAACTACAGCAACAGGCACTTAAATAACTGGGTCCCAAAGTCTAACACTTGGAGTCTGAAGCTCTTCCTAGAGAGCATATAGTCTTATTTTTGTTTAAATGTGATTGCCTCATTTTTTTTAGCTAATAAACACATTAAATAAAATCATGAAGGTCCTGGGGCACCTGGGTGGGTCAGTTGATTGAGCATCAGACTTCTCTGCTCAGGTCATGATCTTGAGTTCAAGGCCTGCATCAGACTCTGTGCTGACAGTCAAAATCTTCCTCTCTCTCTGCACCTCCCCTGCTCATACTCTGTCTCTCTCTCTCTCTCTCTCTCAAAAATAAATACATATAAAACAACCAACCAAACAAACTAAAAATCATGGAAGTACTAAAATGCTGAAATTGAATCTAAAAAAATATTGGAATAGAGTTAGAATGCTTTCTCAATCCATGTAGAATAAAGAAATTTATAAAATTTGACTTTATGTGTCTCCTTTGGGTCTTGAGGCTCTGCAAGACAATGTAAAAATAATTTCTTTTCATAATACATTCATAAGAATTTAAATCAAGATTTGGATGATACTATAAATATGTTATAAAGTGATCAAGAGAATTAATTTAATTTTTTGCTTATGAGAATTATCCTGGTGTTGTCCTTTATTTTTTAGAAGTCATATCAAGTTTTATGATTTAGTGGAAACCCAGTGCTTTGTAGGAAAATATGTTAATATCTATGGATAAAATATTTTCAGCTTTAAATCTGGTTTAAAAGTTTTTAGGCTGACAGTTTTTGTGCTTGTTTCTTTTTTTTAAAAAAATCAGTGAGGGGCGCCTGGCTGGCTCAGTCAGTTAAGCATCTGATTTAGGCTCAGGTCATGATCTCAAGGTTCGTGGGTTTGAGTTCGCGTCAGGCTCTGTGCTGACAGCTAGCTCAGAGCCTGGAGCCTGCTTCAGATTCTGTGTCTCCCTCTCTCTCTGACCCTCCCCTGCTCGCTCTGTCTCTGTCTCTCAAAAATAAATAAAAAACATTAAAAATTTTTTTAAATAAAAAAATTAGGGGCGCCTGGGTGGCTCAGTCGGTTAAGCCTCCGGCTTCGGCTCAGGTCAGATCTCACGTTCGTGGGTTCAAGCTCCACGTCAGGCTCTGTGCTGACACTAGCTCAGAGCCTGGAGCCTGCTTCAGATTCTGTGTCTCCTTCTCTCTCTGCCCCTCCCCCTCTCATGCTCTGTCTCTCTCTGTATCAAAAATAAATAAAATGTTAAATAAAAAAATTAAAAAATCATATCTATCAAAAAAGAAAAGATTAAATGAAGAAAAAAGAAAATCTGACATAAAATAGGGAACTTTCAGTTTTTCTAAAAACATAAGCAGAGTAATACAGGGTAGCTGGATGTTGAAATGAGGGTAATTGTTTTATTTGCTTTGGTTTAGAGATTTGAGAAATGGAAGCATGGATATATGTCTATAGGAATCATTAATAAAGAAACGGGAGCTCTGTCAGAGGAATCTTCCTGATTTAGTCAGGAGCAGACAGGATCTGGGACACTTAATTCCACTACAGAATTCTACAGAACACATCTCTGACTTATTCCAACTGAGGAGAGAGAAAACATGAAAGCATGAGCATCTTTATACCAACTGTCCAAGGCTGAGGGTCACTGCAGCAGCATTAACTCTCTGGCATTTCTGGCTTGAATTTTGCATAGGCTGAATCTTTCCAGGGTCATTAAAGAGCCTCCTATAGGGAGTAGCAGAGATTTCATTAAGAGGCTTCAAAGTGTAGAGGTGAGCTAAGGGAGTAAGGCAAGTTACCCATTGCTATTGCTACCCCCACACTCCAGACGGCAGATACACTAAATACTAATAGTCATGTCTAGTTCAGTAACTAGTCGCATTGATCTCAGAGAGCTTTATAAGTCAAGAAGAACTTAAAATACATATATTTTAGCTAAATTCAAGACCTTGTATTTTAAAAGCCTAATGTATTATTATGAAGCCCTCTACAAGCTTACAAAGGACAAGAACAAAAATTTCTTTAACATATTCATAATATCTCGAATGCCACAAACTAAGAGAAAAACAAGGTACCCATAAATCATAAGATGGGAGTGTCAACATGAAAATTATTCAATCCATTTATTTTTTTAAAGACACTTAGTCTGGTTAATTGTTTGTTCAAAGCCTGAGCCATTTCCTGCTCCATCACTCTTTGATACATTGTACTCAAAGATCCATCCTTCTTACCTTGAAAGTAAAATAAGTAGTGTTTGAAACAAGACCAGCTGTGGCCTTAACACTCTTTATCTGTTGTCCTTAATAAAACCAGGCTCTCTCTTGATCTTATACCAGTGGTAGTTGCTGCTTGTCAAATTTACCAGAAGGCCAGGAAATAGAAGTTGGTGTTCTTTCTCTCCTGCACCCTTGCCCCCCTCCCTTCTTCTAGACCATAACTCTTGCCTTTCTTCTAAAATTCTATCTTCCTCTGTGAATTCCCACCATTTAGTTTTTAGACCACTCTGTTTCTCACTTCCCAATGAAAACCTCCCTGATTCCAAACTCTGCCCCTGATCTGCCAACCTCTATCTTGCCTTCATTATACTGTTAATATTTGTGATTATAATAAAATTCCAAATTTATCTATACATATTTCCTGTCAGTATGTCAGATGCCCTCTATGTTCTCACAATTTACATTAATTTTTTAAATTCTCATGATGACAACATTTATTCCAAGTTACAAATGAGGACCACGAGGGTTGGTAAGGTTAAGAAACTTGTCAATATCACACAGTTAGGAGGCTGGGTACACTCAAGTGGCCCAACTCCAGAAAGTGCTCTTCCAGCCACACTGTTTCCCCGCCTTTAAAATACTTTAACTTGTTTATGTGTCATTGTTTATTGTTTATCTTCTTGAAAGACTACGCTTTTGAAAGAAGGGATCTTACGTACATTGCCACATACCCATGTCTGAGACTCATGCTTGACACAAAACAAGTGTCTGATTCACCTTTGCCAAATAAATGAATGAATAAACCAGTTACTACCCAATCCTGCATTGCAAAATAACTTAAGGGATGATTGATGGGTTGGTGATGGGTCAGTGGTTTTATATTTCTATGCTAAAATCAAGAATATTGACTAAAACAGAATCACAAAAGTAACTACTTCATACTAATCCATATCACATGCATGTAGATTATGTTTAAAAATTGCCATTTGCATGTAACATCTCAGTTTAGATGGGTTGGGAAAAGGCTAGTTTCAATTAATGAAGTGTCCTGAAAGGAATAGAATTTTATTCCCCAGCTGTATATTGCAATAAAAAGGCAATAAGATTTGCTTAATGGATATAAATAAATAAGTAGCTTTTCCAAAAAAATTTTTGAAGTATCAACACACATTCCCAAGACTATGCTAAATGTTATGAAAAATCTACTAGAAGATCTAAACTTCGTTCTTAAGTACTTTACAATCTAGTTTGATACATGAGCCATAATGAGCAGACCAAGAAAATGTCTAATCAATGGCATTTTTTGTGAGGTAGATTATAATCTTATAGATATTCTGAGCTGGAACTTGGCCTATGGGCTGAAGAGTTAAGGAAAATTTAGAGGACAAAACGAGCTTTGGCTGAGAGAATATAGGCTTTTCATGAGTGGGTTGAAGAGATTTTAGGACAAGGGCAGGGAAGGATAGAGAAATGAGCAGACAAGTGGAAAGTTGAAGAGTGTAACAGAAAGGCAAGTTGCTTACTGTGAAAATAGTTTGTGGTAGGAAAGAATTACAATGCTCTGTTAAAAACCAGCTGGCTGATGGAAAAGGGTGACTATCAAGCTGAGCATTTAAACTCAACATTAGACAGCTATTGTGGATTAAGAGCAAGAGTGTGGATATGATAAACAGAGGTTACTAGGAAATAACACCAACATTACTTCTAGAAGCGTGAAGGAAGAGCAGGGGCTGAAAGTAGAGAGATCAGCTAGGAGACCATCATAGTTAATTAAACATGAGAAGGAGCCTGGATTCTAGTTAAAACAGGAGGAATCAGAAGGAATAAAGAGATATAAATAAGCCTATGAAGGCAGAGTTGAAAGAGCCTGTTGACCAGGCATACAGATCTGGGGAAAGGAAAAATGAATGGTGACATCAAGGCTGTAAGTCAGGAGACCTGGAAGCTCCAATTTAGAAACACTGTTCTGGGGATGACTGAAAGCAGGAACATGGGATTTCTGAAGGCTTTTGTAAACATGAGAAACAAACTTAATGTAAAAATCTTAGCTAGAAATGTATTTGAGAATGAAACACAGTTTAGAAGTTATTTTAAGAAACAGATTAGGGAAAGATTTTTAAGATTGTAGAGAGAGTTTTGAAAATTTTCTTAAAATAAGAGACAGTCTCCTTACAAGTGTGTACTGACTATAGTAGAATCAGTATTTGCCTGCAGTATTACTTGTTCAGCATCTACAACTGGCATTCATTTTGAACTAGTCTTTCCATTTGGTCTTTAGAAGCTCTATGCAGACACCTCCCATGAAACGTGTGTTTTTTGTCATAGCATCTAATCAAGGCCTTTCCTGTTCTATCAGTTTTCTCAATAGGCACACAAGAGCTGTGGACACCACAAATAGGGCTTCCAACAGTTAGGAAAATTATCCCCAGTCCATTTACTTCCTCCAACATTCCTGCCTCCTTGTTGGCCCACCATTTTGTTCTTGACACCATTCTGAATTCAGGGCTTCTCTGAAAGCTTTATCATCGTTTCCATTTATGTACAAACTATCATAGTTCAAGGTCCAATATTTTTAAATTCCTCACAATTTATTTGGATATGTTTTTCTGCTCCTTAGGTTTCAAATCTGGAAGATCTTGAGAGTGTGTTACCAATATGTAGTGGTATACAAGAACCAACTTATATATACCAGCTCATGAAAGTTTAGGAATGTTGCCCACTAATTGTTAAAAACAGACTTTATTTTAAATTAAATTATATAAATTTAGATGTAAGTTAATTAAATACAAAAGTAATACATACTCCAAATCATCACATCCTAATAATCTTAATACATGTTTACTAACTTTATTAGCATTTTACTAGTAAAGTAGACTTTTATAATACCTATGCCCTTGAAGTTATTTATGTATATTTTCTCTTTCTACCTAAGTGCTCAATAATATCAAGTTGTAGCTTGGAACTATCCATAACATAAGTATTTACACAACAGAAATTGACAAATGTTACAGTCATTAAACATTTACCAGCACACCATGGCTCATGACTCATCCGTTGCCCATTACTTCCTAAAACTTTTCATCTCTTCTTCTCTTTTTTTGGTGGTCTACAAGTTTTATTACTATGGCTCATGTGTGACAAAACTTGCCTTTGCATCCTCCTCTTTTACTGGGTCAAAAAATGCAATAATGGCATTTAATATTTATTAATAAAAAAGGACAGTGGAGAGCCTGAACTTTAAAAATATATATTGTCCTTATTGCTTGACTACTAACTTGCTTTCCAAATGTCTTTATGATGAATACAAGGACAGATTTCAGCCAAGACTCCAAATCATCCCAAACTCCAAATTAATAGGGTTCCATTAGTGAGGATTTATTACAGCAACAAGTAGTAATAAATTGTCTGTCTTGAGTTGTGAATAATTCACAATTGCAAATGTGCTTCCATATTTTACTACCTTGGCATTCTTGATTTCTCATAACTTTCTTAGTTTCTGATGGTAATAAAACTGATTTAACTAGTAATTAATGAACAGGAGTAATTGTGTTCCCTTGGCATCTTTAACAAATGGATCTACCTTAGAATGGCAGTGTCAGAGCAGAGGATTCCTGCGCTTCTGTTTCCACAAATGGTACGAGGAGGTTGAGAGAAGATTGCTTCATTAGTCACTAATAATCACTTATAAAGTTGGAGAAACCAAAGACTAATGAATGTTTCAACTTCTTCTAGCTTCCACTTTCAGTCCTAGTCCAATTAAGTTATAGATTAAATCTCTATTTTTCTTACTCTTTTGATTAAATGGCCACTTCGCCAGCTAGAATTTAAAAGAACAGGCATTTGGGAAGTATATTTATTTCCAAATTTTCTGATGAACTGATTCTAGTTCTAGAGTAATGCAGCATTTTCTGAACAAAAAAAAAAAAACCTTAGAATAACAAAGTTTCACTTCCTGGGAAAATGCTAGAATTCTCCCTGAACATTAAGGGAAAGTGGAATTTCTAATATTGAGACAAGGAATCTAGGTTCCCTGGAGTGTTTCTATATTTGACACTTTGCAATTATATAGTGCTTTCTATTTATATTCTTCAAAAGAAATAATGCGGTGTTAATCTGGGAAGATCTTCCTTGAGAGAGAGAGTTACGTAGGTGGTACTGTTCACCTTGTTTTGCAAACTCCGACTTCCAAAACCTTCACTCTCATGGTTAGGCAGGGTCTACCCATCCAGGTGTCACATATAGCAATACTTGAAGGTTTTAACTTAATCTCAAGAATTTATCAAGAAAACAGAAATATTTGTGGAAATGACTGAAGCAATATTTAGTAGTGATAATGCTGCCATATTATACCAAAAAGAGAAAAATAAATTTAATGCAAGAATTAACTAACCTGGAAAAACATACGTTGATAAGACTCTCATAACACCTGCTGATAATCCAGCATAGTTAGAAAAAATGATCTGGTCTCCTCTGGGTTTGTCTCATGGTGATTTTCTATGCAGTCTTCTATGATGGAAGAGATTGTTTTATTCTCATCCTTTATTAATAACTGCAATTATTTCTTTTTGCTCATGCACTTACATAGAAGCAACTGAGTGTTTATTACATTTCTGCAGATGTTTGGCCACTCTAAAGTGCTCCACGAAAAGCTAATTGCCTTTTCTGTAATAGAAATAGCTGCATCTTGTTTTAGCTCTATGTTGTTTTCTTACCGAATTGCTCTACGATACTCATCCCTCTGCCATGATGTAAACATTTTATGTGTGAAGAGCTTCTCCACCTATGTGGTCAGTAGAAAGTGTTACATCTTCCCTAGAGATCTGAGGTAAACATGGCTCTTTCACATCACACGATCCCAATGGTCTTTTTGTAGACAATCCATCAGGCAACAGTTTAATGCATCATTGTTTAACTATTTAGTGTTCTGTATCTTTTACGCCACAATTTCCTTGCAGATCGGTGGGGCTCATTTACTTTTGACAATTCTCCAAATGAGTAGTTACAGCAATGATCATTTCCTTATTTTACACATGAGGAAACTGAGCCCTATAAATGTTAATTGACATGTCCAAGGTCAAATAATTGGTGACTGAGGTAGTATTAGAAGACAGTCTTACTATAAAGAAAAGTATATGGTATGTCATCAAATGATTTTTTGAAATACAGAAAATGGAAAAATGCAAAGAGATTATATACATAATAAAATAAAATGTTAATTGAAAACATACACATATATGCACACAAAAAGGAAATACTCCTCAAAAAGCATATTTTATAACTATCAAGTAAGCCATAATAGATAATAAGTCTACAGAGAGAAGCAGACATGGTCCTTACAACACTAGAACTAATAATCCAGTGAAAGAGAAAAGTGCTGGGGCGCCTGGGTGGCTCAGTCGGTTAAGTCTCCGGCTTCGGCTCAGGTCAGATCTCACGTCCGTGGGTTCAAGCCCCGCGTCAGGCTCTGTGCTGACAGCTAGTTCGGAGCCTGGAGCCTGCTTCAGTTCTGTGTCTCATTCTCTCTGCCCCTCCCCCTCTCATGCTCTGTCTCTCTCTGTATCAAAAATGAATAAAACATTAAAAAAAAAAAGAAAGAAAGAGAAAAGTGCTAATCAAATAAATGCAAAACTAAGTCTATCATCTATCTATCTATCTATCTATCTATCTATCTCTCCTACATATAGATGTATACTTTTCACACGTTGTGAAAAGTATAAATAAATAAACAAACAAAACAAGGCACTATGAATAGAACATCATTTTATATATGGCAGTTGATTAGACACTGAAAAAGTTAACTGAGGTAGAAAACAGAAAGATGACTAGGAATTAGCCAGATGAAGAAGTTGAAAGATTTTTGTATTTTTCTTTTTACTTTTCTGACTTTCCAAATTTCTACAAAACACAGGCGTTACTTTACCAATCAGAAAATATGCATCTGGGGCTTTTGATTCTCTCTGTCAGAGAACTTCGTATCAAAACAAATCTTCTAGAAAAGCAACTCTAAATGCTAAATTAAAAAAGAGAATAAGGGCGCCTGGGTGGCTCAGTCTGTCAAGCATCAGACTCTTGACTTCCGCTTGGGTCATGATCTCATGGTTCATGAGTTTGAACCCCACTTCAGGCTCTGCACTAGCAGCGCAAACCCTGCATGGGATTCTGCATCCCTCTCTCTGCCCTTCCCTCGATTGCTCCCTCTCTCTCTCAAAACTAAATAAAAACTTAAAAAAGAGAGAGAGAATAATAAGGGCAAGAAATACTTTAGCAATGAAGAAACCTGAGAAAAGGAAAATCCACTGCAGTAAGAGAAATTCTCTGCTATGTTTCCTTTTAAGGAATTTTCTGATATATGAGCACTGTGGATCAGAGTCCTAATGAAAAGTGGCAGATCAGAGGTTTTTGCTACTTCACGGTGCTCAGGAGACAAGAGTTAGTATGATGTTGAAGATAGCCGAACTCAAGAGATGGGTCAGGCTGTTGGGAGATTTTAATGCACTTCTCACCAGTAACTGATAAAACAGGCAACTGAGAAATCAGTAAAGATGTAGAAGAGTTGAAGGTTGCTATTAATAAATTTGACCTAATTGAGATAGATAAAAGACTACAAAGCTTCTTAATATATACTTTTCAAGTATATGCAAAATATTTACCATATATTGGTGAATGATCATGTATTGAGTCATAATGCAAGTCTCAATGGTTTAGAGGAGTGGAGATACATAAATATAATCACAAACAGTAGTGGAACTTATCTATACATATGTATTCTAAAATATTTGGAAGCAAGGGTGCCTGGGTGGCTCCATTGGTTAAGTGAGTGACTCTTGATTTTGGCTGTGGTTGTGATCCCAGGATCATGAGATCAAGCTCTGCCTCTCTCCCACACTACCTGACCTTCTTTAACTCTAAAATTAAAACATATTTTTAACTATACACACACACACACACACATTTCATTATATAACTATATACATATATATTTATATACATATAAATATATATGTTTATATGTAAAATATACAAATATATTTTACTGTATAAAACATATATTTAACTATTTATGCATTTGTATAAATGTATATATACATATACATATATATTTTAGCCATATAACTATGTACATATACATATATATTTATATGTACATAAATGTATAAATGTGTATATTTATATACATATAAATATATAGTTATATGTAAAATATACATATATTTTGTTATATAAAACATTTTAAACTATATATATATATACACATATGTATATATATATCACATAAAGCTTTGGGTTGCAAGTCACTTGTTCTGTGATATTCCACAAGATGAGAAAACATTTCTAATAAATTTTAATTTAATAAACAAGCAATATCTTGCCATATGAATAGACTGTGATGCCGAATGTCACTGAGCCAAGGATTCCTCTCTCTCTCTCTCTCTCTCTCTCTCTCTCTCTCTCTCTCTCTCTCTCTCTGAGGGATTATGAGTGATCATCTCCCCTGCTTGAATGCTCAGTCTCAGGCCATGGTGTTTGGCAGAAGTTAGTGATTTTTTAGAACGTTGGAAGGTGCCCACACTAGCACTAGTGTATTTTTTATCACTTCAAAGCCTGTATGGACATTGCTTTGCTTTTCCATACAAGAAGATTAAGCTTAGGAATGCTTTGCTTCATTCTAGGTCAGGCTGCCTACCAATAGAGACCCTTTCCTCTGCTGCCTTGCCAGGTACATTAAATACAGTGTATGACACGAGTTTATTAATACTGTATTGTAGTCAGCATCTGTGCGAGCATATACAATGGCCCCCATGCAGGAAAATGTTGAAAAGAAAGGCAGTAAGAAAAAGGAGATGATTACAGTGGAAGTTAAGAAGGAAATCATCGAAAAGTATGAACAAAGTATACGAGTGGCCAAAATTGCAAGATTTTATAAGAAGTCTACACCTACATCTCATCTGCTGAGGAGGAGGGAAAAAAGACAGAGAAATACCTCACTTCAAATGAGATTAGGGAGATGTGTAAAATGTGAGAAACAGTGCAAAACGTTGTAGAAAAGCACTACCCGAGCAAGGCTGTAGCAGTGAGAGCAATGAATATGTTCAAGGGTAATTCAATGTCACATTTCCACGAAATCCTCAAAAGGAGGCAAAAGCATGTGTCATTGGATAGGTTCTTTGTTAAAGTTGCACACAAAATTAAAGATTCCATTGAGCCGACAGATAGTAGTGATTCCATTAGTTAAAGTCCCACACAATAACCTTTCTCTGGTCTCACTCATCCCAGCCAAGAAGGGTTTCAAAGGTAAGTGCAGGCTAATTTGTTTATTTTTCTTTATATTTTGTATTTTCTTTATTATTTTGTATTATATTATAGTATTATAATCATTTTTATGTGAATATTTTTGGGTTGTAGAATGAATCATCTGAGTTTCCACTATTTCTTATGGGGAAATTCACTTTGATATACAAGTGCTTTGGATTACAAGCATGTTTCTGGTTTTATTATGCTTGCAAACCAAGGTTTTATTGTACATATATCTGGAAGTAGAGGGCATGCATGGGCAATGGCTGGGGAGGAGCAAGAACCTGGTAGCAAGCTGGGAGACTGGAGCCAGGGAGCCTGGAACCCCTCGGACACCTTATATGGGAAAAACCCGGCACTAAGAAGTTGAACCCTAACTGCAAGCTCAATGTGTACTTGGGCAAATGGGATTTTGTAGAACACACTGGACAAAGTGGACCCTCTAGATGACGTGGTGCTTGTGAACCCTGACCGCACAATATTTGTGACCCTCACCTATGTTTTCTGCTCTGACCATGAGGACTGGATATAATACCCCGAGTCTTTCCTGCTTTGTCACACTGCAGCCAGGCCCAGAGGACACAGAGAAGGCTTGTGGGATAGACTTTGAGGTTCGAACCTTCTGTGCCAAATCACTAGAAAAAAGGAAAAGCCACATAAGGAACTCTGTGTGTTTGGTTATCCGAAAGGTGCGATTTGCCCCAAAGAAACCTGGCACTCAACCTTCGGCAGAAACCACACCCCACTTTGTCTGACCACTCCCTGCACCTTGAGGCTTCCCTGGACGAGGAGCTGTACAACCAAGGGGAGCCCCACAATGTCAATGTCCCTGTCACCGACTTCATTAAGACCGTCAAGAAGACCAAAGTCTCTGTGAGGCAGAATGCCAATATCTGCCTCTCAGCACTGCCCAGTACAAGTGTCCTGTGGCTCAGACAGAACAAGATGACCAGTCTGTCACCCAGTACCACCTTCTGGAGGTGTACATCACCACACTGCTCAGCAACAACTGGGAGAAGCGGTCTTGGCCTGGATGGGAAGCTCAAGCACAAGGACACCAACCTGGCTTCCAGCACCATCATGAAGGAGGGCACCAGCAAGGAGGTGCTGGGAATCCTGGGGTCCTACAGGATCAAGATGACGCTGGTGATGTCTGGTGGTGGTGATGTCTCCGTGAAGCTGCCTTTTGTTCTTATGCACCCCAAGCCCCATGATTACATCCCCCTCCCTGGGCCCCAGACAGCTTCTCCTGAAACTGATGCCCCTGTGGACACCAATCTCATTAAATTTGGAACCAACTATGCCACAGATGATGAAATTATGTTTGAAACTTTGCCCGGCAGTCACTGAAAGAGATGAAGCATGAGGACCAGTTTTGCTAGAAGGGGCTGCAAGGAAGAATGGCTGGTACAGGAAGAAGGAGGGTCCCAGTGTCTCTGCCCTCCTTCCACTAAGCAGCTTCCTTAACTACCCCTTCCCCCCTCCCTCCCTTACCAGCTTCAGCCAGACATGCACTGAACCCATGTCCTGTTGAACATGGGCATTACTTATTTGACTCTGGCTATGCTTCCCCACCCCCACAATGGGTGGCAAGCTGTGTTCAAACCTATATTTTTTGGAGCGCAATGCTGAAAAGGGGAGTAACAGTAGGGAAAGTGAAGAGAAAGAATTCTCACATTCAACCCCCCCAACACCACTGCCATTACTCTTCCCCCATTTTCCTTCAACAGGAGACAACTGAGGTGGGAGGTGTGGGGAGAGGGTGAGGCCAATTCTTTGTTTCTAAGCATAAAGAAGAAAATGACCCTTTTAATAGGAAAAAAATAATAAAATATTTGGAAACTAAGTAATACACTTCCAGATTACCTATGGATCAAAGACATAATACTAATGGAAAGTAGAAAATATTTAACATGAAAATGAAATGCAACATACCAAATCTTATAGAATAAAGTGAAATCAGTATTCAAAGAGAAATTTAAAAACCTTAAAATGAGGGGAGGAGCCAAGATGGCGGAGAGGAAGGGAGCTCTGTAAACTCTGTCCGCCCCATTTATCGAACCGAGAAGGATATTACTCTCATCTGGGAGAGCGGAAGGAGAAAATACGGACTCCAGAAAGAATAAACCTCAAGGATACCTGAGTGAGTGAGGGCGAATAGGGGAGATCTGAAAACAGGCCAGGCCAGGACGGGCAGGGGAGACAAGATCCCCAGCCCAACGTGGGGGAAGCGCACAGAGCCCGAGAGACAAAGGGAAGAGACAGGGGGTGAACTTCCCCGCGGCGAGAAGCGGCTGGAGTGCGGCTGCGCCAGGGGAGCGGGCTTCCCGGGGAGAAGCAGTCGGGGCTGCGGCTGCACCAGGGGCAAGCAATTCGAACTTGGTTTTGGGAACGGGACCACGGCGCACCTTGCTCCCTGCACGGACTGCGCGAATCCTGGGTGCCCACAGGAAAAAATAGGGCCCACACCTACGTGACCCCCAACAAGGAGTCGGTGGCGGGTGGAGGCCTGGGCATGTGCTTAGACTGCAGGAGCTCCCAGCTCATTTCCAGCAGTGCACAGCGCCTTGAGCAACTGCTATCGGAAACCAAAAGAGACTCAGTTTTGTTTGTTTGTTTGTTTTCCTTTCCCCCATTGCAATCGCGATCCTGGCTGGGGGTGGGGACTCCGCAATTGAGTCTGTGAAGGTGCGCACTTCACCTCCTGCTGCTCGTTTCACCTCAGGCAGAGGCGGAGCCTCTGAGAACAGCTTCCAAGACCTACCACATCAAACCATGCCCATCCACCAGGGGGAGCTGCTGCTGCTTTTATTTTTAATATAAAAAAATTTTTTTTCTTCACTTGTTTCGTACTTATTTCTTTGTTATTATTACCTTTTTCCTTTTTCTTTACTCAATTCTTTTAAATTTTACTCCTTATTTTCCCATTTATTCTCCTGTATCTCATCCTTACCTCTCCCCTAAACTGGTCATACACTTTTAAAC
>NC_043705.1:116344732-116363896 GCF_006229205.1 Suricata suricatta
AAAAAAAATAAAAACCTTAAAATGTATGTGTTAAGGGGGAAAAGGCTGAAGACAAATGATATGCTTACTAAATATTTTAAAAATTAAACCTAAATGAAAAGAAAATGATAAAGTTAGGAGTAGAAATTAAAGAATAGAAAACAAATATGACTAAAGAGAAAATCAATAGACCAAAAATTAGAGCTTTGAAAGACTAATAAAATTGTGGAACCTTAAGACACAGAGTGAATAATTATTAGTAATAACAATCTTAATATGAAGAATAATAAAAAAGACACCACTAGAGAGGCTACAGAATCTAAAAACACCTTAGGAGCATATTTTGAAAAACTTTATGCCAAAAAAAAGAAGAAAAGAGAGAAATAGACAAATTCCTGGAGAAAAAAAAACTTAGCAAAAATGACACAATTAAAGAAATAGATAACCTATAAGTCTTATTTTGGTTAGATTGATTGTACATTTTTATTAAATCACTTACTCCTCAAAAACTCAGATCCATATTGGACTTACTGGTAAATATTTTTAAATAACATCAATCTTAAACAAAATCTTCCACAGTATAGAAAAAGAGCAAACAACGTGTTTAATATGACCAATCACAATCTTAACACTAAAATTTGATAAATATATTTTAAGAAGGAAAAAGTACAGGCTAATAATATTTCTCATGAACATAAAGACAAAAATCGTAAATATATGCTAGGAAATCAAATCCAGGTATTCCCCAAATGTACTTATTCTCAAAATGCAATGAGGACTTGAGATTCAAAAATCAACTGATATTATCTCCAGATGTGATACTGTCAGACAAACCAAAGGGATGAATATTCTAAAACTGGGTGGCCTTTATTCTTCAAAATTGTCAATGCCACTAATGACAATGAATTTTAAGAATCTGTTCTTGTATTAAAAGACACAGTGAGTGACGAAGCCTGGGTGGCTCAGTTGGCTAAGCATCTGACTCTTGGTTTCAGCTCTGCTCATGATCTCTCTGTGGGTTCAAGCCCTGCGTCTGGCTCCATGCTGCCAGTGCCGAACCTGCCTGGGATTCTCTGTCACCCCCCCCCCTCTCTCTCTGTCCCTCCCCCACTCGCTCTATTTCTCAAAATAAGCTTGAGAGAGAGAAAGAGAGAGAGAGAGGATGATAGCTAAATGAAAATTGATGCTGGGCTGGATTCTGTAATGAAGAGGAAAATAAAAAAACAATGAATGACAATATTGAAACAATAATATTGAAATATGAATAATGTAAGCTGTATACTAAATAAAAGTACTCTATCAATTACTAACTTTTCTAAATTTGATAACTGTACTGGGATCAACAGTAGGCTGGATACAGACTCAAAGAAGCAAAGATAGAATGGCAACTGCCAGACTGAAGGAGGGGGGTAACGGGCAGCTATTAGTCAAAGGGCACAAGGTTTCAGTTGTGCAAGATGAACAAACCCTACAGCACAATGCCATTGTTAACAATACTGTATTATATACTTAAAAAACTTTTAAGAGAATAGAATTTCTGTTAAGTGTTACTATCACACACATACACAAAAATAATGAGGGTGGGAGTAAACTTTTGGAGATCATGGGTCTGTTTATGGCAAAGATCGTGGTACAAGTTTCACAGGTGTCTCCTTCCAAACTCATCAAGTTGTAAACATTAAATACATACAATCATCTGTATATCAATCATGCTTCAAAAATGGGTTTAAAGAAAGAGCAGACTGGATAAAGTGTGAAGCTCCTCTAATGGGATATATCTTTGTTCTCTTTCATACATCTAAGGCTGAGACTGCACTGTTTTTATTCAAATAGACTGCTTCACACTGTCCTATTAGATAGAATAGGGCCAATGCAATCCCTCAGAAAGTCGATTGGGCATATTCCATGGTGTCAGTACAAGATGTTTTGTCTTTTCCTGAAGGGTCGGGCTATAAAAGTTTCATGTCCATAGCATCTTAAGTGTCTTGCTTGGTGATCTAGCACTGGGGATTGCTCACCCACCCAGCCTATTTTGTAATTGTTGTCTCCCACCAATTTCCACTAGTATCGCTGGAAAGCAGAGCAGAAAAAGTACCTCTATTCAAGTACAGTTTCATTCAACCATCTAGTCCTTGTAGAATAATGAAATCATCTCAGTTTTGTAAGTAATTCTCTGCTACTCTTCTTTGTTTTCCAGCCTCCTCTAACATATATTTCCCTGGTGCCCAGTGGGGGTAACGACACCTATTCATCCCTAAATGTCAGTTGTAGGAGAAACCATAAAACCAAAGCATTTGTTTATTATAATAGTACCCAAGACAAGTTCAGCTTCAGGCTGAATACAAATCTTTTCCTCACATCCTCTTGAGTTGTATTCTTTGTATCTGTGATCAAGACAGATTGGGAAGCTTAATTGACAGTAGAAATTTAAAAGGATTGATGGATGTTAAAATATTTTAAGATGGGGGAGGAGCATAGGGAAAGGGCTTGGTTATTAATGAATATGACTAAAAGATTATATTTATTCCCATCTAGAAAGCTCCAAGCATTTCTATTGAACATAGCAATTGGCCATATAAATGTATTTCATCAAGCTCCCATTATGACAGGAAAGAAATAAAGTGTTGTAAATCCAAAAGGACAAGAAGAACAGAGGAAGATGTCAGTAGACATATTATTTCAATAACTTTTGGAAACAGAAAGCAAATGGTAGCGGACTTAGAATGGAGCAAGTTGACAGGCACACGAGGTGAGTACTAAAGGGAATCCCTTTTTAACCTGCACAGCCTCGTGGAGCCCAAGGACTTGGAGGGACAGTCACCTCACTCAGGACAAGCAACTACCTCCCCGTCTTCTGCCAGCAGGAGACACTAGGCTGGAAAATCAAATCTTACACAAAGATCAAAGATAAATGACAAAGTTGTCGATATACATAGAAAAAGCAATTATTTTTCCTTTTAATTTCGTTAAAATACATGATAGTTTAAATCAGTTTCACAACCTTTTTTTTCATTATCATTCCTTAAGAAACTTTTTCCACTTCTTTTTTCCCTAATCACTCATCTCCCCCCCATGAAATTTTGATACCTGTGATATATTCTATATACCTGCTTATATGTTGTATGCATATCCATACCTTAAACTTAAAAACAATAAATATAAAATTTACTTTGTGCTCAGTATGGGTTTTAGGATGACTGTACTCTTAACAGTTAAAAGTTAAAATATTAAAAAGCAATTGTCATATAACAGCTTCATAACTACATGATTATTGTTCAGTAAATTTTAATGTAACTTATTTAGTTCCATAATTGTAATCTATAAAATGAATGCACAAATTAGCAACCTATATAATACACACTTATAAGAGATTTTTAAATTATTCATTTTTTTAAAGTAATTTACAGTTGATCCTTGAATGATGCAAGGGTTAAAAGTGTCAACTCCCTGCACAGTAAAAAAAAAAAAACTTTTGATTCACTAAAATTAACCCCTAATAGCCTACCATTGACCAGAAACCCTAACAATAACATAGACATTTGATTAACAGATATTTTGTATGTTATATGGATCATATGCTATATTATTACAATAATGAAGCTAGAGAAAAGAAAATGTTATTAAGATCATAAGGAAGAGAAAATACATATATAGTATTGTACTTGTCAAAAAATTTGCATGTAAGTGGACTCTTGTAGTTCAAACCTATGTTGTTCAAGAGTTAGCTGTAATTTAAAAATTAAATTGCTTAAGAGGCACCTGGATGGCTCAGTCGGTTGAGTGTCTGACTTCAGCTCAGGTCATGATCTGACACTTTGTGAGTTCGAGCCCCACATCAAGCTCGCTGCTGTCAGTGCAGAGCCTGCTTTGAATCCTTTGTCTCCCTCTCTCTGCCCCTCCCCCTTGTGCTCTCTCAAAAATAAACATTTTTGAAGTTAAATTGCTTAAAAATTAGTGAACTAAACTCTTAATTTTTGCTTGATATGAGTAAATAACTTCTAAATAGCTGCTAGATAGTCATTTGCATATTGTCAACATTTTTTTCTTTTCAGCACTTGAGATACATTCAATAACTTTTGTAGAATTCAATAATAAAATATAAACTATTTTTATTTCAATTTCAAAGCCTAATTCATACATAAAAACACTGAGGATCAGACATAAATAACATCTAATGAATATGCCTCCTCTTACAGTATGCCTCAAGACAGAGCAAACAATTGAGGAAAAGAAGTCATCTGCTCACCAGAGATTTTAGCACTAATCATGTATACATTTTGTGTACCTTCCATAAACTCAACGTCAGTACTGCTTCATGACACCCAAGAAACCCAATAAAAGAAGTTAAATTCTAAGGAATAAGGTTCGGTTGGTAGGGTTAAACTTTACAGGACCACAAACTATTGTAATATCTAAGAATT
The DNA here is from genome assembly GCF_006229205.1 of Suricata suricatta. Classification (NCBI taxonomy): domain Eukaryota; kingdom Metazoa; phylum Chordata; class Mammalia; order Carnivora; family Herpestidae; genus Suricata; species Suricata suricatta. The sequence goes on from NC_043705.1 coordinate 116,349,133, forward strand.
TTTCACCACCCCCAACAATCAATTTTCATCCTCTTGAGGGCAATGTTATCCCTCTTGTGAATGCCTAGTTTATAGCAAAAACTTTAACAGCAGTGTATTATGGAGTTTACATGAAGGCTATAGCAAAGAGACCTGGAAGGGGGATAAATTGAGTCATGTGGGTACAGTAGTAAGAAACACAAAGATAACAAAAAAATAAAAAGAAAGAAAAGAAAAACAAACCAGCTCTAATTCAAAAGTGATTGGAGAGAAGATGAAAAAGTAGGAAAGGGTAAAGTAGTGGCGATGTTTTTCTGCCTTAAAACTTTGAGTTCTGTTTTTTTTTTTTAAGAAATATAAATAGATTTTTTGATAAATAAAGGAAATACTTTAATTAAATATTAAGTTAAACTACCAAGATTGTTTATTAGATCCTTGCTCTTTTTTTTTAGATCTAGTTTATAAAAAAGCTTTTCTGGGATGCCTTAGTGGCTCAGTCGGTTAAATGTCTGACTTTGGCTCAGGTCTTGATCTCGCAGTTTGTGGGTTCTAGTCCTGCGTCGGGGTCTGTGCTGACAGCTCAGAGCCTGGAGCCTCCTTCAGATTCTGTGTCTCCCCCTCTCTCTGCCCCTCCTACGCTCATGTTCTGTCTCTCTCTGTCTCTCAGTAATAAATAAAAATGTTTAAAAAATTTAAAAACGCTTTTATGATTACATTCAAAATATTATAAGTCTATTTAAAAAAATAAGCATCACAGAATGGTTTGGGGTGGATATGGCAATGCTAATCACTAATCGTTAATGTACCCAGAGACTTAGATTCTTCTTTATTTATAATAGTTACCTGCAGAAAAATGAAAGCTGTACAGGGGACCAACAGATACATGGAAACATACTCAACATCATGCATCACCAGAAAAATGCAAATTGAAACCACAATGAGATATCACCTCACACCTGTCAGAATGGCTAAAATCAACAACACAAGAAACAAAGGTCCTGGCGAGGATGTGGAGAAAGGGGAACCCTCTTGCACTGTGTAAACTGGTGCAGCCACTCTGGAAAACACTCTGGAAATTCCTCAAAAATTGAAAATAGAACTACCCTACGATCTAGCAATTCCACTACTGGTTATATATCCAAAGGAAACAAAAACAGAGTCTTGAGGAGATATTTCCCCCATGTTCTTTGCAGCATTAGTCACAATAATCAACCTGTGGAAACAACCTGTGTCCATCAACAGATAAGGGGATAAAGAAGTGGAGTGTGTGTACACGTGTGTCCGTGTGTGTGATGAAATATTCAGTCACTAGAAAAAAGGAAATCCTGTCATTTTGATAATGTGGGTGAAATTTGCCCACATTATGCTAAATGAAATAAGCCAAATAAAGACAAATACGACAGAATATCACTTATATGTGGAGTAGAAAAAAAGTCAAACTATTAGAGAATAGAAAAATGGTTGCCAGGTGCTGTTGAAGGGGAACAGATGTACTTTATGGAAGGCAAGAGCAGAAAATGTAACTGAGCCTCATGAAGGACAACATTTATACTCTGTGGGCACATTTCTTTAAGTCCCCAATTCATTGTTCTTTGTCTCTGCAGAGAGGTATTTTCTGCCTCTCCTTGCACATGGCTTAAATAAGGTTCACATTATATCTAACTGGAGTTCCAATCCCTAATCTTGGCACATAAAATCCAATAGACTCATGCCCCGTCCTGGCCCATCAGCCCTGCCCAAGAGGCAGACTTATGAGACCTGCAGCAGGTCCTGTAGGACTAGACTTTCTGAGATAAGGCTGGACAGATGTTCTTTAATAAAGAATAGGGGCAGGAGAAATTAGATGAAGAGAGAATGACCTGCAATTTTTAGAAGAAACAATATTTTAACAAATACTAAAGGAATGCTGCTAAAAAGCTATATAATTTGCTCATTTGGTTTATTTTCTCTCTTCTGCCCAATAGATGATAAACTCCATGAAAGCAAGATATTTTTTCCCTGTCTTACTCATTGTCCTTACCGGAACAGTGCCTTACCATAAATGTTTGCTGAATGAGTTAACAAAGGCTTTAAATAATGATAACAGTGGTGATTATAATAAATGTGAACTAAAGAAAAGAGAGTGACTGCAGGCACAAGAGAGGTTATAATTTCTGTGATAAATTTCTTATAATTTTCAGTATTTTTCAGAATTCATTTCTTCTACCCAACTATTTGTATCTTTTAATTAAAGTTCTTGAAAAATTAACAAACTTATTCATCTTTTTCTCTTTAAGTCTCAACACAATGTCTGGTGTATAACAGGTGCTCAGAGAATATGAATTGATCAGAATGGGTGAATAGATACTGTTTCTCCTATGACACTATGAAAAGTGCTTTGCAAGCCATAAGATGCTACTCAAATATTAAATTATTGTTGTCAGCATAGTGGACCTTTAGATTGAATGTTTACACGCCCCTAAATTCATATGTTGAAACCTAACCCCCAGTGTGATACTATTTAGGGGTGGGGATTTGGATGGGAATTAGTGCCTTAAAAGATTTAAAAAAAAGATCTTAGAGAGTTCTTTTGCACCTTCTACCATATGAAACTATACCATGAAACAGCCAGGAAATGAGCCATCACCAGATACTGAATATGTCAGCACCTTGGCCTTGGACTTCCAAGCCTCCCGAACTGTGAGGAATAAATCTCTGTGTTGATAAGCCACTCAGCCCTTGGCATTTTTGTTCCGGCAGTCAGAACAGATTAAAACAGAAAACTTGGTAATTGTGTTCAACTATTGGTTGAACAGAACCACTTGGAAACTGATTCAAGAGTTGGGGCGAGACTCATTTGACCTCAGTCAAATCTTTTCTGAGAAAAATATGTAAATATATATCATAAGATATCCCAGAAGCCAATAGTAAATTGAAAGATGGTCATTCAGTTTGACAATTAGGTCATTCAGTTTGACAATAGTTCTTGTGGGCAGATTGTATTTGTAACTCATGTTGCAAAGAGTGACTTTAATGAAGAATAGCAGTTAGAAAATTAAATGTAGTCCATTTAGACTATCCCTGAAATAATTTTAGTATCCAAGAAAAAAAAAAGAGCATAGTAGCCTGAGATCCAAAGCACACTTCTGCTTCCTCCCCTTGAGAGTTTTGATCTCTGATTCTCTGAATGAAATAATCCAATTTGTAATTTTACTTTATCTATGCACACACTGACTGACAAAGAGCACTCTAACGGGCCTCTAAAATAGATGGGGTCATTAGCCATCACTCTAATAAGAAATTATAGTATTTTTCCTGTAATGATAAGTTGGCATGTGAATGCTTAGCATATGAAAAAGCCTTCAGATAGTCAGCAGCCTCCACTGTTCATTATCTTATGTTTGGGGTTATTTTCTTGGCAGAAAATACCATTTGGCTGTGAATCTATCATCATTAAGAGAGGAATAAAGATTTTTAACAGAATAGATATTCTCCTTCTGGAAAAATTATAATTGCTCCATTTTAATGTTCCATGTCCTGGCTCTAATTTCCTTCAGCACCCTTCTGTTCTTTTACAAGTAAAGGCTTTTTCTTTTGGTCAGTCTACACATTTAAGCTCACTAGCAACTTTCTGCATGATACAGATACTGAGCATTTTATTGACAAATATATTCCATGTCACCAGCCAACACTTTAGAAGGCCTGCATTTGTTGAAACAGTTCAGCTGGCGAATTTCCCTGCATGCTTTGCTTCTCAGCAGCACGTGCCCAGATACTGTTGAGAGAGCACTCGTATTCTTGCACAGAGACATACCTGAGCATAATGGCACATATTCAATTCCTAGCTCTGGAACGATCACCTATTCATCTTCAGTAGAAGACTATTTCTACTTCTACTTCTCAAAGCCAACTGGACACTGTGGTTCTACCCAGAAATCTCTTCCTCTGAGTTTCATGGTTCAGAAAGCTTTTTCTGTAAAGGGACAGATATTTTAAACCTTGTGGACTATATAGTCTCTTTAGCAACTACTCAACTCCACTGCAAAAGTTGCTGTAGACAATGATGAATTGTGTGAATTTATTCCAATAAAACTTTATGCACAAAACAGGGAGCAGGCTAGATTTGCCTTCCTGGCTATAGTTAGCCAATGACTGTGCCAGGAGAAGCCCTTGAGTGGGATGTGTCATTTAACCATCTGCAGAGACTCAGAGTGGAGAACCCATATATACCATTGAAAAGATACTAGATTCTCAGTTGATTCTCAGCTCTAGTATTTGAATCACAGACATTTGCATTCCAACTCCAGAATTCCTCCATACTGCACTTAACTTCCACCACCAATGTTTCTCCTGTGCCATGATGATGCACAACATTCTCATTTCTCTGTCCTCCTCATAGCCCATATCACTTAACAACCCTACTTAGGCTCATCCTATTGGTTCCTGACTTTTATCTTTCGAGGTTATGACTCCTAGCCTTAGCCCTTTGCTCCAAATACCAGGGCCATAGGAAAAACATATTTTATTTTAGGGCCTCAAAGAACCAACTAGAGAAAGAAGTGTAGTGTACATATCTTAAATGATGTATTATCCTTGCCAAGTCACCATATACTTTTCTTCTCCTATTTATCTTCTCAGATACTCAAGGTAAAATTCCTAATACCCCCAAAGTGCCTTCCATACTGGTCTATGGCACACCACTCTGTTTTCCTTCTTAGCCTGCAATTTCCATCTTTAAAGTCTCAAAACCATACAGGAGAAAGAAAACAGACTGTGAATCAGGCACCCATTCTGACTTATTCTGGGCTTGGGTAAGTTACTACCATGTGTGTTAAAGCATGTTACTTTGGAACAGTGGTCTCCTGCTGTACTTCAAAGATCTTTAGACCTGCTCAGCTAATCATCTCTCACCACATGGTGAAAATATAGGTTTTTTGAGGAATATTTGTTTTAGCTGTTTTCCATATTTGGGATACAATTAATATTTTTAAAAGTTTTCCATTGTTTTGAAAAAGTTTGAAAAATACTTAGTTTGAAAAGAAGAAACAATTTCAATGAAGTAAAGTGACTTGCTGAAGCTCACACAGTTGTTGCAGAATCAGGAGTAAAATATATCTCCACATTCTCAGTCCTCACAGTTTTCTTTTCCCGTTGCACTGCCTTGTTCTGCTTCACCTTACCATAATACCCATATGAGCCAATCTCCAGCTATACTGTGAACCTCTCCCAGAAGCATAATCCTCATTAGATAGAAAGAGCACACTTGCCATTGCTATTTTAAATCTTTCCAGATTAAATTTCTATTTGCTTTTGCTGGTTTATGGAGATGTTTTCTTCTACAATAAACATTTCTGTAATGAACTGTATCCAGCATCTTACTAAATTCATGTATTAATTTCAATGTGTCTGTAGCTTCTTTGGGACTTTTCTATATACACAAGTAATACCGTAGGATCTCCATACAGTATTGAGAAGTAATATCAGGAATCCTTGTCTCTTTTCTGAATAGAGGAAGAAACTGTTCAATATTTTTCCATTAACTATGATGTTACTTACAAGTTTTTTGTAGACACCTTTGTCAAAATAAGAAATTTATTTTCTGTTTCTAATTTGATGAAAGCTTTAATCAAGCATAATTGTTGAGTTTTTTTTAACTTTGAATTGTAGTATCATTGACATGTGATATGTTAATTTCAGGTGTACAACATGGCAGTTCAACAATTACACACATGAAATGCTCATCACGATAAGTTTAATTACCATCTGTCACCATACAAAGTCATTACATTCTAATAATGCTTTTATTCATTTATCAAATGGTTATAAGTTTCTTGGGTTTTGTTTTGTTTACTTTATTGTGCCTCACACCATTTATAAAAATACAGTATAACCACAGAAGATTATAAAACTGCAAGAAAAACTGAAGAAAATTTATGAATGTACCTGTAACTTCAAATTTCTTAAACAAAATAATTTCTGAAGCAAAAGAAAAATTATCCAAAGCAAAAGCTATGAGGAGAGAATAAGCAAATTAGATTACCTTAAAATTAAGATTTTCTTTTCAAACATACCATCAATAAAACTAACACATACGTAATAGACTGAGAGAAGAGATCCTTAAAATTTTTTAAGTCATCGATATCTAGAAAATCAAACAACAAAAGAAAAGAAGCACAATAGAAAAATAACCAGGGAATATTAATTGTTAATTCACAGATAGAAAACCAGAAGGTCTAGTGAGAACACAGGGATTCTGAAGCTCACTATTGGCCAGGGACACACTGCTTAACCAACCACATATGTCAGATATAGTCTTGGTATGCTGGCAACAACAAATGCTAGTGAGATTCTGCTAGTGAGAAGCCCTCCTATGCTGCTACTAAGAGAGTAAATGTGTATAGTTTTTCTAAAGAGTAACCTGGGAGCCTTTAGGAATTTTCTCACTGATTCATAATGAAAAGTGCCTTCTGCTTATAGTTGAAGGGAGTCAAAGTCAACAAAAGTAGGCATGGAGAGAATGGATAAGTAAAATGTGGTTGATATAATAAATGTCTATGCTCCAATGGATTTACCTTGAATAGGGCTCAGAAGCATAATGTTGAAAGAAGAAGTAAGAAATCAAATAACACATTTAGCAAAGCACCATTTCTGTAAATTACAAAAATATACATGGAAAAATGAGACTTTGTTTTTTTGAAGGATATGCATATATCTAAATATCCTTTATAAGAACAAACATCAAATACATTAACACATGTAACTAATCTGGGACAAGAAATGAAACAAGGTCCTTGGGAGGAAATAGTGAAATAAATAAAAGAAGATCTTACACAGACCAATAATGACAGGGTTCTATAAACTGTGGAATATGATCTACTCTGTACATTTAAATCTTTAAAATACATGTGTGACACAAAATTACAAAGTTATATATGTATGTATGTTCCTACGCATGTGTATACTTCACACACACACACACACACACACACACACACACACACACACACATATACACATAATGTGACTGGGACTATTTACCCCAAATATTGGAGTGAATTTTTTCTGGTTATTAAAAATGATTTTAATCTTCCTCTTCACATTTTCCAAATCTTCCTCAATAAATATTTTATAATCAGAAAAAAATAAGAATCAATACATATTTTGATTAACTGGACACATTCCTAAAGGGAAGACAATTTTAAGCAATGCATTCTAAAGGGTTTTTAAAAATGGAGTCAGATTTCTTTTCTATTACAATATCCCTTGAGTGGAAAAATCATTGAAAATTCAGGGCCCTGTGTAATATCTCACACAGAGTTTCAGGATTACTGCTGAAGTAATCGTTTGCAAAGTCCAGAGTTTCCACAGTGTTTATTTTGACAACACTCTAGGTAGTATTGTTAGATCTCTGGGTTAGGGCCTTATGTTAGCTAGCAATGGGAGGGAGAAAGCTTGTTTGGATTATCATATAAATCTTTTTTGTTGTGAGAAAGTCCCTATTGTTTTGTCAGCCATTATCAGCTAAGCTCTCTGGACACCACAGACTGTGTACAGGTGAGTGATATAATGATTTCATTTGTAATCTTAATATTTCAAAGTTACGGATCATGTTTCCAACAAACGTACCCTTCCATGCATGAAAATACATAACTCAGATTATAGCCACTTATTTGCCTTTCTTTTAAAATAAGAAATAACTACCCAGCTTAAATCTCAAAAGAACTAAAGGATCATGTTTCTTACAGAACTATCTTTCCAGAGAACTACCTTGTTGAGATCAAGTTTTTTCTATGAGTTACACTAGAGTTAAAAGTAAAACAAACATACCCTTTAGCCGAAAGATGAGTCATATTTCTGGACACCCCAGCCTATCCTAGCAATGGTACATATCACTTCTTGAGCCTCTGGGGCATGCGCAGAAGAGCAAAATATGAAATAAACAGATTCAAGAAATTTACAAGAAGATGGAAAGGAAGAACCTGCGCTGGGGGCAAACTAGAGCATCCTCTGAACTGCCGGGTAAGATACACTGAACTGCCTTACAGACAGACGGTTCATGCAAGGCGTGTACATCAGAAGGTAACAGGTCAGAATGAGATGGACTTCACTCTACACAAGAATCGTTTAAATGCTCACAGAGCCATTTTCAATGGCTCCGCAGGATCACTGACTTTTAGAGTTCAAAGGAGGTGGCGATTATAAGAAACTAGAGAATTGTTATTCTTCCACCGTGGCACCATGGCAGAAGATTTTTTCTCTCTTCCTCTATTCGCTGAACATTCTTTTGTTCTGTGTCTCTATGAAAATGGTATGGTAATGGGTAAAATCTCCACATATAATTTTAGATGTTTCAAAATGCCCAGAGATGTTGGAAATCCATAAATAAGGAAATTTTTGATATTTTATGCTGGGCCATGGTAGTAACAAAATCAGAGAAATAATTATCTTTATTTGAATGAAAATTAATTCTTTTAACATAAAACAATTTTTCCTCATCACAATAAAATGTTATAAAAGGAGAAGATACCAATTAGTTCTTTTATTAGCATCTCCTCAAATCAGAAGCTTTGACATTACCATCTTAATTTATAACATTCTTCAAATTGCCTCAGAACAGTTATAGCCAGAGAAGAGATCAGAATAATTTTATAAGGATTCTGTTCTTGAGGTTTTTGATGTTAGTTGGAATAAAGCCCATCTTTGCTTTTCAAGCTTTTGGAAGTTGAAATAGATATATTCTTCTACAAACTGGGAACTGTTAGTCTCTTGTAATTCAACTTCCCCCAATCATCTACATGCTAATTCAACAAAATACTTTAAAAATTTGTGTTCTCTCCAATTGAAGGAACTATTCAGGAAGTGAACTATTTCTTCAAAACCTAATAAGAGAAATAAATCAATCAACAACAACAACAACAACAAAACTCTCTTCCATATGAGCTTCCTTGTGGATGCAGTTCCTATATGAGAAGATGCCAATTTGGGTATGGGAGGGTAAGGTGGTGGTCAGTCTAGTGATTGGTTAACAGGGAAACTTCACATTCTTTAGGAGTCTCAGCTCTCAAGAGCCCTGGAGCCTGTGAAAAACCACCCAATCTGGATTTTGGGTCTGATATTTATGACTCATGCTATTCTGTCTAATCATAAGTTAAATTCTGTCTGGACACTCTTTGTTCCAATGTCCGATGGTTCTGTGCTGCCCAGGAAAACTAGGAAAGATGGGTTACTTACCAGTGAACCAAAATCAGCAGGCAAGTGCAGCAACCTTTAATTTTTATGATTCAAATAGCCTAGGGCAGTAGCAGCTTATAGATAAGTTAGCAGCTTATCTATGAGTTACTTTTTAAAAACGTGGGCAAAAAACATAGGAAGAATCTTCAGTTTCTGTCTACCTTCCCCAGACAGTGATAATGTATTCTGCTCAATGCTGAGCAGTACACAATGGATACTCAAATGTGTGTCAATTCCATTTTAAATCAAAGGACATTCTGTCATGTGTCAATAGTTTTGGTTGCTTTTATTGTAGCATTTTTCTCTAAGTTTGTAGGGGAGTTCAATAACCTCATTGATTTTAAGAAAAAAATGCTTTAATATTTGAGCATATTGAAGAAATAATTATTACATCTGATTCCAAACTCTTAGTTTGAATGAAAATTTATACAATGCTAAACCCTATTTTTTGGGGTGAAGCAACTAAGAAATGTAAAATGACAACATTAAAATATAATTGAAAACTTACCCACTGAAACATTTGAAGGAGCCATATTTTAGTAGGGCAATTTGACAATACCTATTAATATATTAAATTTCATATCATTTGACTAAGCCATCTACTGCTAGGAACACACCCTTTGGTCCCAGGGATATGCTACAAAACTGTATATACTAAGATATAAAGGTTTTTATTGCAGTGTGTGTGTGTATACAAAATGTCTAAAATTAGAATACTGGTTAAATCCAATGTAATATATCCATATTGGCATAAAACTATTCAGCCATTAAAAAGATGAGGTAGATATGCATCTATCAATACAGAAAGATATTCAATGTGTATTAGAAGTGAAAACAGCACAGAGTAATATACATCACATGTCTTCCTTATGTGTATGTAAAGAACATGCATATGTATATGTGTATGTATAAAAGTAATGTACAGAAGAATTTTCCCTCTATTGCTACCTATAAGAAGAGAACACAGTGATAATGTGTGGGGAGTGGTTCTAGCTACAGGTAAAAGAGGAATCTGGTCTTACATTTTTCTTTCTTGCCTGTTTAAAATTTTCGAATATAAGCTTGTGTCATTTTTATTTTTTGAAAGTCAGCAGAAATTTTCTAGTTAATTATATTATAAACCATCTTACTTTTCTTCTTCATACATTTTGATACAATTTAGAACTTAATAGGAGCCCCTGGGTGGCTCAGTTGGTTAAGCGCCTGACTTTGGCTCAGGTCATGATCTCACCATCTGTGGGTTCCAGCCCTGCATCAGGCTCTATGCTGACAGCTCAGAGCCTGGAGCCTGCTTCAGATTCTGTCTCCCTCTCTCTCTGTCCTTCCCCCGCTCTGTCTCTGTCTCTCAAAATAAAGACATAAAAAATTTTTTTAAAAAAGAACTTAACAAATGTTACCAAATAAGAGGTGGATTAACCAAATAAATTACAAGTGGTTTAAAAAGAAATCTGAATCTCAAAAGGTGCAGTTTTTTTCAATAAACTGTTGTAACAAACTAGAGATAAAGCAGGTATGCTACAAACCATCACTTTTGCTAAAACAATGGAAGACAATTAAACAGACAAGCTCATTTCTAAAATCTATGAAATATCCTTAATTTGGAAGAAATTTTAAGAATAGTTATTACAAAATGGTTATAATTATTGACTGAAATTATGATATTCCTATTTCATAAAAACCCATTTATAAACTGTTTTCCAGGTTCAATTCAAAAATATTTATTCATTATATGCTATGCTTGCTCGCATTCTTCTGAATGCTGAAATGAATAAAACAGACAAAAGAGATCAGTTGCCATGCTGTTTACATTCTAAGGAAGAAGGAAAGGGGCACCTGGGTGGCTCAGCTGGTTAAGCAGCTGACTGTTGACTTTGCCTCAGGTCATCATCCCACAGCTCAGGAATTTGAGCCCTGTATCGAGCACTGACAGAACTGAGCCTGCTTAGGATTCTCTCTCCCTCTCTTTCAGCCCCTTCCCTGCTCAATCACCCTCTTTGTCTCTCAAAGTAAATAAATAAACATTTTTAAAAAGAAGGAGGAAAAGGGAAGAGGATATAGTTATTTAAATTTAAATAATAATTTATGTATCAGGAAGGAACATATTAACAAAGGAAAACAAAGTAATGAAGGAGGGTAGAAAACACTGGTGGGTAATTGCAGTTTCAAATAAAATGGCCAGAGATCTGATTTCATTTGTAAGATGAAAAGTAATGAAAGCCATATTTCTAAGTTGTTTGGAATATGAATCACCTTATTTAATATCAAAACATATTTTTGGTCTTCACATGATCCTTGCTTCTACTGAGGTGCTCCTAATTTTGAAAAATGCATAAGCAACAGCTGTAATTAAATTTATTACATACACTCTTAAATTTTATTACTAACTTGAAAAAGTAATTTTTATTGAGTGATAATTCCATGCCAAGGATTGTCCTAAGTACTTTACATGAATTTTCTTACTGAATCCTAGCAAAAGCCTTATGAAGAAGGGAGAGTTTTACTGCTGTTTTACAGAAAACGAAACTGAGACCCAGAGAAATTAGGTGAATTGCATTTTACCTCTTTAAATGAAAGTTACTCTGTTAATTACAGCAGCATTTTCTAGATGTACTTAATCATATTGCATGTTTTGTGGGAGATACAAAGATCAAAATAGCTAGGGGCGCCTGGATGGTTCAGTCAGTTGGACTTCCAGCTTCAGCTTAGGTCCTGATCTTGTGGTTCGTGGAAGCAAGCCCTGCGTCAGGCTCTGTGCCGAATGCTCAGAGCCTGGAGCCTTCTTGGGATTTTGTGTCTCCCTCTCTTTGCCCCTGCCCCGCTCATGCTCTCTCTTTCTCTCTCTCTCTCAAAACTAAATAAACATTAAAACATTTTTTTTCCAAAAGAATAAAAGATCAAAATAGCAACACTGGGGGCAGAGATGGTTTTGCAAATTCCTCTCAATAACACAGATTCTCAAGGCTCCATAGCACACAGAAGGGAAGCACTGGTCAAAGTTTTCTCTGGCATTCAGTTACATCTGGATAAACCCCCTGTGGCCTGGGTAGTGGAGTTCAAAGCAACTAGATGTTCAAGTTACACAATCATTAGTGTGATTAGAAGTTCAGTGAAAGAGGGGGCGCCTGGGTGGCTCAGTCAGGTAAGCGTCCGACTTCGGCTCAGGTCATGATCTCACGGTTCGCGGGTTGGAGCCCCACGTCAGGCTCTGTGCTGACAGCTAGCTCAGAGCCTGGAGCCTGCTTCAGATTCTGTATCTCCCTCTCTGACCCTCCCCTGCTCACGCTGTCTCTCTCTGTCTTTCAAAAATAAATAAAAAACTTGAGAGAAAGTTCAGTGAAAGGATGTACCTCATCCAAGAATGAAGAGCCTTGGGCTCTTAGTTGTCATATAGTCTCAACATTATTGTACTTCATTAAGCCCCAGGTTCATCATCCATAAAATGAGGGGATTTAACTTGGAGATTTCAGATTCATTTCAGTTCTAACTTCTGTGACTCCATAGGTAGAGACAGTTGAACACTGAACTCTTTTTAGCAGGTTTCTAGGATACCAGGAAATTAAATAGAGCTTCCCCAAAAATGCTCCAAACTCCTCCCTCAGTCCCAGAAAAGTATGAAAGAATGCCATGTAATTGAGGGTACTGCCCACACAAAATGAACAGTTGTTTTGAAAAGTGTAAGATTATGTAAGAATATCTACTTTGGAACAAAATGTGATACAAATGTGTATACTATAACGCTTTTCTTGTAGCCTATCATTAACAGTTCAGAGAAACTTACTATCACTGGGAATTGTAACTTTTGGGACTATCCACTCTAAAAATATTTAAAAGTAAGATTCATACTCATGAGCATGTAAATTTATAGGTGTTACCTTGCCGTAAGCGGGGGGTGGTAGGAAGACTCAAATGTTTTCTAAGATCATATCTGGGTCTGTAACTGAGAATGACTTGTGAAGATTTACCCACAAGAAGTGTTTGATATGTATTTTATCATTTCCCTTCAGGGCTTAGAGACTTTCAAGGTATGGCCAGACACTCCATCTTGTATTTCATCCTCCTGAGTGCTCTGATTGACAAGGGCCAACCTTGTTTCTGTGATCATTACCCATGGAGTGAGTGGTCCAGCTGCTCAAAATCCTGCAATTCTGGAACGCAGAGCAGACAGAGGTGGGTGCGAGCGACTAAGACTGACTTTGTGCGTGCGAAACCTCACAGACAGACTTCGCGGTATCAAAAGTGCCACACTAAGCAATGAGGGGGAAAAGTCTATCTCAAAGTAAGAAATCCTAGGGTTTGATTTGGATGGACTTTCAGGTCTTTTCCACACAAGGTTACATTGAGGTCTACATTTGTTCTCTCTGTAAAATCAAGGAGCTTCAAAGAAATTTAATTAAGAAAGTGTGCAATATTTTCGGTTGACTATTTAACTTGCTAAGAATCACTACTCAAGCCTTTTTTCAATCCGTGTATAGCTCTGCTTGCTTACACTTAGCGAGTTAATTATGGAGAATTTTCTACTCATTAAACGGAGTCTAACTAACAGGACCTCAATTGAACAGCACTATAAGCTATTAGCTTGATTGTCGGCAAGTAGAAGGCAGAAAAACTGTGTTTACTTGATAACATTTAATAATTCAGCATTCTCACTGATTCAGACTACTTAGCCCCCAGTTTCTTTAAATCTGTTAGACTTTTCTGTTCCATGAAGATGCTCACATGACTAGGGAAGAAAGGTATATATTTAATATGCTTTAATGATACAGGGTTTTAGAGACCTATTTTAGGAAATCATTTTTACATGCTCAGTGTGAGTCTCATTAAAATCACCGACTGACTCCCCCAATAAACCATCCACTAAGTAGGTTAAAGCTTTAATGCTCCTTCACTCAAGAGTCCCTCAGTAGCTCTCCACGGCCTATCGAATAAAGCACAACAATACACTCCAGCCTTCTCTACCAGCACCACTGAGGCCCATCCCATGAGCCCCTCCACCTGTCATCTTGGCACATGCCTTTCCTCCCACATACCCTGCCCTTCAATACCTGGAGGATTCACATGAATTTTCAAAATTTATCTCTCCTATTATTTTCTATTTGAATCTTTGGCCTCCAACTCTGTCTCAATCATTACACTTATCACACTGTGCTGTCATATCATAAGGAATTTGAGGAGCTTTCTTCTTTCTTTTCTTTCCTCTCCAGTCCCTTTAAGGACTGGGCCAGCTTTCCATGAGGGCCAGCTTCATGGATGTGTGACCTATGCAGTCACACAGGACCACACTTAGAAGGGCTCCATGTTTGGCTTAATGCTCTGCTGTCACTGTCTTAAAATTCTTAATAATGTTTTAACAAGAGGCCCCTCATTTTCATTTCACACGGGACCCCACAAATGTATCCAGTCCTGAGCGCCATTAAATGCCTGACTTTTATTCATGATGTGGTTTCATCTTAGCTTGGGCAAACCATGCAGTATTCAATATATAGTAGCAGAATATTTACTATTGAAGCTTGAAAAGATGTGAGTTCTTTGTGTGCCATCTTACATTTATGCATGTGAGAGGGTTTTCTTTTCTTAA
>NC_043705.1:116363996-116552959 GCF_006229205.1 Suricata suricatta
AAGTCTAATTACATGAAACAGAAGTTGGTATTTTGATTTTTTACTTTGCTTTTCTGTTTTGAGTGTCATTGCAACTACTGTATTGTAAAGGATGGAAAATAATTGCATATGTTAAAAAATATGAAACTTTATAAAGTAAGAAAAAAAATAATAAAAAAAATAAATGCCTGACTTTAAAAAAACCTTTCCTTTTATTCATTGTGATAAGTGCTCAGTGGTATTTTTCTTATGGAGATGGAACCACAGTGAATATATTCATTCTAAGCAAATCTTTCCTCACCATTACAGAAAAATCATATTTGATCAGTACTATCAGGAAAACTTTTGTGACCAGGCTTGCACTAAGTGGGAAACTAGAGAATGTAACCTGCAACGTTGTCCCATCAACTGCCTCCTGGGAGATTATGGACCATGGTCAGACTGTGACCCTTGTGTGGAAAAACAGGTAGGTGACCCATGGGCATCTTCAGGAAATCTGAATCACAATAAGAGATTTGGATAACCTCACAGGCTCAATAATCACAGAAATGCTCAATTTCCTCAGTTTCTGAAAATAAACCATTCCAGCTTCTCTTGGGAGAAAATTCCATTTAACAATCTTTAAAAATTTTTTCGTTTATTTATTTTTGAGACAGAGAGACAGAGCACAAGTTGGGGAGGGGCAGAGAGAGAGGGAGACACAGAATCTGAAACAGACTCCAGCCTTTGAGCTGTCAGCTCAAACCTGATGCGGGGCTGAAACCCATGAACAGAAAGATCATGACCTGAGCCAAAGTCTGACGCTTAACTGACTGAGACAGCCAGGCGCCCAATTTAGTGATCTTTTAAAGGAAATTCTGCCCCCAATATTGATATTATACTTGTTGAGCTCTGGATTCTACTGCCTGTTCCCTCTGAGAGCTCAGAAAGTAAAGGCATGTGTTAGAAAATGGGGATTTCAGTCTAAAAATTAAAATCAGACATAAATGAGGGACATTGGTGCACCTGGGTGGCTCTATCAGTTAAACATCTGACTCGATTTCAGCTCGGGTCGTAATCCCAGGGTTGTGAGATAAGCTCCGAGTCAAGCTCTATGCTGAGCGTGGAAACTGGAGCCTGCTTAAGATTCTCTCTCTCTCTCTCTCTCTCTCTCTCTCTCTCTCTCTCTCTCTCTCTCAAAAAAAAAAAATAATAATGAGGGGCACCTGGGTGGCTCAATCGGTTAAGCGTCTGGCTTCAGCTCAGGTCATGATCTCACAGTTCGTGGGTTCAAGTCCTGCATCGGGCTCTGTGCTGACAGCTCAGAGCCTGGAGCCTGCTTCAGTTTCTGTGTCTCCCTCTCTCTCTGACTCTCCCTGCTCATGCTATCTCTCTCTGTCTCTCAAAAATAAATTAAAAAAACATTTTAAAAAATTTTAATAAAAAAAATGAGGAACATTAATCAAAAGACTTACTCCTCGCCCTGCCTCTAATTTCCCTCTCCACACAGGAAAGTCCCTCAATTTGTTTATTGTTCTGAGCTGCAGTATTTACCCAGCTCATTCCTGCAAGGGCATTCACCCACATGAACCCCAGTCGGAGCTGGTGCTGAGCATTCACGCATTTGGGAAGAAAAAGAAACTCATTTGTGGAGTAACCACTGTCTGAGGGAAATTGTTGTTGGCCCTTGATTTATATCACCTTATTCACACTTCCCATGAGAGTGTGTTTTCCTACCCATTTTACAGATGAGGAAGTTAGAATTCATTAGGGAGTAAGTAATTTTCCCAATTATATGCCTCTGATGAATGGATATGCTATATTTTGAAGCTGGATTTTTCTGACTTCAAAGTCAATACTTTTTATCTTATCACATGTCTGTCCTTCCCTGACTCCCTATTTTATTATTCACCATTTAAAAGCCTTTAAAAATGTGGAGAATGCGTCAACCTTGTTTTCCATGTTGACTTTCTTATGCAAGGAAAAAAAGTGCCAAAGTCCAGCTCCAGCAGGTCCAGAGCTCGCTGAAGGATGGACCATGTCAGCAAAAGAGAGTGAGAGAGCCACGAGTTTCTTTCTGATCACCAGTCAGGCATCTCTGCCCTTCAGGCAGGCATTTCTGCACTGAATGGAGAATCAGCATTATATATTGAAAAAATGTATGGGGTACAAAACAGAAGTGGCAATTGCCTTAGATAATGATTTCTGACAACAAATTCTTTGGTATGTAAAAATTTCCCAGAACATAGATTAGTAGAAGACTCAGGCATAATTTTTATCAATAGAGATTGATGTAGGTGACTTAGATGCTTATCATATGGGGAAGGAAGGTATCTTTAGCATTCAAATACAAGGCAATGTTTTTAGTGTAGTAAAGGCAAAAGTTAGTTCTTTGTGAGCAGGGATCAATAGCCTGTTTTCTTGAGGGGAAGAAAAACAGGTTTCTCAGGAAATATAATATTTACTGCCATAATCACAAAAGAAGAAATTCCTACAATAAGTTCCTTCACAAGGTGCAATCAGCATTTCAGGGCCAGAATAAGGAGACGAGTCATTCCTGATGCCAATCAACAAGGTGCCTTGGGGGTCAGTGCTCAAGCAATAACAATTGAGTGGAGGGTAGACATTGGTTGCCATCTGACAGTGGGAGGCCCCCGCCTTGCAAACCTGCCTTACCTCACAAGGAGTTGTTTTTTTTTTTTAACTTAGTGAATTCAGAAAATGGCTTCCAGTAGAAAAAAAAACCCAAATCCCTTCACATTGATCACTTCATACTACCTTTGAGATATAAAAATGCTATTGTTACTCCCAGGAAGATTTATTGCATGTGAGACACAATATCTGTGCATTTGATTTTGATGTAATTTATTTTCATATGGTTTCAGAGTTAGAAGTCTTAGAAATCTTTTTGTCCTGCTTTCCCATTTTATAGTTTGAAAAACTGAGGCCCAGAGAGGTGATGACTTCCCTAAGGGCAGGCAATATTGGAATTGGGAAATGTATTGGTTAATTTAGGAAACATCACTAGGGAAAGAATCACTGCTGTGATTAAGGAGTCCACTTTTCCTATATATATTTTGGCTTTGATCCTGCCTCAGAGTTCCTCACTTTTCTCTCCTTTCCTTTCAGTTTAGGGTTAGATCCATCTTGCGTCCTAGTCAGTTTGGAGGACAACCATGTACTGAGCCCCTGGTGACCTTCCAACCATGTATTCCATCTAAGCTCTGCAAAATTGAAGAGGTTGATTGCAAGAATAAATTCCGCTGTGACAGTGGTAATGTACTATAGAAAATGTTCAACCTCCACTAAAAATAACTTGACTAAATAGTTATCCCAATTGACTACCAGTAAAAGCCGTGATAGAGAAGTCTAACCATATTTTAAGCATGGGAAGACAGGAGTGTTATGGTACCAATTGCGAAGCTATTCATGCATGAAATTATAGCTTTCAAGCTATAATCACCTTGACCATGTACATGATTCATTTATTCTTCAAGATGCCCAGGTCCCTACACTGTGAAAAGCAGGATGAAGACAGAGTATGAGAAAAAGGAAGAGAAAGCAGATATTTGTAAAAAAAAAAAAAAAAAAAAAAAGCTATTAATAAGCACAAATCTATAATCAGAATAAGCAGCTGAGGGGTGCATGGGTGGCTCCCTTGGCTGAGCATTCGACTTCAGCTCAGATCATGATCTCACAGTTGACAAGTTCAAACCCCGCATAGGGCTCTGTGCTGACAGCTCAGCCTGGAGTCTGCTTCTGATTCTATGTTTCCCTCTCTCTCTGCCCCTTCCCCGCTTATGCTCTGTCTCTCTCTGTCTCAAAAATAAACATTTAAAAAAAGAACAAGCAGCCAAAAAAGAATTACATATCTAAAAGATCTTCAATATAGTTTATTAAGAGAAGAATATTAAGATATTATGTCAGGGGGATGACTACACATGATGCGACAGATTTTCTTGGCTGGTCCATTGAATGGCTGCAAAGGTAATTCCA
Source organism: Suricata suricatta (assembly GCF_006229205.1). NCBI lineage: Eukaryota > Metazoa > Chordata > Mammalia > Carnivora > Herpestidae > Suricata > Suricata suricatta. The sequence continues at coordinate 116,367,951 of NC_043705.1, forward strand.
AAAGGAAGATTGACAATGATTTAAACAGTGGCAACACTCTCGTCAAGCCAATTACTCATTCAGATATTTCAGTTTCATTAGATTAGATTTCAAATCTTGAATATACTACTTAATCATATGTATCCTGGATAATTAATAACTCTTCAAACCACCATTTTGAACACTTTAAATCTGATTTCATGTACTTTTTCAGTTAAGGTCCAGACAGTAAATATTTTGGGCTTTTTGGGCATGCATTTTTCGTTGTGACTACTCAACTCTGACATTGCAGCATCAAAGCTTCCATAGACCATATATAAACAAATGGGCACAGCTGTGTTCCAATTGAATTTTGCTTAAGAAAACAGGCAGCAGGTGAGTTTTAGCCCATCAGCCATAGTTCACTCACCTCTTACCTAAATAGTCAATTTGACATTAAAATTGGAATTCAGATGAATAAACTCCATATAATTTTTGTGTACTCTGACACATAATGAAAAGTGAAATATTTATAACTTAAATAGCAGATTTCAAATTCCATAGAAAATTGATTTAATGTTTTTCTCCTCTTGCTCCTTCCTTTGTGGCTTCAGCTTCACTGGCCTCCTCAAAAGTTGGACAGGAATGCTGCCCTCAGGATTTTTCCTCTGTGCCAACCCCATCAAAAACCTGGGATATGTGGGTGGCACGTGGGCAGGGAGATACACCTCATGGCCACATGCATAGGTCATGTCACAAGTTGACAAAAGAGGGGATATGGAAAAAATCTTTATGACAATGACTGAACAGAATACAGACTGAGACATTAAATCCCTAATATTAAGATAAAGATTTAGAACTGAGGAGCTACTATTTGAAGCTTGAAGAATAGTTTTGCAACAAATTGCCAGAAAGAACTCTTTTGTTCAGTGGATGTTAAATCTATGAAATTTATTACAAAAGGGCTTTGTTTAGGCCAAAAATATTCACAAGTTTGAGACAGCTTTAGATATATCCATGGGCCGCCTATTCACAATAAGCAATTTCAAGAAGGCTAGTGGGGTAAGTACAGGTGCTCTCTAGTTCATCAGCAATATACCCACAGGAAGTGGTAAAAATGGACTATTGAAATGCGCATGCCATGTTTGGTAAGCTGCTCCTACCCTGAGCTCTCTTAGTGACCCCTGCTCTGCTGCCCAGATCCCTTCACCAGGAATCCCTTGATCTTCCCATGATCCAGCCACTAAGTGGCTAATCCCTCATACAAATGGGGTTGACATTCATTTCAACTGAGTGGTACCATGGCCTATTAGTTGTTAAATATTCCACCGAAGATTATATACTATTTTGCTCTTCTAAAACCATCCACTAATGCCACTTTCAAAGGGAATAAATGATTGAACGGACCATTATTTCACTCAAGAGGATACTTGGTCTTCAGTTAACAAAAATTTGTTTCTTCTAAAGAGAGTTTCTGTCTTCCCTTTCTTCCCTCATGATTGCTGTTCAGAGTTCCTCAAGACTAAACATATGATTTTAATATATACATGGATCTTTGAGAATTACCCATGAGGCTAATAATCCCTATGAACTATGCCAACTTCTCTGTCAAAGTCCTAATTTTAAGCATAAAGACTAGAGAATTTATAGCTCATTATGCATGTAACATACCATTGCAGTGAAACAAATCAGTTAAAGTAAGTGGGGAAAATATGTACAATTTCTAAGTAATACGCAGCTCCAGGTGTAAGTCTATATATGCATGCATTGGCTAAAGCATGCTGACTTCGGTCTGCAAATCCTGCATGATCCAAAGTGCCCTTCACCTGGCCCACTCCTTCTTTGGTATGGGATATACTCATGGCTTACAAGATCTCTCCCCTCGTGCTTCCCATCCCATTGGGTTTCTGTGGCCTGCAGCCATTCTCAGCTCTGTACTATCAGACTTCTATCACTCCTGTCACCCCGCCCTAAATATCACTCAAAACATGTCCTCTTGCTTTTCATTCCTACCCTTGCTGGTAGGTCCTCTTCAATATTCCCAGAAATACCAAATGGATAGAATTTATTATATTCACAGATATAGTGCCCTACTCACAAAGCTAGGCTAATGAGAACTATATTCTGCATGTGTGTTCCTACTTCTACCTGATAAAATGGGATTTTCTTCTCTTTTTACTGTACCTAAATCAAAAATTAGCTTTTCCTCAATTTTGCTCAATTATAAGTGCAAGGTCCAAAACTTTTAAAAAATGTAATATTTGGGTTTTATTTCCTTTGGACAAAGCATCTATATTTCAAACTAAATTATACGTTCTGTTCTGCCCTGGAAAAAAAGCAAACAAAAACACCAGAGATGTGCTATTTTAAGAACAGAGTATCTTTCAGGTTATATCTTGGGATTTACAGACATTCAATTTTCTCAGTGTTTTCAGTCTTATGTGATGATGGTGCTCATAATGTAATTCTTTATCGTCATAGTCCAGATACAATACGAAATGTTGAATAATCAAAGAAAGAGACTAAATTACTTTCATTTTTCTCTACCATATTAGTGAAGATTATTTACCAAAAAAGTTGAAACTAAGTGCTTTCTGGGTAACTCTCTATTAATAAAAAAGAATCCAATTCAACAGAATATCCAATTTTCCCAAAGCATTTCAGTTAGTCAAAATAGTTATGTGTAGCTGCAGTAAGATGCTCTTTACAACTTAAAGTAATTAACCAGATCATCTTGAGTAAACCATTTAATGTAATCTTGTTGTCAGTGAGACCTGTACATAATTGTACAGATGCCAGAATGCCTGATTATATGCCAAAGGCAAAGGGACAGAGAGGGGATGTACATAATGCATCTCCATTTCTGTAATATATAGATATACATTGAGTCCAAGGATCCTTATGAAATTCAGCAAATTTAAAAAGGAAGATAATTATCTAAGTATGTGGGGTTTAAAGTATTTTGTGAATTCACCCCCTTAATCTGCTACCTAGCACTGTAGTGCCTAGGCATTTAACTCGTTCAAAAACAAAGGAGATATAATACATTTTGTGTTCTTGAACATAAGATTAAAAAAATCAGCATGACTCTAATGTGTCTGGCTTCTCTTACTCAATGTAAAAATTTAGAGATATGTGTGCATATTAAATTATAGGGCTTTTTAAAATAAAAATAGTGACCTTGAGTTTGTTCTGAATCAAAACAGAAGTCTGACCTTACTGTTAATTTTCTCTTTTACAATGTGATCTCTGTAGCAAGTCCACTGTAATGAGAATGGGATCCAGAACTACTTCTCTTATTTAAGACAACTAGCCCAATGGTGACTAAGTAATGCTAGGGTGACCCTTGTCATTCTAAAAAATAAGGGGAAAATTTCAGATTAGTATCTATTTCCCTATGTGTCAAAAATAATGAAAACTTTCCCTCACAACTCTCCCTTGAAATTTAAAGCACTCACTCGTTTCAAATCAATGAATATTTTCTCAAATAATCATTTGTTGTTAATGTTGTTTGCTTTTCCTGACTAGGCCGCTGCATTGCCAGCAGGTTAGAGTGCAATGGAGAAAATGACTGTGGAGACAATTCGGATGAGAAGGACTGTGGGAGAGTAAAAACACTGTGCCAACACAAGCAACCCATCCCTAGCGTACAGTTGATGGGCACTGGGTATGTAATATCTTTTATCCTTTAAGGGAATAAGGTCGTCTCTGAGTGAATGCGCTGAAGTAGCAATGAAGCAAGAAGAAACAAGAAACGCGGTTGTCCACCTTCTTTATTAACCTCTTTTGACTCCTACCAGCGCTGTCTCCGACACTTGGCTGCCCTTCTTGGGCAGACTGTGGACATGATCCTCAGGCCTAGAGAATAAAAGAATTTAGCATTTTCACACTTAGTCTGTACCAGGCAATGCCACAGGCTCTTCATCAACATTGTTTGTTTCCATTCTCATATATCCTTCAGAGAGCTCTGGAGTGAATCAGGCAAACTGGTAGGACAGGAGCCAAGATGGGAAGGGAGGTGCTAGGGTGGATTCTAGGTAGGGCTACGTCTTGAATGGGTGAGTAACCAATCAGAAATGAACAATTTCTTCATCTGTGTGTTGGATGACTACAAACTGATCTGAAGTTCTATCCTAAGACGTACTAATTAGATGGGGCACCTGGGTGGCTCCGTCGGATAAGCGTCAGACCTCATGATCTTGTGGTTTGTGAGTTTGAGCCCCACACTGGCCTTTGTGCTGACGGTTCAGAGCCTGGAGCCTGCTTCATTCAGATTCTGTGTCTCATTCTCTCTCTGCCCTTCCCCCAGTTGTGCTCTGTCTCTCAAAAATAAATAAATATAACAAAAATTTTAAAGAAGTCCTAATTAGAGTTGATTTCAGTGAGAGTGCTTCAATACCATCTTGTCAATGTGCAAAAATGGTTTTCTTCCTTACCTTTCCCTGGAAGAAAACCTCAGCCCAAAACTCCCACTGATAATGGAGAAAGAGGGTATCAGAAAAGTATGCTTGTGATTATCTTGAAACTCAAAACACTCAGGAAGGAAAACCAGTCAGCAAGCAGAAAAGGCAATAATGGCAGACAAAGCCAGAAGGAAAGGAGTGAGTCAGATATTTAAAAAAGGAAGGTGATTTATATAAACAAACAAACAAAAACAATGGTAAGAAAAGTAAGAGGCTGAACATAGCCACATGGCTAAGGCTTCCAAATAGGTCAGGATGGTTTAAAAGCAGAATCAAACATGCATAGCAAGTTGCTCACCTGACAAATTAGGAAAGGCCTACTTGCTCACCTTACAAAGTAGGACACTGAGACTCAGAAGGGTGAAATAATGTGCCCAAGTCTACCAACCAGTAAATGCTGAAACCAGAATTCAAATTCAGATTTCAAAACCCAAGTTATTTCCACCATTACATTCTGATTTACGACAATATCCACCATAGAGGTGAGAACATACTGGAAGAAATGTCAGTAGACTGGGCAAACCTCCTTCTAGTCTTTGAAGAGTCCTCAGAAATTCTAACATTCCTATTTCAGGTCATGAAGACATTGGAGGTTTGGCAAGGAATTCTAAATCCTTTGGACTGAGACAACGTCTCAGAAAACCTTAGGAAATAGAAGAAAATGAAAACAGAACTAAGTCTTAGTTGGAGGCATAAGGAAAATCAGTAAAGATAATCTCTTGTACTCTCTTATTCCCATCAATTTTTGGCCAGAATGCTATAGGCTTTTATTGATCTGTATAAGACTCTTAAGTCTTCAGTTATGCTGCCAGACTTGTATAATATGAAACCTTGAGGCACCAAAGACAAACAACAGCAGTTGCAAAAACAACCTCATTTGATTAGAATGAAAACTAAAAGCTATTGAACCAGAAGCTATTGAACCAAACTCAAGATAGCAGTGAAATGGAGCAGCTGCTAGTCTGGAAGTAAGGGGATCCAGGTTCTAGAACTAGTTCTACATTAACTCACTATATTGTAAGGAAGTTACTGAATATCTCTGGGTTGTTTTGTATATTGAATGACTACAAACTGGTGTGAGGTTCTGTCCTAAGAATTCCTAATTAGAGTTGATTTCAGTGAGAGTGTTTGAATAGCATTTTCTTATCAGTGTACAAAAAATGGCTTACTTCTCCTTTCCCTGGAAGAAATCCTCAGCCCAAAACTCCCACTGATAATCACATTTTCTAATGTTCTGATTGATGAGGGGTGACATTACAAATTCACCTCTTGCTCAGTTGGTCTAGAGTCTAGAGTTACAGATGGGGAGGACCACATGCTATGTGTACTTTGGCAAAAGGACCATGTGGCCCTCTGCCAACCAAAGCTGGTGTCCCAAGGTTTCTCAGAAATGAGCAAAAACCTGCTGCTCGGGGACAGCCAGTCCTCTCCTCGCCTCTCCAGGGACTGAGAATTTTGAGAGCTGCTTACTGGAATCTCTCTCTAATATGCTGGCCTCACGATTTCTCTAACACATTCCTACCCCCAAACGGTAGCTTCCTGAGTAGCCATACCTTTGTTTGTTTGTTTGTTTGTTTGTTTGTTTTTGAGAGAGAGACAGAGACGGAGAGACAGAGGGGGAGTGGGGGAGGGGCAGAAAGAGAGGACACAAAATTCAAGCTCTGAGCTGTCAACACAGAGCCTGATGCAGGGCTCGAACCCACAAACTGCAAGATCATGACCTGAGTGGAAGTCGAACGCTTAACTGACTAAGCCACCCCGGCACCCCAGTCGTACTTCCTTTGAAGTTGCATCTCTCCAAGAAAGAATTAAAAAGCATATCAACATTCCTACATTGCCAGCAGCCATCACCAGATCTTAAACCTGAAACAAGAATCAGGCAACTACAACATGCAATTTGCTTTTACTCAGCCAAGGTATAAATGCATACACACCCACACCCACCCCACCCCCCACACACAGAGGCACACACATGCATATTTATATTTATGTATGTATATATAATTTTAATTGAATTTTAAGAGTTACAAAATATGACACATAATGCCAAGCTAGATAAAAGCACTTTAAAAACTTAAAATATCAAAGAGCATGATGTATTTGAAACACCAAAATATTTAAAGTCAGAGAAGGGAGGAGAAAGACTAAAGCTGAAAATTGCTACATAGTTGACTTAACTCTCAAAGATTCCTCAGGCTGGCCCTCAGAGAACCACCTTCATCAAACCATCTTTGGGCCCTCTGCTGCCTTCATAGATTCCTCATGACCTGGAGCCATTTTTCTCAAGCCCTTTCTTGTTTGTGACAAACTCTTAAGTATATTGTATGAAACAGTATAAAGTCTGATACTATCTGCCTAAAGATAGTGTCAGACCACTCAGTTAATGGCTCGGTCCCACAAGACCACCCCCCTCAGATGCTAATTATAAATTCTAATTGTCACCTCTGATCCTGATGCGTGGGAGGTTTTCAGGACTCACTCCTCTTTGATTAATTTGCTAGAATGGCTCATTGAACTCAGTAAAACAATTTATTTAACAAAACTTGTTAAAAAACAAAATTCAACTGCATAAGTGAAGATCTAATTGGCTTCATTCAATGATACATGAATCAGACAGCATCCCATCTAGCAGATAAGAAGGAACTCTGAGGAGCTATACAAAATGGAAGACTTTTTTGGGCAGAAGGAGATTGAGCAAGGAACTTTCTGCAAAGAGTGGATTGTTCCAGGCAGGGGTCAATCAGGCGCATTGCTTCACTAGTACTGACCAGGTAATCCCACATTGCTGGTTAAAGGTCCCATTCCCAAGAGAGGCAATTAAGAACTGCAATAAGATCAGGCATTCAGTATTGGTTTGCTGACATGAAGCTTAGCCCAAGTGACTCCATTTTGTTGTTTCCTTTTTTTTTTTTAACACTGTTTACAAGTTTATGACAAAAAGGTATGAAAAAGAATACAGCTGAAGCTTCAGTTGGAAGAGATGAGGAAGGCAAGGTATGTGGGAAGGGGCACGGAGCTTCTCTGCCCCCACCAGGGAGACATTTCTCACAGCACTTCCATGTGTCGACTCAGAAGCAATTTGAAACCCATATTTGTGAGATTTTTACATAGGCGTGATCCATGACTGACTCCATTTCCATCCCCCCTCCCCTCTCTGGAGATGGGAGATAAGGTTGGATATTCCAAGCTTCTAAGTATGGCTTGGTCTTTCTGGTGACCAGCCCCTACCCAGGAGCCTACCAAATGTCACCTCATTAGAACAAAGACACTCCTATCACCCAGGAAATCCCAGGGGATTGAGGAGCCCTGTGTCAGAAGCTAGGATCAAAAGCCAAATATTAGAACAAAAGATGCTCTCAGTATTCTTATCACTTAGGAAGCCCCAGGAGCTGGGAGCACAGACCGTTATTTATATTTTCTATTATCTCATCATGTGTAATCCAGAATTCTCAAACTTTTTAACACAAAACTTTTTTTCACAGAATACATATTGCTATCTATAAGAATTTGTAAATATATTGGCATCTTTTTTGAAAGTTTTATTTAGAATTATTTTTTTATTTTTTTAATCTTTTTTAACATTTTTATTGTTTATGTTTGAGAGACCGATCATAAGCAGGGGGGGGCAGAGAGGAGAGATGGATACACAGAATCGGAAGTATGCTCCAGGCTCTGAGCTGTCAGCACAGAGCCCGATGCAGGGCTCGAACTCACGAACTGTGAGATCATGACCTGAGCCCAAGTCAGACACTCAACCAACTGAGCCACTCACATGCCCCTAAAATTGTTTTTTTTTAATTCAATTTAATTAACATACAGTATAGCATTGGTTTCAGGACTAGAGCCCAGTGACTCATCACTTACATATAACAACCAGTGGTCATCCTAACAAGGGCCCTCCTTAATGCCCATCACCCATATAGCTCATCTTCCCACCCATCTCTCCTCCAGCAACCCTCATTTTGTTCTCTGTATTTAAGAGTCTCTTATGTTTTGCCTCCTTCTCTGTTTTTATCTTATTTTTTCTTCACTTCCCCAAGTTTATCTGTTTTGTTTCTTAAACTTCTCATGTAAGTGAAATAGTATATTTTTCTTTCTCTGACTGACTTATATTGCTTTGCATATAAGTTCCATCTACATTGTTGCAAATGGCAAGATTTCATTCTTTTTGATTGCCAAGTAATACTCCTGTTTGTGTGTGTGTGTGTGTGTGTGTGTGTGTGTGTGTGTGTGTGAAATATATATCTCACCTCTTCTTTATCCATTCATCGGACATTTGGGCTCCAATTATGGAATTATGGAGAGTATTTTTGCTATTGTTGACAGTGCTGCTATAAACATTGGGGTGCATGTGCCCCTTTGAATCAGCATTCTTATATCATTTGGATAAAAACCTAGTAGTGCAATTGCTGGGTTGTAGGGTAGTTCTATTTTTAATTTTCTGAGGAACTGCCATTCTGTTTTCCAGAGTGGCTGCACAGTTTGCATTCCCACCAACAGTGCAAAAGCATTCCCCTTTCTCCACATCCTCACCAACATCTGTTGTTTCCTGAGTTGTTAATTTTAGCCATTCTGACAAGTGTGAAATGTCATCTCATTGTAGTTTTGATGTGTATTTCTCTGAAAAGTATTGTTGAGCATCTTTTCATGACTCTGCCGTCTGGATGTCTTCTTTGGCAAAGTGTCTATTCATGCCTTCTACCCATTTCTTCACTAAATTATTGGCTTTTTAGTGTTGAGTTTGAAAAGTTCTTTATAGATTCTGGATAAAAACTTTTTATCTTATATATCATTTGCAAATATTGCCTCCCATTCCATTAGTTACCTTTAATTTTATTGATTGTTTCCTTCACTGTGCAGAACATTTTTATCTTGATGAGGTCCAAATAGTTAATTTTTGTTTTTAGGAAATCTATTAGTATCTTAGAGAAGTTTTTCATCTACCACAAAACAATTTCTTAAATTTCTGTAATTTCTTTTTGTTGTTTTTTTAATTTATTTTTGATATATATAGAGAGAGAGCACAAGCCGGTGGGCGGGGGAGGCAGAGAGAGACACAGAATCTGAAGCAGGCTCCAGGCTCTGAGTTGTCAGCACAGATTTTGATGCAGAACTCGAACCCACAAACTGTGAGATCATGACATGAGCTGAATTCAAATGCTTAACTGACTAAGCCACCCAGGCTCCCCAAATTTCTATAATTTCTTAAATACTTGATTTGTGCTAAGCTAATGTCCTTGAATTGCCTCGTTTGTAAGACGGGAAAAACTGTATCTATATCTATATCACAGGGTTATTATCACAACTGTTATAAATATAATAGTAACATTAAACATATATCAAACAATGAATGACATATTTACTATATACATACATATAATAAATATGTATACATATAAATATATGTAGTAAATATATGTATAAAATATACATATAGTAATTAAATGTAAATAAATAAATTTAAGCATTTGTTGAATAAATTTTAAATTTTATTGCAGGTATTAAAAAAACAATATTATAATTTTATTAAAATATTGCTATTAATGTTTAATTACTAGTTCTCTATATGAATTCCCTTACTGTATCATGCTGAAGGAACAATGAGAATAGCATTAGTTATGTAATAACTGATTTTATAATCTGCTTCCAAAGTTTGCACTGGTTTTATAAGTTGTGAAATGAAAATAAACCTGTTTTTTTTTTCATGTTGAAAGCCCAGAATAATTAAGTGAATGGAATTGGGAGGAATCTAACTGAGCCAGAGGGACTGCATTTTGGCTTTCAGCTCTTGTTAGACGCCTCACCATAAATGAAAAAAAAAGTGGGAGTTGCTTTTCTTCAAGTCATTTGTCATGAGTCAAAAATGTCTAAGAAAGGAATTTCTTTCATATAGGCATGGTAAATTTTAAAGATTGCTCTACATCTATTGAATTCTTGAAAATTACTTTGTTTCCAGGTTTCGTTTTCTAGCAGGAGAGCCCAGAGGAGAGGTCCTTGATAATTCTTTCACTGGAGGAATATGTAAAACTGTCAGAAGCAGTAAAACAAGCAATCCCTACCGTATTCCAGCCAATTTGGAAAATGTCAACTTTGAGGTATGACGGCCTATTATCACGGCACCCCAGTGCTGATGGTGATGATAAGCAAAATGTCCAATGAAAAATTATTGACGAATGAAGGGACAGAATACGAAGGTAATGAACATTATAAATCACCTATTATGGTTGATGTTTAATCCTTCCACAACTCAACGAGGTCAGTGTTATTATCATCAGTTTACAGATGAGAAAACAAATGTAACTAATTTGCCCATCGTCAAACAGCTAGTAAGGTGTGGATTAGAGATTCAAGTCCAAGCTTCCCAAAATCCAGAGTCCATGCTTTATCTAGTGAACATTTAGATGTACCTTATCCCACACAGATAAATTGCCGGAGTCCAGCTCCAGCAGGTCCAGGGTCCCCTGAAGGAGAGACGTGTCAGCACGAGAGAGTGATGAGAGAGCCACAAATTTTATTCTTTGTTGTTCATCACCAAGCAGACAACTCTCTCCACCAGTCTGCTTTGGTGTCTTCTTTATTGGTTAAGCAATAACATGACATCAGAAAATAGAAATTGTTTACAGTTTCTAACTCTTAGTGATAAGGTGCTTTAATCATCAAAGGTGTATAGAAACAAGTTTTACAGAATAATTTTTGTAGAACCATCCCAATTTATTTTTGACATCAATCCCCAAGGTTAAGAAAGCAACAAACTCATCTTACTTTGTACGGCTTGGTCTTTGGTCAATAATTATGACTTTCTTTTTAATTAACATGTTATAACCAAGTCATGTAGTGCACTTACAGTAAGGTTAAATAAATTTTACAAGCAAGAGAATAACAAGATTTTTTTGGTAAAAAACAGGATAATATGCATATTATTTAAGTTAGTAATGCTAAAACTAAAACATAGGTTAAACTGTATATAGATAGGCTGGGAGTTATTTTATCTAGCTCATAAACCACAAGAGAAAGAATGTTTGTTAACAAGTTGCCAGAGAAAGCCCTTTCCTTGATGTAAGCATAATGGGGGCCCTGTGTGTGTTGACCTGCACCTGGGTTTCTGGTTTCTTATCCATCCTCAGAGCTGAAGTCAGTACAAGGGAGGGTATTTGTGACTCCAATGGCAAAGATATATGCAGCAACTTATGTCCAATCCTTGTCTGTTTCTTATCTCTAAGTTAGGCTCTTTCTCTGGGCCAGAGTTATCTGTAACTCTTGTGTTCTTAGCCCCCCTTATGTTTTGGGTCTGCAAGGCTCATTAGAAGAGCCTTTTGTCAAATATTCATAATGTTTTGATCCAAAATCTTTTCTGCAGGGACAGAAAAATGCCTTTTCTTATGGGGTAACTTTATGGGGAATATCGGCCTGATTTGGAACATTGTGAGGCCTAATCAATAGCAACAGGCTCAATTTCACATAAGCAGTAGCAGAAGGAGATGCCAGTTTCGCCTCTCATGGCAGAAGCCCTGCAACCTCTGCCATTTCCTTACTGTGACCGTGTCATCCAGCAAGGCCGGTGCGGCTCCCAGCAATAAATAGTTTACTTTATTCAGAGTTTCCTCCTACCAAAGCTGCTTCTCTCAGGTAACCACGATACTGACATGCAAGAGTGCCTTCCTCCTTAAAACATCAAGATGAAGCTAAGTGTAACAGGGGAGTTCTTCCTTTCTTCCTATTTACTAGTTGATTTGGTTTTCTGTTTTCCTAAGTGTAATGAATGATACACTACATACTCACAGAATCTAGCCCAGTATCTTATACATAAGCACTCTACACTTGTTGAACTAAACAGTCTATTTCTTTAAAAAAAGAAAAAAAAAAGTTTGGGGGCACCTGGGTGGCTCAATTGGTTAAGTATCCAACTCTTGGTTTTGGCTCCGGTCACGATCTCTCAGCTTTGTGAGTCCCAGCCCCACACTGGACTCTGTGCTGGCAGTGTGGAGCCTGCTTGGGATTCTCTCTCTCTCCCTCTCTCTCTCTGCCCCTCCCCTAATTGTGCTCTCTCTGTGTCTCTCTCAAAATAAATAGATAAATAACTTTTAAAAAAGGAAAATATCTTTAAGTTTATTTATTTTTTTGAGGGAGAGAGAGCACACTCAGGCACGTGAGAGAGCAGGGGGAGGAGAGAGAGAGGGAGATTGGGAATCCCAAGTAGGCTCTACACTGTCAGCACAGAACTGGACCAGGGTCCACATCTCACAAACCACAAGATTATGACCTGAGCCAAAATCAACAGGCAGATGTTTAACCAACTGAACTACCCAGGTACCCCATAAACAATTAATTTCTTTTCATTTATAATAAGGGCAAAGGAAAAATGTGATTTTCATGGTAACATCCATGCACTCAAATTTGACATGCTAGAGAGAATTTCAGGGAGTCTAATGATTTCTGAGACTACTTTATGGATAGTATGATTTCATTTAAAAAATTTTTAATGTTTATTTATTTTTGAGATACAGAGAGACAGAACACAGGCAAGGAAGGAGCAGAGGAGAGGGGGACACAGGATCTGAAGCAGTTTCCAGGCTCTGAGTTGTCAGCACAGAGCCCAACATGGGGCTCAAACTCACACACGGTAAGACCATGACCTGAGCTGAAGTGGGAAGCTTAAATGACCTGAGTCATCCAGGCGCCCCTGGATAGTGTGATTTCAGCAAAAGTCATTCAATTCTTCTTTTAGAAAACCTTTTACATATAACAAATACAAGCAGTTTTCCAGTTTGATCAGCTCAATTTAAAGCCATCTAACTTATATTAGGGGGCATAGGGAATGTTCTTGGTGTTTAACTGCCAAATTCAAATACCTTTTGGGAGACCAACCCTAAAAAGTCCAATCTTTGCCTGCAGATAGAAGTGACAAGGCTAACCAGTGACCTCTGACCAGGTAAAGAAACTCCCCACTATCTACCCACAGATCCAGGAGTTGCCAATTCCAAAGGGTCCACTACCACCAGAAGAGGTGGAAAAGGACTTGTTGGTATGATAAATAGGAAGTCAGAAGAGACATTGTTCAGAAGAAGTGGAAATGCTGTCAATAATAACATTACTCTTAAGTTGTATTGTACTGAGGGATGCTTGCGTGGCTCAGTCAGTTAAGCATCTGACTCTTGGATTTGGCTCAGGTCACGATCTCACAGTTTTGTGAGTTAGAGCCCCATGTCAGTCTCTGTGCTGGCAGTGCAGAACCGCTTGAGATTCTCTCTCCCTCCCCCTCTGTGTCTACTCTACTTGCGCGGTCTCTGTCTCTCTCAAAATAAATAAATAAACTTTAAAAAATGTACGTATTGAGTAGACTTTGGAAACAAAGCTAAAACCAAATGTTGACACATAATACTGTTACATTGAACCCAAACAATCAATGCATACAGTTACTTTTAAAATACAATAATCCCTCCCACCCAATACTGCTATATTCCTAGCAAGCATCTATTTCATGCAGTTTTACAAGTAACATGTCAAACTCAGCTCATGAGATGAGGGCGAATGTGTTATCTAAACATTTCATACTTATAGATTTGAAGGTAATTTCTTATATTATCTTACTCAATTTCCATAACAATTTTCCCAGAACAGTAAAAGATTGTCATATCAATCTTATTAATAGACGATCAAAGTTAGATAACTTTCTCAGAGTTATGCAACAAGGAAATGGCACAGCAGAATTAGAACTTCTGGCTCCTAGTACAGTGCTGCTGAAGCTAGAGGAGCCCTTGACCATAATAGCAAGAAAGACACTAACAACTGTGCAGTGCATGCCACGTTTGAGTACCTTTCATAAACTATCATATAAAAGGTATCACCTGAGAGGTTCACGAATGATGTACTAGAGCCAGCTCTTCTAGCCCACAAGATCCAATCGTTAAATTGTCGGGAACTTCGGAAGCTAATTAGTAAACACAGCCATGATGGAATATTAAATATATAATCTTAGAGTTAAATAAAATTATTAAAAACATGGGTGATAATTACCCAAAATTTATCAATTCTCCATTATTTTGTTACATTTTGCTCTTGAGGTTCCTTACATCTATTCAATTTGTGTTATATTATGGAAATACTGTATAGTAATTCGCTACTGTGCATCTCTTTCCAAGTTTGAGTTAAAGGGCATCTCTTTCCAAGTTTGAGTTAAAGGGCTGCTAGAATGAGGGATGATAGGAGTATATACACCGTAACAAAAGGAAAGTGCTGTGGTAAATCACAGGTTTTCCCCTTCCCGGAGAGCTGATTTTTTTTTATTTTAATTTTTTTTTTTTGAGACCTGGCTTTTAAGCCTTCACCAGCAGACCACTAGATCCAATATGACTTGGTAACCCAAGTCTGGATGGCTAGTTACATCAGGAAATACAGCCTAAAAGTGCTCATTCAGAATAAAATAGACTCATCCCATTGTCAATGTAGATCTAAAACTTGTTGAACCTTAAGAAGCTACCTGCGTTGATCTCTAACTACATGTTGTTGAGTTTTAGGTAATATTCAACTGCTGGGGAAGGTCAGGGTGATATTTCTTCAAACAAAAGTTTGGAAATAACCAGATTCAAGGTCACAAGAGAGTGGTGGACTTTTCACCTGTCCCTGTATTACTTTGTTCCTGCTGTTAGCAGGCAGCTGTGCAAATGGAAGCTGTATCTTACTGAGAATAGAGGAGGAGAAATTCAGTGGGCACCTGACTTCCTTTCTCCTATAGTACTGCCGGTCCTTAAGACAAATGAAATAACTGGCTGGCTGGTCCGCAAAGAGGCTCGTGAAAGGAAGGGAAGGAAAAGCATTGGATAGAAGTAGGAATAGAAGGCCATAGGAAGATTTCTGCCCCTCAGGGGTCCCCCAGCTGCCAACTGCAAAGCTCAGTCACCTTAAGATCCTTGCACCAGTCGGCAGAGGTGCAGCAGTGACTCAAGAATCTTCCTCTTTTTCTAGGTGGCGCTGCTTTGCGATGGGCTGTGTGCTAAGCATTTGCTGTCAACAGCTAACTGCAGAGTATTGTTACCATTAGACTTTGACCCTTAGCAATACACTGGCCTCCCTAGACAGACCTCTCGCTATATCCCAAAGCTTAAAAGCCGTCATAGCTCTGCAGTCCCTCAAATCCTCCCCACATCCCTTGTGAAATTCACAACTTCAGGGTCTGTCTCTGACCCTCACAGCACAAGAAAGCAGTTGCCACTGATCTCCTCCATTCCCCCAGTCCCTCGGATCTCCTTCTGGTCCTCCTTACAAACCCATCTCCTTTCTTCAAACACAAAAGTGTCAACACACATAGATTCCTAGGTCATCAGCCCACTGGATCCACAGTGGAGATAGATGGGCTCAGCGATGATGTATGCAATTATATGCAAATGAGAGGGTCCTGGGTGGCTCAGTAGGTGAAGCATTCAACTTCAGCTTCAGGTCATAATCTCAACGGTTCGTGAGTTCAAGCCCTGCACTGGGCTCTCTGCTATGAGCACAGAGCCTGCTTTGGATCCTCTGTCTCCCTCTCTCTCTGCCCCTCCTTCACTTGTTCTCTCTCTCTCCCTCAAAAATAAATAAATAAACTTTAAGAAAATATCTTTAAAAAATTATAATATGTATATGAGGATTAAAACCTTTCCCCTAGACTTTGGTTAACATCTCTTCCTAGAAAAATCTCTCCTTTTGAAAGTTGCCTTGGCTTTCCATGTTCCCTTTCATGGAAGAGCATCCCCAGCCTCTCTCTCTCTCTCTCTCTCTCTCTCTCCCCCTGTCACACCCACATCTACTTGGTCAACAACTTCTGTAAACTTATTTCTTAAATAGCTTTCAAATGCCTTCCTTTCTCTCTACCCAACCACCACTCCCTGGACCTGGCCATTATCCTGTCTCACTCTAACAGGCTGTAACAGGCTCTCCTTGCCCCCACTTCAGTTAACTACAGTTAACCTGATCTTTCCAAAAACACACCAATTTTTCATTCATTCCTGTAATAATTTCAAAGAACCTATTATATGTAAAATCTTGCCTTTACAGGTCAATTCAAATACTTCCTCAGGGCATGCAAGGCCCAGCCCCGGTTTCCCAGTTCAGTCTAATTTTTCAGCCCTGCACATCCATAAACCTGTTCTTCTACCAAGTTGGTATACATGGGCAGATTTTCTCTGAGCTTCTGCGCAGGATAGCTGAGTCCCCTCCCTTACATGCTAATATCTTTTCCTTTCAGCAGATACTTTTTAGTGTGTGTAAGAGCTAATTCATAAAACAGAATATTTTGTAGTCTGAATTCTTTAGAGAAGTGGTAAAGAAATGTCTGCAGCTATACTTAAATATAATTGCTAACTGAAGAGATTTGTTTGTGGGCCTTTAAAATGCTAACTTGTATGCCCTGTAGTATCTGAAAGTAACATTGAACTTTTGGCTGTTATCTTATTGTTTGCAGCTGCGTTATTTTGTCTCTCCTTCACTAATTGTACAAGCTACTTGACTGCAACATGTGTTTTGCCTCATGGTGCATTTTAATTCTGAATATTTTAAAACAAGAAATTTTTCCATTGCAAACCAGACAAGCATCTTTAATATAAAGTTCTCTTCAGTCAATTTATTTTGCAACTTTTTTTTTTAATTCATCCATCATTTCTTTTTGCCAGCACAATCTTATTAGGGATTTAACTTGTATTTGGAAAATACTCTGCTCCACTCCTACTTCAAGTCAAGTCTCATTGGCTTTTTTTCCCTGCTCTTTCCGGATCCAGTCAGTGAAGGCTTATAACCACCCACTATGCAGAACCAATCAAGTGTTTGTCCTCTGCCCCACAGACATAGCCAGTAGAGTGCTGATGCCCAACATCTAAATAAGGCTAAGTGGGTGGGGATGGAACCAAAGCAGGGAAGAACAGAATATGGGCTCCCCTTTACTAGGCCTCCGTTTTCTGGAAGACACGTTCAGTTAGATTGCAAAGAGCCTCAAATTCACAGGCAGACCGAAAATAGCCTTTGCTTCTTATCACGCTGTCAAGTCTCAGTTTAGGAGACTTTCCTTTACAAAGACTTAGGCCTCTCTGAGTTCGATTTGGAGCACATCATTTCCTTCTCTGGATTAAGTGTCTGTAATTGTTTTTCTAACTAAACTAGTGACTCCCTGAAGGCAGGAACTAATTTTTCCTTTATTTCTAGCAAAATGGGTCCTCAACAAATATTTATTGAATGCATAAAAGAATGAAGCATCATTGCCTTAGATCTTAACAAGTAGCGTTAATATTTCCCAAGTTTTGCCCCATTTCATGTGGATTTTTCTCCAGGTGCAAACTAAAGAAGATGATTTAGAAACGAGTTTCTACAAGGACTTAATTCCACTTACAAAAAATGAAAATAAACAAGCTTCAGTTCAGGGTGAACAGGGAAACATCTTTTATGTACCAATTTTTTATTCTAAGAAGAAAACTCAAAGCGTCACCCGTAATTCTGCCTTCAGACAGGCCATTCAAGCCTCCCACAAAAAGGTAATCAAAATGGTTCCCAATCTTTTTATTCTTTTATGAAAATTAACATTGAGTCCAGCAAAATCATGCAGTGAGAAGGGGAGACTTTTTGATATCAACATGGTAAGATTTCTAACACAAATTTAAATAGATTTAGTTTGTTGATGTATCTCATTTCAAAAGTTATAGGAGTGATATGTATAATGACACATGCATTTGGCTGTGTTAATGCTTGCATTCTCTTTAAGTTTTCTTTGTCTAACTGTTTTAGGTGTATTTTTTATAAACTACATGTAACAGAACTTTGTTTTCTAAACATAATCTAATAATTAGGACTTTGCTAAGGAAATTCTGCCTTCTTTGATTTAACATACTCACTGAAATACTTGATCATATTTCTTCCATCTTTAATTTTTCATATTCATTTTACTTTGCTGCTGTTTCCTATTTCTTTATTATTGCTGTCTTTGTCACATTTCTGTTTACTCCTTTTTGTCCCTTTGGTCATTTTGGAAGTCCTACTAAACTTTAAAAAATGTTTTAATGTTTATTTGTTTTTGAGAGAGAGTGCAAATGAGGGATGGGCAGAGAGAGGAAAACAGAGGATCTGAAGCAGGCTCCGCACTTACAGCAGAGAACCAGATGCAGGGCTCAAACCCATGAACTGTGAGATCATGACCTGAGCTGAAATTGGATGCTTAACCAACTAAGCCATCCAGGCATCCCTAAACTTTTTTAATTCTGCTTATGATTACCTTTCTCTAGTGAATAAGCATAATTAAGCCTGTATTTTTTTTATCACATGAAATAATAGCTATAGCCCCCAAAAGACATTTTACTTCCCCACACCTCATTCCAACTATCTCCTTGAGAACGGATCTACCTTCTGCTCCCTTACCAGTATCATTACAGGCCTCCAAAACCTCAATTTTACTGAGATAGTTCAAAACATTTGTGTTCCAAGCTATTCATTGGGAGTGTTTTGTGTTCAATTTTACATTACATATGCTCATTTGTATTTTGTCCTAACTCTTGTCTAGTCTATTTAAAGATTCCTAACATAACACTTATAAATTCCAAGTTCATATTCTGTATTTTATATTTGTGTAATACTTTATATATGTATGTGTGTGTGTATACACATTTACTCCCTAATTCCTTATATATCTAAAATGCCTACATTTTCCCTGAGAAATAAAGAAAAGGACTATCTTGGCCGAATATAGGAATCTTGAATCATTGCCTTCTTTTCTTGGATGTTATTCCACTATATTCTACTTTTCAATGTTGTACAGGAAAAATCACATGTATAACTGGTTCTTTTTCTTTTATTTTCTCTATCTGGAAATTTATAATTTTTATTGTTATTGTTTAGAATTTAGGTGGTGTCTGAGTATTAGATTTCTTTCATTAATCTTGCCAGGAACTAATAAACTTCTTTCAGTATGTAAAGATACATCTTCATCCATTAATCTTTCTTTCTCTCTTCCTTTTTCTTTTATTATTTGCATATTAAAACCCCTGAACATGTTTTCCAGCTCTTAAGTGATTTAGGGGATAGATTTCTATTAGACATTTTTAGACATTGACAAAGGTCTTTTAAAATGGTATCTGTTCCTGGGGTGCCTGGGGTGGCTCAATCAGTCAAACATCTGACTCTTGATTTCAGCTTAGGTTGTGATCTCATGGTTCATGAGTTCAAGCCCTGTGTCTGGCTGGGCACTGACAATGCTGAGTCTCCTTGGGATTCTCTGTCACCCTCTCTCTCTCTCTGCCCCTCCCCAACACATGCAGGCGCTCTCTCTCTCTCTCTCTCTCTCTCTCTCTCTCAAAATAGATAAATAAACTTTAAAAAAACTACAATAGTCTCTGTTCCTCCCAAAACCACCACACCCAGTGGTATTCGCTCTTGGCAAAGTGATGAATATGAAGACTGAGCCCTGAATCACAAAGCCTTGGGTGGTGGGCAGTGAAGAGGTATCCCCTCTGGAACAAAGGGGAACAGCAGCTGGAAGCATCCTTTAATGACTCCTCTTGCCGTGAACATAGTGCCTCTCATATATTTATGTATTCATCCATTTAAAAACTTACATAAAAATGAGATGTTATGGCACCATTTACAGATAATTTTCCTAGGCTAATTTTCTATTTTATTTTATATGTTTTTTTGAAAGACAGAGAGACAGAGAGTAGGGGAGGGGAAGAGAGAGAGGAACACACAGAATCCGAAGCAGGCTCCAGGCTTGAGCTGTCAGCACAGAGCCTGATGCAGACTTGAACTCATGAGCATTGAGATCATGACCTGAGCTGAAGTTGGCTGCTTAACCAATTAAGCCAACCAAACACCCCTTTCTTAGGTTAATTTTACTTAACTTGAAAAGAACCCTAAGAGGCAATCAGAGTAGATATTTTTAAGAACATTGTACAGATGAGTACTTTGAAGTCCAAACATTTATTCTTAACTCAAAAAATCTTTATCAAATATCTACCATGTGTCAAGTATTACCCTAAAATCCAAGAAGCTAAGTGGATCCTGTGATCTCACAGTGAGTTAATGCCCGAGTTGGGCACTGCAATCTCTTTGTCTGATTTTTTCCACTGTTCATATCCACTGCATTACACTTGAGGCTCTCTGCTTATTCATTCATTCAGTTATCCATAATTTCAGCAAAATTAATAGTAGAGCTCTGGTGATATGAACACATAAAAAAAAGGAATAAAATAGATTCCTTTTATAACATATATTGTTAGTTCACTTTAGAATGGGCTATAGGTAGCATAGTGTCCCTCAAACATACCAAATTATTATTATTATTATTCTTTTTCTTTAAGTTTTAATTTTAATTAGTTTCAAGTGTACAATATGAACAATTCCATACAACACCCAGTGCTCATCAGACAAGGGCACTCCTTAATCCCCATCCCCATCTAACCCCACTCACCTCTGGTACCACCAGTTTGTCTTTTTTAATTAAACATCTGGGTTTTTTTTTTCTTAACTTGTCTCTCTTTTTTTTCCCTCCTTTGTTCATTTATTTCATTTCTTCAATTCCATATATGAGTAAAATCATCTGGTATTTGTCTTTCTCTGACTGACTTCACTTAGCATTATACTCTTTGGCTGCATCTGTGTGATTGTAAATGGCAAGATTTCATTCTTTCTTATGGCTGACTGATGCAAATTATATTCTTAAGACAAGTTAATATCAGAATTATTAGTAAGTAAAAATATACGTCCCTTGGTCCTTCTCGTAATTTACCAATTCAGAATATCTGGGGTTGGACATGTGATTCTGGCTTTAAACTAAGTGCTCCAGCTCACTCTAATACCATATCCAGGTTTGGAAACAACTGCTTAAAAATATAGTCCAAAATGAGCAGGGAAATGGAGATGTTGAAAGAGAGAGAGAGAGATACATCAGTCTCAACACTAAGATTTGCTTCACCGAACTGGTTTATAAATGTTTCAACCATGCTCAAGAAAACTAGTAAAACCCTTACCTGTGGATAAACAGATGTTATTTGATCCCCTAAGAGTCTGCCCCAAATTGGAAATATTTTAGGCTATTCACAGAATCATCTGGAACTTTTGAAACTGCTAATATTCACCCATTTTTGACTTACAAAACTGTCAACTTCCTTGGCTTCAACTCAGTATCTTTGATTAGATCTCAACAGAATAAGGAAATCCTGGGTTAAGTAGAAAATGGTTCTGCAACCTCTTAGTCTTCAAAGAGTGGAAGCAAGGTACCACAAACTTGAAAATCAATCCACGCCCTCAAGTGGAGCTTAATGCTTATTTATTTACTTCATCAATCACAGATCTAACTAAACATTTGTTAGGGAGATAATCTGTTTCAAAGTCAAAATACCAGTTGTCTCTATAAAATTCAGTGCTTTTCTGAATTACTTTATGAAGTTGAACCCACAATAAAATGGCAATAATAAAGCAAGATCTCACAGAATGCTGATATCAATCATACATTTTTTTATATTTTTAAACATTTTTAAAAGTTTATCTATTTATTTTGAGAAAGAGAGAAAGAGAGGTAGAGAGAGAAGGAGAGAAAGAGGATCCCAAGCAGGCTCCATGTTGTCAGCACAGAGCCCAACACTGGGCTGAAACCCACAATCTGTGAGATCATGACCTGAGCCAAAAGCAAAAGTTGGGACACTTAATGACTGAGGCAGCTGTTCTGATCATACATAGTTAATAATCTATTGTCATATGATTTTTCAGCCTAAAATAGTCCCCGTTTTAGCAACCATGCATTTAATAAGTGCTTGGCTTGCTGTTGAGTTACCAAAATTTCACTTGTATGTTTATAATTTAGTTTGTAGAGCAAGCTGGGAATTTTGAATCACCCATTTCAATGCCCATATCTGCCTCAACAGGCATTTCAGATACTCTGGAAGTGAGTGCACTCCTTACTAAGAGCATAATGTCTCTCCAACTTTCAAAAGCCATTGTTCTGTGACAAAATTCAAGTATTAAACTTAAAAATAGAATCAATGGACACTGAAAACAGAAGCCCCTCAAAAGGATGAACTTCGGCAACCTTGCCTATTTCTGTGTCCACAGCATCTGAGGTATCTGAGCAATAAATGTGTTCAAAGGCAAAAAGGGAGGGTGAGGGCTGGAAAGGGGTAGGAGAAAAGGAAAGGAAAAGAGAGAGGGAGAAGAATGAATGGTGACTTTTTTTCAAGAGTTATTATTTCTTTTCTTTTGTGTTAGCAACCATTTTACGCCATAATTATAGCACACAGGAAAACAGCAATTTAATAATTTACAGCTACGATAAAGTTCTTTTGCCAAAATATGCTCCTTTCTCTGCTCTTATTACTCAAACACTACAATTTACTAAAATTGAGAGATAGATAAAGTATAACATTTTGGGGGGGGGGAGGGCGCCTGGGTGGCTCAGTCGGTTGAGCGTCCGGCTTTGGCTCAGGTCATGATCTCACGGTTAGTGGGTTTGAGCCCCGCGTCGGGTTCTGTGCTGACAGCTCAGAGCCTGGAGCCTGCTTCGGATTCTGTGTCTCCCTCTCTCTCTCTGACCCTCCTCTGCTTGTTCTATCTCTGTCTTTCAAAAATAAATTAAAAATATTTAAAAAAAATTTTTTAAGTATATCATTTTTTTTTAAAGAACAGCACACACAGATACATTCATAAAACTCAGTGTATATGTAGAACAACAATTTAATGGAATGAGATTTGGGTATAATACCAACCACCAAATCGTAAATTAACCCAACATAAAAAGAAATGGATTTAAAAAAAAAAAAAAACTCTCTAGGGGCGCCTGGGTGGCTTAGCTGAGCGCCGACTTCGGCTCAGGTCATGATCTCATGGTTCGTGGGTTAGAACCCTGCATTGGGCTCTGTGCTGACAGCTAGCTCAGAGCCTGGAGCCTGTCTTCTGATTCTGTGTCTCCCCCTCTCTCTTTGACCCTCCCCTGCTTGCACTGTTTCTCTCTGTCTTTCAAAAATAAATAAAAGACATTAAAAAAATTTTTTAACCCTCTAACAAATATTTCTGTTTATGGGTAGAAAAGAGAGAATATAAATAATTTTGTTTAATCTTAACCCTGAGTAATTTTGAATTACTGCATCTTAGAGTTGAAAGGGGTGCAGTATGTCCCCTGGTAGATAGCCATCATCTATGCCCCAGGTGACATTTCACAGACAACTGGGGCTTAGAAAAGGCAAATGCCAGTTAGTGACAAAGCTGTGACTTGAATCTCAGTTATGTAGCTTCCAATTAAAAAATGTAAGCAATCCTTTTTCAACATGTTGCATCAGCATATCTTTCTAAATAAAAACTCAGTAGGGACACAGCCACAATTGACAATCAAGAATGAATGATTTATTCTTCTGATAATTGATTAATCTCTTTTTGGTAGAGATGCCTACCAAACCTATGCCTCAGTCAGAGTTTACATGACTGAGATCATCTTATCTGTTCACCCTTTGGACATTGCAGGGAAAAGCCATGGAAAATAAAATGAAAATTATGATTCTGTGTGTGAGATCCCATCATAGAGAGTTAAAGTTATCATGCTATGGTTGGAAGGCAGCTAGTGATAAATAGATGACATTGAAATGCTTGACACTTCAAGCTTTTATTACCTTGTCTTCTTGTCTTTCTTTTTTTCTTTGTTTCCTCTTTTCTTCTCTTCCATTTAGGATTCTAGTTTTATTAGGATCCATAAAGTGATAAAAGTCTCAAACTTCACAACAAAAACTAAAGATCTGCAGCTTTCTGATGTCTTTTTGAAAGCACTTAACCACCTGCCTCTAGAATACAACTTTGCTTTGTATGGTCGGATATTTGATGACTTCGGGACTCACTATTTCACGTCTGGCTCCCTGGGTGGCATATACGACCTCCTCTACCAGTTTAGCACCGAGGAACTCAAGAACTCAGGTAGGCCTTATGCAGCCCTCCTTTTTCTTTAAACCTGATTCAACGGCATGCTATTCATTTTTCTCTTACTCTATGAATTCTTCTTTATTAACTTTTAGTCTCCACTCTATTTCCAAAGTGATAGGAAGAACAACCAAAGGGTACACACTCAAGTAAATATAAATATAAAATTAGGACCAAAAGAAGAATGAAAAACTATACTCAATCTCTCTGAGTTTCCTGACATCTGGGAACATTATAAGCTACACAGTAGTGATAACCTAAAAGAGAGATGCATGCTATTATCCCCCCAAAAAATGAGATTTATCTTGGAACTAAACTCCAAAAGATAACTTACTTATGGCATTTTTATAGGAAATAATAATTGTATAGAACAATAATTATAGTAATTTGATAACAGTCTTTTTCTTTTAATAATTTTCTAAGTAAAAAACCAAGGGCATTAAAATAAAAGAACAATTAAGAACTTAACAAGGCACTAAATTAATGTGGGCTGGATAAGCACTTACTGCTGATAGACTTGAAACCAGATGAGAAGCACTTATTTTGAAGAAAGTTGGCAATTTTTCATTTGGGATTTAATTGAGGATATTTTTCTGCTTATGTAAAATAACAATGAAAACCTTGGTTTACAGATAAATCTTGGTTTCTTAAGTATAACATTAATTTACCACTATTTATTATAGGTTAAGCACCATTGGATAAATTCGTTTTCAGACTCCTTTGTGAAATGACACAGAGCCCTTGTGAAGAGTATATCATGTGTCTTTTGGGAACATGGTTAGGAAACTGTAACCAGAACTCAACTGACCAAGTACCCCATATAAATAAGAATTCTTGATCCTGTAACTTTTATACAGAGGAAATCAGGAATTTATTTAAAAAGACATCAGGCAGACTCTGGGGTCAATAAAATGTCAACCCTTTATTCTTATACCTCATGATGGCAAATATGAGTGTTTAATGTGGCTGCCCTGAGTTATTCCAATCTTTAAGTGACCAGATAGCCCTGGTGATCTGCTTCCTAAGAGATAAGAAGGGATGAAAGTCTTTGAGAAGGACTTTCAGTAGGAGGATCTAAAAAAATTATTGCCTGACAGAGTTACTGAAATCCAAATGACTTATGCTGCGATAGGTTTTTTACGTTGCCTGACCCTTATGTTTCATTTCAGTTATCCTTTCCACAAGAGTGATGTTTGTACAATGAATTTGATATCTTCTCCCACAAGAACACCAACATTAATGCTGAGCAAAAGTGGTTGGGGAAAATCTCTGGCCCATGATTGGTTTCATCTCACTCCTGGGATGAATTATTCTGGTCACTTGCTGCTATAGCCCAGAGATAATTTCTTATTTGATCAGCTACACTTATCATGAATTCAAAGCAAAGCCTCTAAAGGCTTAGAGATCAGATCAGTTGAAGAACTATATGAATCTTTAATCAGCTACCCAACATTTTTATAGTTAAAGATCCCTGACCAAAATGAAGTGATGAGCTATACTTTCCTACTGAATCATTCTCACCTTCCATGTCTTTCTCTATAAGTAGAGGTAGAGACTAACAAACAGATACACATAATAAGGGAAAGAAAGGGAGTTTGAGACATAATAGGAAACTGGAAATATATGACCATATATACCTACATACTCATATGCAAACTATATATATATATATATACACATATATATGACATATATAGTATTTATAGTGTATATATATGTATATTCAATTAAATATAATTCTATATTCTTATATGTAATATATATTCTTATATTCAGTAAGTGTATATATAAGTAATATATACATATTATTTATACACACACACACACACACACACACATATATATATATATATATATACATTTCTCTGAGTCACAAAATAATACTGGTGCATAGTTTTAATTGTGACTAAAATGAAGCGTGCCCTGACAAAAACAAATCTCAATAAAATGAAATTCCCTGGTGAGTATGCTTACCTGTTTTTGCCTGCTCTCTAAAAGAATATATATTCTGGCCTCCTCCTCTCTTTTTCCATTTCTTCTCCCTTTACTTAGCCATAACATGAAACTAGTGTATAGGCTTGGTTTTTATTTGCTTTATTCAGTAAGAATTGTATCCCTTGTCATTAATTTCAAAAACTTGTCAATTTCAAAAAAAAAAAGAAATGACCTGAATATTTCATAGTACCTTCTCTCCCTGAAGAAGAGTAAAATAAAATTAAATTGCTTTTTATTTGCATCCTTCATTTATTCCTCTATTGTTCAATGTCCCATAGTCAATTTAAAACCTTGAAGAAAAGCTGACATTGCTCCAGTGTGCTAGGTGAAAAATATTTCAGAACTACAGTAAAAACAGTAAACAAAATATCATAATATGCAAGATGGTAATTTTAAACTCCTTTTGTTGGGAAGTCATTTCCTACTCTGAACCGGGAGAACAATTACTGGCCCCACCATTTACCCGTATGACATTTTCAACTAACACTGTTGACCTTTGCCCAGAAGAGCTGAGGACATTTCGGAAATACTTGTCGCTATGCTACATCAGAGGGACACTTGGGTTTGAGAGGTCAAGTGCAGTAGCATCCAGCAATTTGATAGAGGTCAGGCAGCAAGCTACAGGTCATACGGGGGAAGCAAGGCTTATACAGAAATTCATTGATAAAGCCCTCATATTCTAATCACTGCATGAGCAACGAATGCCATAGGTCATAAGAAGGATTCACCATTTAAAGATTCTTCGTTAGCCCTCAGAAAATGAAGTTTACTAAGTTGATAATTAATTACATTATAGTTAATGAATTGGACACATAAAATTCAATTTTCATTTATACATAATAAAAACCTAATGAAAAAATTCATTAGGAGCATAGCATAGATGCTTTAAATTCCTCACATGGCCTAAGCATCTGACTGATCTACCTGTTAGAATACTACCCAGAGAAAAGGACTCACGTTTATTCAGCCTGACCAAAAAAGAAAAACAGACTTTTTTGTTTGTTCTTGTTAGAGTTAAAGATGCAAGGTAAACATTAGGACTTAAAACTAAGAATTTTTCACTGCCAACTTACAATGCATCTCTTGAAGAGAATCAATGTTTCCTCTTTCTTAAGAGTCAAACTATCGAAAAAACTATGAAGTAGGCAGACCCCATTTCCTTCTACTTGGCCTCATTTCTCAGTCATCTGCGCCTTTAGGATTCAGTTTCAGCATCACGCCTAAACTGTGCTTCAAAAACCATTCCTCTGCCGATTATACTCTACAACCTTGACCATCAGTATTTGATGAACTACTTTGCTTTAAGGTTCTTAAGAGCTGATCCTAACAGTTGTATCTCTTGTGTGTTCGTGTTCTGTGAGGCAATTTTTAACTAAACATCAAAAAACCTGAATTCTTGTGTCAGCTATACTTCAGTTGAAATAAATTACATTAAAAACAAAACCCAAAATCTGGATTCTAATTGTGGTATTTCAGGTGGCAGGCCAGGAGGCTTAGAAAGCTCTTAAGAAAGAGGAAACATTGATTCTCTTCAAATTACCTCAGATGGGCAGCATCAGCTCAGTCTACAAATAGCCAGACCTGTTCCCTTGCACGTGTCCCACTTAATCCCTGACATAGCATAGACCTTGAAGCCTTTGAGAACACAGGAAAGAACTGTGGTGGGAAAGAGTGACTCAGAAGCCAAAATCTTCAAGAAATGATGCTTGCAAGTTTGGTAAAAGACAAGAACAAAGAGGACTAAAGGCATGAAAACTGACCAGCCCGAGCCTCCAAGCATCACGGTTTTGACAAGACTTTGAAATCTGCACAGTCATCCTATGGCGGCACTGAGAAGCTAGGAAGGTATCAACCCCCACTCCCCGGGGCTGGGAATGAGGCAGCATCCACCCCCTTGGGGACAACAGGAGAAACAGTGAGTACAGGCTGGAATGATGATGACAAGAGACATAAGAGTCAGTGAGGACACTGAGAAGAATTCATAGGTTAGGAAGTCAGAGTCTCTGTGAGCAAACAAAAAGGTTTTGGAGGTACAGGTGGAGTGAATGGCTGACTCGGGGAGACAAGCATGAGAATGAGTGTTCAGGGAAGGAGAGATGACAAAAAAGATTTCCATTTTAGATGATACTAGGGCAAAAAAGTGAGGTTGGACTCAAGCCTCACAGAAACAGCTGTGGCCCAGAAAGAAGGCCTGACCAAGGCACCACACAGAATATGTGTTCATCTCTTGACCTGCAGGACTATACAGTGGCTGTGGACAGTGGGACAGGCAACCTTCGAGGCTCATTGTGCATAGACAACAGGGAGAGGCCAACATGATCCCATGGGATGGGCCACAAACACCTTATATGTGCTTCTTAGGGCCAGGGTTGAAGGAAGAGACTGCAGGGACTCACAAATATTTCCTCTGTTCAAGATCATCCCAGGGCCTATAAAGGACTGAATCTGGACGTGAAGCCTGTGAATTATTCAAGCTTATAGAAATCGGAGGAGAATTCTCAGTGATGCCTTCTCACGATGTTTTGTTTGTACTCCATTTCCTAGGTTTAACGGAGGAAGAAATCCAAAACTGTGTTCGGACTGAAACAAAGAAACGCATCTTAGGTTTTAAGAGAACAAAAGTGGAACATCGGTGCACCATGAACAAGATGTCAGAGAAATACGAAGGTAAGAGCTCTCTCTCTTAGCTGTTAACGCAGCGTGTCCTGAGGCTACATGGAATGGAGAACCATGCTGCACATTGACAGCGCTATTTATTTACGTCTATTTATTGAGGGGGAAAGAGAGAGAGAGAGAGAGAGAGAGAATGAACAAGGGAGAGGCAAAGAGAGGGAGAGACCCCCAAGCAGGCTCCATGCTGTCAACACAGAGCCCAATGTAAGACTCGTTCCCAAGAACTGTGAGATCATGACCTGAGCTGAAATTAAGTGTCGGCCACTTAACTGACTGAACCACCCAGATGCCCCTTGCCTGTGCAAATATTTTTAACTTTTACTTATTTCATTTATCTGCCTTAAAGCCCTCTGTGTGGTAAGGGGAGGATGCAATTAAAATATCATGAGCACTACTTAAAAAGGAAATAGTTAAAAGTTTTCTTGATCTTATACTTAGGTTGTTAACTTTAACATTTATTGATTCTTCCCATGGGCCGAACCCAGTATTAGACATTGTGATGTAAAGATGGGTGTCAACCAGCCATTCCTATCAAGGAGCTTACAAAATAACTTTACAAATTAACAACTTTTAAAAATACAGAATGATAAGGGTCTAAGAGAGGTATGTAAGTAAGGCTCCACAATCCTGGCCAGAAACCTGAGTGTTGTCCTTAATTTCTCCCTCTTTCTGGCCTCCACTTCCAATAAGTAATCACTCTACATCCTTAAGATTTTTCCCATTCACCTCCATCCACTCATTATTTTTAACTGGATTTCCACAGAAACCTCCCAACTGGTCCCCCTCCCTCTACTGTTGCCTTCCACCAATCTATTCTACACATTTCTTGTAACATTGTTCCAAGGCAAATCTTACCATGAAACTCTCATGCCTTAATCGTGGTTTCATATAGCCTTAAAGATAAATTCCAGCCCCCTCTCTTTCTGCCTAGCTGAACTAGATATTCTCCTAAACAAGTCATGCTCTCTCTTGTGCCTTGCTGTTATTTAGAACTCCATCCTCTCTGTAAAGTTCTCTTGTTCTCTGACTTGGTCTGACTGAATTCTACTCATTCTGCTAAGAACAAAGGGAAGCAAAATCATAGAAACTCCCAAAATATGAAGCTTATATTCTCTGGTGGAGATAGACAAGGAACAAATAAAAATCAAATATTTACTATAATAATAAATAGGTTGTTTAGAATATCAGAGCATAGCAATGGTCTACACTACATGCCCGTGGTCAGAATGAACAAAATGAGAAGGGGTGATTTGACAACCAGGCATTCATATTATAACAAAAAAATAAATAAAATGAAGGAAAAAGAGAGTATGCAAAACAAATAAATAGCCTAGCAATATAAATCAAAGAATGGATATAGAGTCTGTACCAGTTTCTCATGCAATAAAATAACCTAATAAGAATGTGAATTCAACAAATCAAGTGGTCAGAGCCAGAAAGATTGTAAGAATTCGTTGAAAAGACAGATCTCAAAGCTAAAGTATGAAAACAAACAAACATTGATAAATATTACCATGATAGTTATAAGTAAATTAGACATTGCAGGACAAAATATAATTGTCTGAAAATAAAGTCATAAAACTTAATCACATATAGGAAAGATTTAAAATAATTCATAATATATACAGAGAAAATGTAGATATTAACAATTATTAAGGAAAATCTAATGGAAATGGAAGGACATATATAATTTAATCAGTGGAATTCATGTTCCTGAAATAGAGATCCCATGAAATTAAACAAAAAAACTGTTAAAAAAAAAAAAAACCTATAAACAAGCATATCCCTGAAGTAAAGGAAGAAATTTGTTTTGATTATATGAATCAGAAAAACTTTAAATATACAATTTCAAGACAAATTCTAGTTAATTTACTAATATCCAAGATTTTAAAAATGAATTCTTCAAGTATCTTGGCTGAAAGAACAAGTCTCCCACAGAACAACAAAAACAACAAAGAGAAGTCTGGCCTCAGACTTCTCCATAGCTAAGTTCAATGCTATGAAATAATAACGTCCACAAATTTCTGAGAGAGGGAAAAAAATAATTTCTTATATAAAGATAACAGGAAGACATCTCAAAACATGAGAACTCTACTCATTCTTGAGTACTTGCTAAAAAAAAAAAAAGAAGGCTTAATTTTAAAATCCATCCAACAAAAAATGAGAAAATGTCAAAGATGTGCCCACAGTTTTCAGCTTGTAGGAATAAGGTGAAGACACTGCAAAATCAGAGACTATTCCAATGGGCTCCAAACTGGCTTATCAATTATCCATCGCAATCCAGGGGACACATTGCTAATATACCTGAATTGTGTCCACTCCCCAACTCAAAATGAAACGTTTCTAGAGAATGCAGTCATTTGTAAACCTATAGAATGAAGCCCAGTCCACTGGCTTTACATCCAGATCCTCTGTTTTGCTGCTCTCCCCCTACCTTAAGTGGATGTTCATATGCACTGTCTCCAGAACACAGCACATGTGCCCCTCATTCCAGGTCTTTGTCACTGTGCTGGGAGCACATTGCCCCTTACCATGTCTTAGCTTTTCCTCAAAGTCCTTTCACCTACCCCCACCCCCCAATTGCCTAAGATCACAGAATTCTGACACTTCCCTGAAAACAAGAATCATTCATTGCTGGACCACACGGTGATACTCAAGAACTGTTTCATTGGTCTTTTTGTTTACCTTTCTTTCCCTTTCTTACCCTCCCTTCTTACCTCCTTTCCTTCCATCTCTCCTTTCTTCCATTCCCCCTTCTCTTCCTTCCTTTGTTTATTTCTCTATACTTCTACTAGTATTTTTTTTAAGATTTATTTATTTTTGAGAGACAGAGAGAGACAGATCATGAGCAGGGGAGAGGCAGAGAGAGAGGGAGACACAGAATCTGAAGCAGGCTCCAGGCTCTGAGCTAGCTGTCAGCACAGAGCCTGATGCAGGGCTTGAACCCACGAACTGTGAGATCATGACCTGAGCCGAAGTTGGATGCTCAACCAACTGAGCCACCCAGGCGCCCCTCTACTAGTATTTTTATGTACCTATTTTGTCTCATCCTAGAGAATGTAAGTCCTTCAAATACAAAAGGCATATTTTGCATTCTTCTCAGGCTTTAGTATCTGGCATATAGCAGATTCCCTGCAAAGGTGTGTTGATCGTGATGACAATTTGCCTAAAATCAAAGCACATTTGAGAATAAGGCACGTACAGGGCCTGGGTGGCTCAGACATTAAGCATCTGACTTCAGCTCAGGTCATGATCTCATGGTTCGTGAGTTTGAGCGCCACATAGGGCTTTGTGCTGAAGGCTAAGAGCCTGGAGCCTGCTTCAGATTCTGTTTCCCTCTCTCTCTGCCTATTCCCCACTCATGCTCTCAAAAAGGAATAAATGTTAAAAATTTAAGAAGAAAGAAATATCTGTTCTTCCTTCTACTAATTGCTTTGCTTATGTTTGCAAGATTAGTATCATCTTCAATCTGCATTTTCTTCCTGGAATCCTTTAAAAAAATTTTAATGTTCATTTATTTTTGAAGAAGAGAGAGACAGAGTATGAGCAGGGGAGGGACAGAGAGAGACAGGGAAACACAGAATCTGAGGCAGGCTCCAGGCTCTGAGCTGTCAGGACACAGCCCAGCAGGGGGCTCAAACTCAGGAACCATGAAATCTTGACCTGAGCCGAAGTCAGAGACTTAACTGACTGAGTCATCCAGGTGCCCCTCTTCCTGGAATCTTTTTAAACCACTCTTTACTTGGAAGAGTTAGTTCTGTTCAAACTAGTTAATGGAGTAATAAATAGCCTTAATGCTCACTCCTTCAGGATCCTATGTTTATCATATTTAACACTTACTACTGTCAGTCCATTCATGAAATACATAGCCTCAATCCAAATGTGAACTAGCTTGTCAGAGCTACTGTCACTCCCTATATGATAAAATGGCAGATACTAGTTTCTCTCTATTTTTATATGAAAAATAAATACAAAAACCTCTAAAATGTTCTTCTTATACCCCTGTGTTATCTTATGCAAATTTTGGAAAGGATCATACCATTGTTCTGATCATTCTAGACTTTTTTTAAGTTTATTTATTTATTTTGAGAAAGGCAGAGACAGTGCAAGTGGGGGAGGGACATAGAGAGAGAATCTCAAGCAGGCTCTGTGCGCTGCCAGTGCAGAGCCCGATGTGGAGGTTGAACCTAAGAAGCCAAAAGATCATGACCTGAGCTGAAATCAAGAGTCAGATGTTTAACTGACTGCACCACCCAGGCACCCCTAGACTTTCTAGCAGTGGAAGCATAGCTAATCCTTACTGGTATTTCACAAGAGACACCAAACTAATGCCATTAACTCTCACTCATATGACTAGCCTCCTTTTCATTTGCTTTTATTTCTCCCTACAATTTCCTATTCCTCAGTTCCTACCCATATTAGTTAAAGTCCCCATTAGTTCACAGGAATTGTTCTTGAAAATTTGTGTAAAAGATCTGTGTTGTGTACAGTAAACGTCATTGCTTCTAAAGAAACACGGTGTCAACTCTTAATTTGAGGTTTAACTTTTTCTTTCTCTGGTTAGTTGTGCTTTTGCACCTGTCTCTAAGCTTAAAATCATTCTATCAACTTTTACTATAATTGGAAGTCTCCAGCCTGGTAGTCAACTGATTGGATATCAGAAACCATGTGATTTATGTTATTCTGAAGGCCCAAGACATACGCCTATATAAGTCAAAAGTGGGAGGTTTGGCATCAAAGAGCTGGGAGCAGAGTAGTCCTGACCTGGACAGGTTATTATCTCAGCTTCCCACCCCGCCCCACTCCCCGTAACTCCGGCTAAATTGCTTCTAGCTTCAATGTTCATGTTTATAATAATCCCAACTTCTCAACATTGTTGTGAGAATTACTTAAGACAATAAGTGCAAAGTACCAGCAATATACAAGTTGCTTCATAAATGGTAACTAGTAACATTGTTATCATTTCTATTATTAAACTACTGGTAGGGCTGAGGATTGTTCTCTTGCTTTTCACTACCTTTTTTTTTTTTTAAGTTTATTTATTTACTTTGAGAGAGAAAGAGGGAAACAGAGAGAGTGTGAGCAGGGGAGGGGCAGAAAGGGAGAGAGAGAATCTCAAGCAGACTCCGCCTGGAGCCTGACACAGAGCTGGAACTCACAAGTGAGACCATGACCTGAGCCAAAACCAAGAGTTGAACGCTTAACTGACAGCCACCCAAGGTGCCCTTTCACTAACTTATTTAATGGAACTGCATGACTTCCAACTACTTCTGCTCCTGTACAAATAGGCATTTCTTTAAAATTTGAATCTGCAGTAAAATTAAATGAGTGATTTTCTCGAAACACCTTGCAGGCTCGGTTTTGCAGGGAACAGAGAAATCCATCTCTTTGGTTCGAGGTGGGAGAAGTGAGTACGCAGCCAGGTTGGCATGGGAACGAGGGAACTCTAGTCCTGACGAGAAGGTATTTGCTGAGTGGTTAGAATCCGTGAAGGAAAATCCCGTTGTGATTGACTTTGAGGTAAGAGTAAAAAACGTCATGGGTAAGAAAGCGGGAGTAATTCTCTAGCAGCCCAGATCGTGCACCACACACACAGATGATAAAGGAAACATTTTCTTTAGTATATGTTCTCAATGTACTTTTTTTTAAATGTCAGAGTACACGTTGATTGTTTTTGCTTTTTGAAATGAGCATTCTCCGGTACAGTATTTAGAATTCCGAGCATATAGCAAATACCAGGAAGGGGAATTTAGCTAATACAACCGTTCAAACTTGCCGTAAGTATTCATGCATACTCCCCATGTGTACAATATATCTGATTTGTGTCCCTTTCTTGCATCTTTTTATTCAGTGAGCACTCCTAAATCTTTATTTATAGCTCTGGGATAAATGGGATCTTAGATCCACTTGGCTTTCTGTTTCTATCACCATGGATTACAATTACCTGTCCTGTATTTGTCGTGATTACATGAAAAGATGACTTTAATTATTTAGAGAATACTTTGCCCACATATCAGTCCCATGCAACTTAGTACCAGTTTTAACTAAGACATAAGCCCATTTTTTAAGGCCCTCAAAGAAGTCGTTCTGCTTATTTCATTTAAATGAAGATAAAGGAATTCAATCTTATGCATTCACCTGCAACATGAAGATATTTGAGCTCTACAGGCTGTGGTGGGAAAGTGAGATCTGGCTGCCCAGCTGGGCAGCTGTGAGTCATACACTGTACAAGATAGTCATTCCTTTGAGGTTTTAAAATGTTAATAAAATGAGCCCTGATTTTGTGTCAGCTCCACTATTTGTGACTGTAATTCTTCCATTCATCCTACCGGCGAGTTCATTTCTCCTGCTCCATATTTTTTCATCTGGTTCTGCCAAGAGCCAATCCTGGGAAACAAGAACACAGAAAGCCTCTCCTCACCCCCTCTGGACATTTCTGCTTGAATCAAACCTAATGAGGTTTCAGCAGAGCATTCATGGGCCACCCAACCCTCAGTCACCTCTCTCAGAACCTTGATGCACGCAATTGGTGCTTACTAAATAATGTGATGTAAGTCCAAGGAGGTGACACTGCCTGGAGGCTTCCTTCATAATCAGATTGCAGGGAAAGTAAGCTCCAGGGACATCGCCTTAGGGACCAGAGAAGTTGGCCAATCTTGCAGATAGCTGCTCTACCCGCTATGCAAGGGAAAGCAAAGGAGCTCCCTAGCCTCACAGAGAGGGTTTTTCTCCCCTGATTAAACAGGCAGATGTGCTATGTTCTACAATAATCCCTTTGAAGTGTAGGATTTTCCATACCTCTCCTCTCAGTCCATGAGAATTGAGCCGGGATGGCAACTTATGCCAAAAGGAGGTGGTGCACTGGGCCTCCTCTCTACCATCTGCCCTTAGCTTGCTCCCATCACCGACCTGGTGAGAAACATCCCCTGTGCGGTGACAAGACGGAACAACCTCAGGAAAGCTTTTCGAGAATATGCAGCCAAGTTTGACCCTTGCCAGTGTGCTCCGTGCCCTAATAACGGCCGCCCCACACTCTCGGGGACCGAATGTCTGTGTGTGTGCCAGAGCGGCACGTACGGAGACAACTGTGAGCGGCGCTCCCCGGATTATAAATCCAGTGAGTATCGGATAATGTCCGGGGGGTGGGGGGGGGTGGCTTTCTCCTCCAAAAGGATTCTAGGTTAGTCAAATACGACAAAATGTCTATTACCAGCTTCCACCATATCCAACTCACAAGGAAGATAACTTTGTAAAAAGCTAGACTCTTAGACTCTAAAGTCAAACAGCCCAGGGTGAGTGCATCTTTGGCTGTAAGCTACCAGCTGTGCTGCCTTGGAAAAGTCCCCTAATCCTTCTAATCCCCAATCCCTTCATCCGTTAAATGGGGACAATGCCAGCGTGTCCCTGAAGATTTTATACATATACATATACTTACATGCATATATTTATATTTATGTTTATATATTGCAGCACACTGCCCATAACATAAAATAAAATAATAAACCATACTGTTAAATAAAATATGCGATAGATACTGTGGTTATAGCAGTAGAATGTTATAACGTAGAATGACAATGGCTTTGTAATAAGAGATAAATTAAGCCAACAACCAAAGTTTTCATACAGAACTAAGCAATGTTCATGGCTATCTCTAATCCTCCTTAGCAAGGGGATGTGTTGTAGGGGTGAGAATATATTCTATGGCCTTTAAAAAAGTACTTTGATGTATGTTCTATTCAGAAGAAGTTCATATGTATACATAGACATATGCATATACGTATGTGTGTGATTCGGTGCTGATAGTTGATAATGATTCATCATTGTTGCCATTTCATTCAGGCTGAGGGAACAGGAAAGGGAAATCAGGCAAGGTGTCAGGCCCTCTCAAAGTTGATTTCCTTTCACCCTCACGGTAACCCTGTGATATTCCTCTAAGATTCACACAGCTAAAAACTGAGGAGAGCGAGTTGGCCTGGCTTCACAGCCTGGGTCCTGTCAGCCTCACCGGGATGGGTGGGTGGGCCTCCTGTGTTCCAGACGCGGTGGATGGGAACTGGAGCTGCTGGTCTCCCTGGAGCACGTGCGATGCTACTTATAGGAGATCGAGAACCCGACAATGCAACAACCCTGCCCCCCAGCACGGAGGGAAACCCTGCGAGGGGGAAGGGCGGCAGGAGGAACACTGCACGTTTTCCATCATGGAGAACACGTAAGGCGGGGTGCCGGGGAAGGCTGGTTTTCCTACTGCTAAGTAAAGAAATAAGCGCAGTTTTACCTATCCCAATCCGGAGGTATTCGTGGATCTGGTGTACCCATTTCTCGCTAATGTTTACCCTCTTTATAAATATGCATATACATTCACATGTGCAGGCACACATATTTATTTTTCCCTTTCAGTGGACAGCCATGTATCAGCGATGGTGAAGAAGTGAGAGAAGTAGACCTCCCTGAGACTGAATCTGATTCTGGGTGTCCTCAGCCCATTCCTCCAGAGAATGGATTTATCCGAGTAAGCATCTGACCTCCATTTCAAGTTCGGAGTTCAAAAAATAGATCTTAAAGGGCTCTGTGTGGCTCTGTTCGTGAAACAACGGATTTGATTTTGGCTCAGGTCATGATCTCATGGTTCTTGAGTTTGAGCCTCGAATTGGGCTCTCCCCCTCTCAGCGCAGAGTCCTTTTTGGATCCTCTGTCTCTCTCTCTCTCTCTCTATGCCCCTCTCTGACTTGCACTCTCTTTCTATCTCAAAAAAAAAACCATTTTTTAAAATTCCAAAAAATAGAACTTTAAAAGTATGTGTTTTCTTTTATTTAAGGTTATTGTGCTCTTAATTTAATCATCTTCTGTTGACTTTAAAATGAATACTTATAAACACTCTATCACTCTTCTGTCTTGAATTCCCTGGAGAGGTCTTCATACCTGGTTGTTAGACTGAAGGACAGCAGGTTCCTAGGCACTACTAATTCCCAAACTAATGGTCCACTTAGGTGAATGGAGAGTGGACCTTGATCACAGTATAGGTTTGGATGACTTGTAAGAATCTACAACTAAGATCTGATTGTTTATTTCTGAGTCTGAGCAGAGTAATCCCCTACCTAAGACATGTTTTCAGAGAGACAAACTAGTCACAGGAGATATGGAGTCTATAATGCTTTAGGTTAGAAACCTGTAGAATTCTTAAGCAGTCAATACAGTCTTCATGCCTTTTAATTTTATCTTTATTCATTGAGCCACAAAGTTCATATGATTCAAAAAACTAAATATTATATATTTTTCAGATATGTCTGTGTCTTTAGATATAAATTAGAGGCATGTAATATTTAAAATTGATCACAGAAGGCATGTTCCCTAATTAATTTTGACTTTTTAAAAAGGTTGTAACTTTCTTCAACTCAGTGAAGCCTTTAAATTAATTTTTTCTAACTGAATCATATTTATGATCAAAGATCAATAACCCCCAATTCTCCAATGACAGCAAATAAATATCCATGGAGTATAGTCTGGGCTAATGTACCTTCAATGTTCATTTGTCTTCTGCGTAAAGATTTTAAGTGGAGGAAATATTTTGGAGTGAGGTAATGTCAATTAGTCTTTAGAAAAGAGATTCTCAAACTCTACAGTGCACTGGAGGAGCACTGTTGTCAAAACACAGGTTGCTGGGTCTCCTTCCTAGAGTTTCTGATTCAATAGATCTTGAGCAGGACCCAAAACTGCCATGAGTTCCCAGGAAATTCTGATGCTGCTGGTTCCAGAACCACATTGTGGGAATGAATCTTTTAAATGAGTTCCCAGGAAATTCTGATGCTGCTGGTTCCAGAACCACATTGTGGGAATGAATCTTTTAAAATAGCACTCAGAAAGCTAAGGCCCAGAGCCCCAATTTGGCCTGTCATCTGCTTTCTTTTCTGTTTTTTAAAACATTTATTCATTTTTGAGAGAGAGAGAGAGCAAGTGGGGGAGGGACAAAAAGAGAGGGAGACACAGAATCTGAAGCAGGCTCCAGGCTCTGAGCTGTCAGCTCAGAGCCCGACAAGGGGCTCAAACCCACAAGTGGTGAGATCATGACCTGAGCTGAAGCTGGGTCCTTAAACGACTGACCCACCCAGGCACCCTGATATCCATATAATTTTTTACTTATTTTTTTCTAGCTGCTTACAAAAACTGTTAAAATGATCAGCATTCTAATTTTAAAAGCACACAAAGGGTTTAAACAGTGATTCATTATTCTAATGACTCTTTTTATAAAAGTATATTGTATGTTTCCACTCCCAGGAATAAATTCACCTTTTTTTTTTCTATTTTGCTCTTTATTAAAGACCTCATCTCTTCTGTCAATAGTGTTTACTCAAAAGTAATACAATGCAAAGGAAGGGAGAAAACTTTGGGGGATGTTTAGAAGCAGATACAGGTGTGAAGGAATGGGAAGAATCCCAGAGGACCCCAAAGTGTTGAGAGGTACCCTTCCCAACATTGATAACATGTTGGTCTCTATTTTGATTCTAGAATGAAAAGAAACTGTACGCAATTGGGGAAGAAGTTGAAATGTCATGCCTGTCTGGGTTCAGAACTGTTGGATACCAGTACTTCCGATGCTTACCAGACAGGACCTGGAAGCAGGGAGACGTGGAGTGCCATAGTGAGCCCTGGCCAAACTTTTTTCATGACTGCCCTCAAGAATGAATGTGCCCCCCTTCCTACACTGTTGGTGGGAATGTAAACTGGTGCAGCCGCTCTGGAAAACAGTGTGGAGGTTCCTCAAAAAACTATCCATAGAACTCCCTTATGACCCAGCAATAGCACTGCTAGGGATTTACCCAAGGCATACAGAAGTGCTGATACATAGGAGCACATGTATCCCAATGTTCATAGCGGCATTGTCAACAATAGCCAAAACATGGAAAGAGCCTAAATGTCCATCACCTGATGAGTGGATCAAAAAGATATGGTATATATATACAATGGAGTATTACATGGCAATAAGAAAGAATGAAATATGGCCATTTGTAGGAAAGTGGATGGACCTTGAGGGTGTCATGCTAAGCGAAATAAGCCAGGCAGAGAAGGACAGATACCATATGTTTGCACTCATAGGTCTAACAGGAGACCAGGAGAAACCTAATGGAGGACCAGGGGGAGGGGAAGAGGGAAAGAGAGTTGGGGAGAGAGAGGGACGCAAAACTTAAGACACTATTGAATACTGAAAATGAACTGAGGGTTGAAGGGGGAGGGGGGAAAAGAGGTGGTGGTGATGGAGGAGGGCACTTGGGAAGAGCACTGGGTGTTGTATGGAAACTAATTTGACAATAAACTACTTAAAAAAAAAAGAAACCAAAGCAAAAAAAGAATGAATGTGCCCCACATAACTAGAGCAGAGTCACACCCTGAGATCAGTACATCATACTATTTTTTTTTAGTAACTCTGGTGAAAAGGTTTAGTGAAGCAGAAAATAGGATTCATCTGCTAAAATTCCATTTCAAAATATCTTGATATTTCAGTTCTCGTGCCCCTGCGTGTTAGCCTCATAGACTCAGGACTACCAAGCATGTGCTTGCAAAGAAATCCAGAAAGTCCTCTAACTACATCTAACCACAGACATCTGCCTTGCACCAAGCAGAATTGAGACTAGTATCAATTAGAATGTCTGCCTCTGTGCCATACACAATGTGGTGACTCGCTTTTGGGAGAACCTGCTACGGCAAAGAGCAGGGGGAAATCTATTCTGAAAGGAAAAAGTCGCAGTAATGTAATGAGAATTGGAAGTTTCTGGAACCACTTCCTAGCAAAGGTACCTCAATAATGGAACTAACAGGAGTGGTTCTAAAACAGTGGTGGGGCCTCTCAGGCAAAACCTGGATCCTCCACCCACCCCCACCCCCCAGCTTTCTGATCAAAACATGGCATTAAAGCAGCACCAATGCAGTACATCACATTAAAATCTCCTCTTGCTTGCATACTATCTGCTTACATTTGTTGCATACTCTGCTCCACTAAGCACATCTGAAATGTTTCTCTGCCTGCAGGGACGCAGTGCCTCAAGCCAGTTGTGCAGGAAGTTCTGACGATCTCACCATTTCAGAGATTATATAGAATTGGTGAATCCATTGAGCTAACCTGCCCCAAAGGCTTTGTCGTTGCTGGGCCATCGCGGCACACATGCAGCGGGGATTCCTGGACACCACCCATTTCAAACTCAGTCACCTGTGAAAAAGGTGAGTAGCACTCAGGGTTCTAGGGTCTGCTGAGATGGTGCTGTCCAAAACTGGTGGTGTAGCATCCACAGTGGTGCTATTTCTTGAGGGTGTTTTGGGAGGAGAAAGCAGAAGTTTCTGCTGAAGGGCTAGGTTTTATATTTCAATCTCAGTCATCTGCCATGATGAGATCAGGCAGCAAATAAGAAGTTA
This sequence comes from Suricata suricatta, assembly GCF_006229205.1. Classification (NCBI taxonomy): domain Eukaryota; kingdom Metazoa; phylum Chordata; class Mammalia; order Carnivora; family Herpestidae; genus Suricata; species Suricata suricatta. Next base: position 116,409,347 of record NC_043705.1, read on the forward strand.
TTGGTCAAGTAGATATCTTCAAATTTTAGAAAGCAAGGTCAATTTTCTTTTCCAATACAATGCTTCAATATTTTGAGGGAGTGCAAGTTCTGTCATCTAACAAAATCAGAATGAATGGTAAACTGAAAATTTGGTTAAAGTGGAGAGCCATAGAAAAGTAGTGCACACTGCTTTTTAGTTACCTAAGCATTTTATTTTAACTGAAAACACAGAAATGCACCATTATCTGCCCATTTTCCAACATAGGACCAAGCTCTTCTTTTCCTTTTCTTTTCTTTTTTGGAATGGTTATTTATTCTTGAGAGAAAGAGACCAAGCATGAGCGGGGTGCGGGTGGGGGTGGACAGAGAGAGAGAGGGAGACAAAGACTCTGAAGCAGCTCCAGGCCCTGAGCTGTGTGCACACAAACTCAGTCTGTGTGGGACTCAAACTCAGGAACCCTGAGAGTCTCAACTGACTGAGCCGCCCAGGCACCCCGCCCCCAAGCTCTTACTTCCTAAAGAGTCTTCAGATTTGAGTTCTAAGACTTCTTCCTCAAATAAAGCAGATACATAATTCGTTTTCTATATTATCCCATATCAGTTCCTCTAAAACAGTGTTTAATTCCGGGGGGGGGGGGGCAGTTCCTTAAACAAACACCTCTGGTTAGGTTCCTTCCCCCAGTTCTGAGGTCACTGAGCTGGGGACGACCTAGTATTTGGTGTTTGTTTAACTTCTCTTCTAGCTAACCCAAACGCATGCAGAGTTGAGAACTGTTGTTTTGAAAAGAAGTAAAACGTTAAAGTCACTTTCCAAACAAATTGACTAGAGAATGCTTTTAAACATATATGTATTATATAAATTATATATGTGAAATATATAAATTTCATAATCTTTTACAGTAGTCTCATCCCCGGTTAACTCAAAGCAAAACTTTTGCAAATCACTTTTAATTGTTCAAAATTCTCAACTTTTTATACAAAAAGAAATTAGTCAACTTACACAATTACAATAACAACCGGGCCAAATGGATTTGGAAGCAAACAACGTTGATAAGCCTGTGGCGGCAGAAGTTTGAGGCTATGGAAGAGAGTGTTGCCAAAAGAGATGGCAAGAGGCGCTCGGTCTCTTGGTCTCTGGGGAAGAAAGAATTCAAGGACAGAACAGACACCACACGTGGTTGAGCCGTGCAAGTAGGAATGTTTATTAAAACAAAAGGACACGTTTAGAGGAAGATCGGGGAGGCTCCAGGGAGCAACCTCCCTGAATTTCTTCTGTTTATGAGCTTTTATTGTATTTTGAGTAATTAGGGGAGGAATATTCATTGAGGTAAGCAGCCTGCTTTTTTCCAGGATTCCAGGTACCATCCCTTTCCTTTTTTTAATTGGATGGCTCACAACTGTCTTGGTGATTTTAGGGGCGGGGACTTTTCAGACCGGCAATGCAAATGATATTATAATGAGGGAAATGTCTCCGGAGACAGATAGCTGTTGGCCAGGGATTTTCCTACTGCAACAGGTGGCCTCACCCCCCTTTAATGCCTAAGGGGTGCCTTTCTGCATTGTCCCTCCTCATTGCTGTCTAACTGCCTACTCTAACAAGAGGAGCCCATAAACCTGGAAGTCCAGACACTACCATGGAGGCACTGGGGCATGTAGCCTGGCAAGCCAGTTATTCAGAAGGCAGTTAAGGGCGTCTACTAATTCATATCCTCCAAATTTTTCAACTGTCCAAATAATGTCTCACTTTATTCAGAGGATCCCTGGAGATATATGTGAGATCAGCTAGGATTAGGCCCATTTTGTTTATATAAAAGCAGAAGGTAGAGAGATACTAAATTAAACCAGAGGTCAGACAGTTTGAGTCAACAAGAATTGAGCAAGAGCTGAACTCATTCCCCAAACTCTTTGCCGTGTGGCCTTCTTTATCCTCTTCCAGGCTATTATAATGCATGATCTTTTTGCCAATGTTGTTGGAGAGAACACGCACGAGATAGGATATTTATTTGCTTTAGCTAGATATAGAACATTCATTCTCTCTCAGATTAGATTATCATCTCAATTTCTTTTCCAAACACAGAGTCATGGGTATGCAGGTGTGAAAAGAGGAAAAGCTAACTTATTAAATAACCTGACAACTATTGATAAAGAAATATGGAGGGACACCTAAGGGACTCAGTCGGTTGAAGGTCTGACTCTTGATTTCAGCTCAGGTCCTTATCTCAGTGTTGTGAGATGGAGCCCTATTTTGCCCTCTGCGCTCACAACACAGGTCCTACTTGGGATTCTCTCTTGCTCTGCCCCTCCCCTGCTCAGTCCCTCTCTCCCTCTCTCAAAATAAATAATTAAATTTAAAAGAAAGAGAGAGAGAGAGAAATCTTGGAAATTTGTGAGAACTTGAGGTTGATATTATGGCTTGATTTCACGTGACTCCTGATCATATATATCAGAGGGAACCACAGGTTTCAGAAGGTTAAGATCCTCTGGGTATCTTACATAGCATCTTCTCTATACAAACAACAGTACCGTACACATACTCACACACACACACACATACCCATGACTCTGTGTTTGGAAAAGAAATTGAGATTATAATCTAATCTGAGAGAAAATGAAATGTTCTACATCTAGCTAAAGTAAATAAATATCCTATTTCATGCATTTTCCCTCCAACAACATTGGCAAAAAGATCAATGAGGGAAGTCAGAAAGAGGGAAAAACTCATCAATAAAACTGAGCACTCTTTCTTCTCAATGTGTGGAAAGCTGTGAGATAAAAAGGCTTTCAGGCCATCCCCAGTTAGGAAAAGATTTTTAACTCTTTCAACGTGAAAAAGAATTTTGCTTCCTGAGGAAATGACATGGTGCATGCCTTCACAGTTACTTTTTCTTCTGAGAAATTGACACCTCTGAAAGTTCCCCGTGACCTTAGCACTCCAAAGATCACACATAGTGTTCTCATTTCCACGTCATTAACAAACTGCCAGGCGGTGTGGGCAGCTGAGAGTCAGTTCTGACTTCAACATGCCACACTGAGGGAGCAAAGACTCCTTGCCTGTGATCAATGACAATCTCAAATCAATAATGGCAAATACTTAGAAGTTGATTCTCTTTGGAAACAATGTATAGCTTGGTCTCCTTCCTGGACCTAAGGGTGGCTTTATTTACAAAGGGCAAAAAGGTATAGCTCTACAACAAAGCAAAGGAAAACATCCCATCTCAATGGAATGCTTAATATCTGAGGCCTTACCAGCTGCTGTAGGTCTCCATGTTCATGAAAGTTAACGTCCAAATTTCATCACACATTCCTGACAGAGGATGATCATAGGAAGTAGAAATAGCAAAGAAGAAAACCTACCAATTTTTAAAATCTCTTTTCCCTCTAACATAAACCTCTTTCCTTACCAAACCTTCCACCTGGTAGGTTAAAAGGGAACGATAGTAAGGGAACCCTGGGTGGCTTAGTCGGTTAAGTATCTACTTTTGATATTGTCTCAGGTCATGATCTCAAGTTAGGCTCCATGCTAGACCTGGAGCCTGCTTAGGATTCTCTCTCTCTCTCTCTCTCTCTCTCTCTCTCTCTCTCTCTCTCTCTCTCTCTCTTTCTCACTGCCTTTCCCTGCTCACACATTCTCTCCCTCTCAAAATAAATAAACATTTAAAAAAATAAAACACCCTTGAGCTTGGTCTCCTGTTCTGCCCTCTAACGTGGCAGGATATCTAGATAGAGCTGCCTACTGCCATCCTTTAACAATCACTTGCTTCCAGAAGCCATTGTGGTTCTGCGGATGTCTGATTAGATTCAGTCCTGGGAAGTTTGTCTCACACAATAGGCTTCAATAATTCCCCAAAGAATAATAACAAATTTAAATCATTAGCACAGACTTCTCCACTGAGTTAAAACCCAAATAGCCACATTTTTATGCATCTGTTTTGATCTAGGTGTTTGAGTGACGTAAAGACACCATAAATTTAACATATGCAAAGAGAAACTCTGAGTCATTACCCTCCCCTCCTTAAAATTAAGCATCTTATAATATTTCCTATTACAGTGAAGGCACCAATGTCTATTATCTAATGCGACCTGAAATCCTATAAACCATACTTTGCCGCTCTCATAACTTACCCACGAGATGCAATTCTATCCATCTAACCTGCTAAATGTGTCACAAGTTTATCTACTTCTCTCCATTTCCAACTCAACATTTTGGTCCAAATTAGCATCCTCTTTCACCTGCTGTGCTGTAACAACCTCACAGATTGTCTACCCTTAGCCTTCTTGGCCACCACATCTCTTCACATCTGTTCTCCACATGGAGGCCAGAATTCATTTCTTCTTCAGAATTCAGACCTGAGTTTGTCATATGACCCATGGCTTATAACCACCAAAGACTTTTCATTATTTATAAAAAGGCAAAAATCTTCCAAAAGCTCTATAAGACTCTCTGCACAGCCTGGCACACACTCACTTCTCTGGCCTCGTCTTGTTCCTTGCTCTTGTTTTTCTGTATTTAAACCATGTTGGCCTTTTTTCAGTTCCAGGAAAATCACATGCTGTCTCTCTTTTTAGAATTCCCATGCCTGATGTTTCCTTTGCTGTGAACACTTTCCCTTTCTTCTTCCCATTTTGCCATTCTTAACCTTCCTTGCTATGTCAATTTTCTGGATTCTATACTTTCTCTTTAATAGCACTAATAACATGAGCAATTCTATTTGTATTGGTGTGTTTGATTCATGTCACTCTGCCCTCCCTCACAAACCTATAAGCTCTTTGAGCCTAGAATGTGGGTGAAATTTTACCCAGTCCACTATTTCCAGAACATAACACAGTGCTGAGAATATCATAGTGGCCCAGTCAATACTTGAAGAACAAACGAACAGAAATTTCACCAATTCCATTTTCTTTCAGTTCTCTGAACTTAACAGCAATTTTTGGTTGGAAAATGACTGCTCTTGAGAGCTAGAAAGGACCTTTCAGATGGAATATTTCATGACAACATATTTGTAAAAGGCAAAGTGAATGCTCTAACTACAGATAAATGAGAACTCTTCACCACGGCTTTTTCTTTTTTTTTTTAATGTTCGTGAAATTTTATCTTCCTTTTTTAAATAGTTTATTGCCAAGTTGGTTTCCATATAACACCCAGTGCTCTTCCCCACAAGTGCCCTCCTCCATGACCATCACCTGCCTTCCCCTTCCCCCCTCCTTCTTCAGCCTTCAGTTTGTTTTCAGTATTCAAGAGTCTCTCATGATTTGCCTCCCTCCCTCTCCCTAACTCTTTTCCCCCCACTTCCCCTTCCCATGGTCCCTTGTTAAGTTTCTCCTGTTAGACCTATGAGTGAAAACATATGGTATCTGTCCTTCTCTGCCTGACTTATTTCACTTAGCATGACACCCTCAAGGTCCATCCACTTTGCTACAAATGGCCAGATTTTATTCTTTCTCATTGCCATGTAGTACTCCATTGTGTATATCTTCTTTATCCATTCACCAGTTGATGGACATTTAGGCTCTTTCCATGATTTGGTTATTGTGGACAGTGCTGCTATGAACATTGGGGTACATGTGCTCCTATGTATCAGCACTTCTGTATCCCTTGGGTAAATCCCTAGCAGTGCTATTGCTGGGTCATAGGGGAGTTCTATAGTTAATTTTCTGAGGAAACTTCACACTGTTTTCCAGAGCGGCTGCACCAGTTTACATTCCCACCAACAGTGTAAGAGGGTGCCCATCTCTCCACATCCTCACCAGCATCTGTAGTCTCTTGATTTGTTCATTTTAGCCACTCTGACCAGTGTGAGGTGGTATCTCAGTTCACCACTGCTTTTTCTACTAAATCCAAATGAACATTATGCTGTACACTGTTCTTTACCCCTTTTCTTTTGTTTCAGATGTTTTGACAAAATTACAGGGCCATTGTCAACCAGGACAAAAGCAGTTGGGATCTGAATGCATTTGCATGTCCCCAGAAGAAGACTGCAGGTGAGAGATACTCTGTGGACTGTATTTGGAAATTGGGAAAACCAGTCTCGTGTAACCAGTTTGATAGAGGAGCTGAGCTTCTTGAAGCACAAACATGAAACATATTAATTTTTCACATAACTGATACCCCCTGTGCTCTATTGATTTCTTCCCCACTGGGTAGCAAGCTTTCTTAATTATCTCTCAGCCCCATTCCCTAAGTCTCCATGACATTTGTTTATTCAGACAGTTTTAGTTTTGTTTATGAAGACTTATTCCTGTCCATTATTGGTTTCAGACTCAACTGTCTCAAAGCCTTCCTCTTCCCCCTAAGCATAGGGTAAGGTTTTGACTCCAAAAGCTTAGAATAGAAAAAGTGGTATGAACATGGACTTCACGCATATATACACCCCTTTGTCAGTTTATTTTTCATACTGGCATAGAGAGCATGAAGAAAAAAGAATGATACATCCCCCTGTGACTGTCATGACTAGATATCTGTCTCCTCTTTGTTGTTACAACTGCCTTTTCTTTTCTTTTCTTTTTTAAGTAATCTCTACACTCAATGCAGGGCTCAAACTCACAATCCTGAGGTCAGGGGTTGCATGCTATATGGACTCAGACAGCCAGGTACCCCTAACTGCCTTTTCTTTAAATGAACAAACTGAGGAGAGTTGAGAGAGCTTCTTTTTTTTTTAATGTTTAGTTTGAGAGAGTGTCTGTGAAAGGGGGAAGGGCAGAGGGAGAGAGACAAAGAGAGAGAGAGCTTGAACCCATGAACCATCAGATCATAACCTAAGCCAAAGTCAGGCATTTACCTGACTGAGCCACCCAGGCGCCCCAAGGGTCCTTCTTAATTTAAGGGCTACTTTCAGTTGACTTTAATTCAAAACAGCATTAACTAAAGATAAAATTTTCTTTATATCACAAAATAAATGCAAAGGTTGCCAATCTAGGGCTCATACAGTGACTCCCTCGTTGCAGATAGGACCGTGGCTCATTCCTGTTCTTGTTCTGATATCCTTAAGTTATATCGTGGTCCAAGATTGCTGTGCAGGAGCGGGAAGGGAGAAGACCAAAAATGGACATTTTCTCTGTTTTTAAGGAGAATTCTTGGAAGACCTGCCACTCACTTCCATCTCATTAACATTTGCTTATTCATATGGCCACTGTACCTTTGACTGGATGCACAGGCATTTTGAATAAGGTTGGAATTCTATTACCAAGGAGAAGAAAGACTGAACATTGGGATTGGAAGCCAATAGACTGTGCCCAGTTGTTATGCTTCACCTTGAACACCAATTAGCTCTCTTGTTCTCTGTGGTGCAGATGAATAAACAAACACTAATGGAGACTTTATTTATTTAGGAACATTATAGGACCTTTTCCTGTATAATACCACACACATAATTTGGCCCAGGGGAGGTCTTATATACTCCCCCCTTCACCAAAAGGGGTCCATTATGTAGCTTCTTGAGTCTGGAGTCCTCTCATCCAAGAGATGGCCTTCTGGGTAGTACTTGCAACATTCATATTGCCCATTTAATACTGAAGAAACTTCTTTCTTTATCTTTGCAATACCAAGTCATGAGAATGCAGACCATCCTCTGGAACTCTCTGAAGTTTAGCTCTTGCCTACCTTTCTAGACTCTTTCTGTAGTCCTCAGTTCTCTTCTAGACAGCATCGAAGGTGTATATGGGAGCAGCTGGCCCTGCAGCTTAAGCTCTCTGACCCCCAGGAGCAGCCTTTTCTTCTCAGCTCCAGTTTCTAGACAAAATCTTACACACTGATGCCCTGAGTGTCAACTTGAAAATTGACATCAGAGAAGAAACTCAAGTTTAGAGTAAACCAGCTCTTGTCCTCTCAACAAAAGGAGGACTGTGGCCGCTGACTACATCTTAGGAGCAAGACCTATCATCTACTTAGGAAGATTAAGCAAGTTGCCCAGGGAATGACATAAAAGCTCATACGCTTAATCACAGTATACAAACACACGTGTAAAGCTAGGTAATGATATAAGACTCTGGTGCTGCAATTAATGAGTGTTATAGAGTTCTGAAGAGATCCAGACTACATGGGCTAGGTTGATCAGGGTTACCTTCAAAGTGCAGTCAGGAATTAAACTGGACACAGATAGGCGTAGAAGAGAGACAGTGCAATGCTGATTGAGCAATGCATCAGATGCCTGCAAAGGAAAAGTAATCTTATAATTTTAGAAAATAATCAATACAATTGCCAGGTAATATGGGTTAAGAAAGAAAGGAAAATACTTCCAGAAAGGAAAGTTAATTGGAGTCAAATTATGAAGGATCTTGATTTCCAGAATTTAAGGATTCAGACATTGATTTGTATACAGTTGGGAGTAACACAAAGATTAGGCTGAAATTCGGCTAAGCATCCAACTTTGGCTCAGGTCATGATCTCACGGTTTGTGAGTTTAAGCCCTGTGTCGGTCTCTGTACTGACAGCTCAGAGCCTGGAGCCTGCTTCAGATTCTGGGTCTCCCTGTCTCTCTGCCCTTCTCTTGCTCATGATCTGTCTCTCTCAAAAAGAAATAAACATTTAAAACGTTTTTTAAAAGATGAAATTCTAGGGGGGCTTGGGTGGCTTAGTCGGTTACATGTCTGACTTTGGCTCAGGTCATGATCTCACCGTTCATGAGTTTGAGCCCCTGCGTCGGGCTCTGTGCTGACAGATCAAAGCCTAGAGTCTGCTTCGGAGTCTGTGTCTCCCTCTCCCTGCCCCTCCCCTGCTCATACTCTCTCTCTCTCTCTCTCTCTCTCTCTCTCTCTCTCTCTCTCCAAATAAATAAAACATTAAAAGAAATTTAAACAAAAAGATGAAATTCTAGAAAGATGAATCCTCCCAAAGCATACAAAATGAAATGAGGAACTGAAAGAGGAGAAGCTGGGAGCCCGGGGGGGTCAGGAGGGGTGTGAGAAACCTGGATGTCAAGTTTGCATATTGTATTGGCTACATGCCATCTCCTTTTTTTCTAGTCTTCATATATAAATGCTTGCTTTCCTCTCTTGGGCAGCCATTATTCAGAAGATCTCTGTGTGTTTGATGAAGACACCAACGATTACTTTACTTCACCTGCTTGTACGTTTTTGGCCGAGAAATGTTTAAATAATCAGAAACTCCATTTTCTACATATTGGTTCCTGCCAGGAAGGTCCACAGTTAGAATGGGGTCTTGAAAGAACAAGACTCTCATCCAATAGCACAAGGAAAGAATCCTGTGGCTATGACACCTGCTATGACTGGGAAAAATGTTCAGGTAAAGCCCTGGTGGTGGCCGCTCACTAGAGATGCTCTCTCTCAAACTTCATCTCAACTCGTTGATCTTAGGTGCATTTATATACTCTTTCTAAACAAAAAAACAAAAACAAACAAAAAAACCTTAATTAAAAATAATTTCTTTACACTAAAAAATTTTATTAAATTATAAAATTATAATGTATATTTATATTAAAATATAACCTGCTCACTATTAGAAATAACTACGTTAGTAGTTTTAGTGTTAATCTTCCTGATTATTGTTCTATGCACATACAATTATATATGCATATATGCATACAAGTTTATTTTTTTTTTAATTTTGAGAGAGAGAGAGAGACAGAGCAAGCAGGGAAGGGGCAGAGAGAGAAGGAGAAAGAATCCCAAGCAGGCTTCGCACTGTCAGTGGAGTCTGCTTGGGATTCTGTCTCCTTCTCTCTCAAAATTGTCTAAATTTTCCTAGCATTTGGAACTGGCTAGAACAACATTGCTAGAGCCTAGAGCCTAGACTGAGTTCCTCATGGATACCAGTTGCCAGAAACATCTTCAAATTTTTTTAAGTCCTCCTGCAGTGCGTGGGACTAGTCAAGGCTGGCAGTGTTAATCAGGCAGGACGCTCTGAGCCCAGACGGGGATTTCTCATGGGCTTAGGCACTGTTTGTCCCTGGTGGAATATTCTCTGACCTTCTGCTGCTTCCCTCACCATGCATGGAGTCAATCAGATGCTCCAAGGTGCTCTGAGACTCATGCCTGCAGTCATCCATGACTCTGAGCCAGACTCTCATTCCCAGAAAGCAGCCTGCAAGCCACGAGCAAGCAGGGTATTTGCCAGGGTTGCTTGAGATTGGCCTGCTAGGTATGGTGCTAACACTCTAATTCAGAGTAACTGTAATTGTTTATAAAGAGAGGCATCCCATAAAAAGTTTTCCCCAGGGCCTTCCTCATATACACGGGTAGTCCTAATTATATTACTGTTTTTAAGTATCATACTTTACATCTTTTTTTTATTTTGCTGTTTTTCACTTAATATATCATGAAAATATTTTCATGTCATCATATATTATTCTGTGACATAATTTTCAATGTCTGCAAAAGCCCATGTGGACATTCTGTAATTTATTTAACCAATTTTCTGGTAAGTGTTTAGATTTTTCCCAGTATTTTGCTATTATAAACAGTGCTGTGATAGACAAATCATTCACAGATAAATCTATAATCTAAGATTATTTCCCCAAGACATACCTTAGAATGATATTTCTTGGTAAACATTATTTTCACATATAAAGTCTTTGTTGGTACAGTATATTAACTTGCTTTCCAGAAGTGTTTTTACCATATTATATTCCTATCTGCAATGTATAATAAAGCTTACCATCCATACCTCCACCAAACCTTGGAGTTACTACTTCTTTATTTTTCTGCCATTTTGATGCTTAAGAAGTGGCATTGCATTTCTATTTTCTGTAAGCAAATTGGCTTTTGGCATTTTTGTTTGTGAATTGGAAGCAGAAACTTCACAGCAGTGAGTACATTTTCTCTAAGATGAAGTTTGACCCTGAAACAGTTCAACTAAACTTCATAGAATACATAAATATGGGCAGAAGATTAGGATTTAGCAGAACTCAGGTACGCAGCCAGATTTCCCTTGTGACACATCTTCAAAGAACTATCTTCTAATGAGACATAAAGTATATATGGAAACTTGTTGAATTGTTGCATTAAATTTTTGTTAAACCCACTTTACCTTTGCAAAAATAAACACAGAAACCTTATTGTTCCCCTTGGCTCTTCAGTTCAGTCCTGGAAAAAGAGAGAGGTCTTATTACCCAAATCTACTTCCTTCCTGATCCACTTAAATCTGATTATGAAGATCCAGCTCACCTGGGAGGTGGCAGGATTGAATTCATGACAGAGGGTAGACACAGGTGACATAGTTCATAGGCCATCTGATGGTGGCCACTCAGGAGGTCAATGTCTGAGGCTTCTGACCTTTGTCTCATATGGCAAGTCCACATAAGAAACAGCATGCCAGAGCCTGATATATATATTCCCCAGTTCTGATTAGTATTAAATCACCTTGTAGCTAAATACTACTATTAGTTTTTAACTACCACACCAACACCATTATCCAACTGACATCTCTCTCAGAAATAATAACTTGTAGTAGATCAGGTATTTTGGGATGTGTTTAGTGTTAGCTTCCATCTTTCCATATTTATCACAGAGAAAAGATCTTCACGGAACTCCATATTGCAATAATTTTTTTGTTGTTTTTCCACAAAGAATTCATTTCAAATATGTCTGAGTAACAAATAATCTCTGGCTTACAATTTCATCAAAATTCATCTTTACTGTTAGATCTCTGCTGTACAGATATCTAAATCCACAGCCTTCAGGAGTCTACATTTGTCTAAACAAGAACACTAAAAAGTTTGAATACTTAACCAATCTTGCTCAGTGACCAGAATGTCTTGGCGCAGTCAAACTAATACATCAACACTTTGTAATTAGACATTTTGGTCATTTAAAATATTCTTTGAACCTGCACACAATCAGAATACTGAAAGCATTTCCCCCTAAAGATAAGGTCTACCTGTGCCGGTCTTCTCTAATTGGTGAGCAAAAGTCAATGTCACAGAGAATTCTGCTCAGTCGCACTATAGAATAGCATCAATGTACAAACCTCAGCATCCTCTTCAAAGAGAAAGCTACAAATGTATTTTATACCCAACCCACGCATGGCAAGTTGGGATATTATTAATTTTGAGTTGAACTGAATGTCTCCTTGGTTAAACTGTGTAATTGATACATTGTGTACCTTGCTCCTCTTTTCCTTCTCTATCTAAAATGAAATAGAAAAAGTTTAAAAATGGAACTTCAAAGTAACATAAAGTTCCCTTTAAAAGTTAGAACACAAATGGCTTCTTAAGGAGCCTATTTTTATGCACATTGGACATTTTGCCTAAATTTCAAATATATCCATCGTCAATAAATAGAAGGGGGAAATTGATTCAGCACACGTTTAGTATCCAAGGTATGGAAGTCACTGTATAAAATATGAAAAGTACTCTAAAGGTAAATGAGCTTTGTATCTTCAAATTGTTCGTGGTACTTGGGGGAACTTTTCATGATAATTGGATGAATAACTTTGATGCCAGCCAGCATGTAATAAGAACCATAAGAGAGAAAAGTCTGAGATGGTTTCATAAAGATGGTACCATGAGAATTGAGTGTTGGAGGACACTTTAGTGGAGGTGGCAGAAAGCGCCTGTTGGTGCTGGGAGTCTAAAAATGATCTTGCTAAGGGCATTTAAGCCACACCATACTAAAAGAATAGTGACCATGGCCTTTCCACAAGCCTGAGGAACTGATGTCTTCTCCAAAGTGGAACAGTCTCCTGCCTTCACTAAACCCTAATGTTAACAACAACTGGCAAGGTCTTCCACAACTAGACTCTTCTCTAGCTGGTTGACAGAGAGCTTACAAGGGAATGCATGATTTATCATGAAGTGTTTTCTACCAAAGATAGGATATCTATGTGCCTGAGTATCTCCCCAATCCTTTCCCTATCTTCTCCCATTGATTGAGACACATGGGGAAGAACTGATATCCACCTAAAAGAAGCTAATTCTTAATGATTTCATTGCTGATTATCAGTCTAACTCAGATATTTTGGCAGCGTGAGATATCCCCAATCTATCAAAATACTTGTTTTTGAATACTTATACCTACACCCCAAATTCAGAATTGAAATCAATTGATGAAGCAGATTGATCACCTCGTTAAGAGATAAGTGGGACATCTAGGTGAATGAGGTCTCAAACAAAGCACTTATAACTGTCGTGGGAGAAAGACATATATGAAAAGCTAACTCACAAGAAAGTGTAAAAATATCAGATATAGTACTAACAAATTTACACTACTGAAGTCTAGTCAGAACTTTAAAGCTTAGTTGCTGCGGGGGTAAGTGGCTATGAAATCCTTCAGGGAGGAGGTGAGGCCTGTAGAAACTGGGCATGTGAGAGAAAGTAGAAAAGACCACATCAGTGTAGCAAAAGGGGAGAGCATGGGCAAGAGGACAAAAACTAGAACACTGTTGAAGTCTGGTTTGGGAAGCAGAAGGGGATTTACTCTAAATGGAACTGAAAAAGCAGAAAAAACAATGATGCAAAAGGATTTTGAGGGCTAACTATAGAGGACCTTAAACTTTAAGACATGCATGTATAGAAATGAGCCTATATTCCCCCTTTACTCAAAATTTATTTAATATTCTTGTCTTTGGTAAGTTTATACCAAGAGATCGTTTTAAAACAAGCTCATGAATGCAAGATCTGTATGAATTATGCAGTGACTGGGTGGTTTTGAAACCAAGTCTCCTAAAAGAATCACCCACCTGGAAATATTATAGAAAGAAGTCAATAGCTATGGTATACTTATGTTAAAAAATTAAGACCAATGAGTCACTTATGATCTAAAACCTGCCTCTACCACTTACAGATTGTGGAACCATGGGCTGATCACTTAAGCTCTCTGAGCTTACTAACAAGTTTATCTGTAGAATTCGTTTGATAACATATTGTTCATATGTTTGTTTGAGAATTAAATGAAATAAAGCATGTAAAGCACTTGGCTTCTTATATGGTTTCATAGTACATTCTCAATAGACGTAGTACCAATGAGAAAATAACAGAAAGGACAGGCTGTAGACATTGTAGAAATGGATTGACAGGATATAGTGACTCATTAGATGTGGGCAGTGAGAAAGAGCGAGGCTTCAGAGACAGCCCAGCTCCTGAATCTTGCTGGCTGACTCCTGGATTCTAGTCTCTCACATCCAGATCGCTCCATTCGACCACAGGTGGGTCTTTTCGGCCATTGCCTTTGTTCCAGCTTTCTAATACATTGCCACTGAAGTACCTGCTGCTCTGGGGACAAATTAGTCAAAACCAAACCTTGAAGTCCTGTGATGAGTCACACTGTCTCCCTCTCATTTCAGCCGCCACTTCCAAATGTGTCTGCCTATTGCCTCCCCAGTGCTTCAAGGGCGGAAACCAACTCTACTGCATCAGAATGGGATCATCGATGAGTGAGAAAACCGTGAACATCTGTGAAGTAGGGGCTATAAGATGTGCCAACAGGAAATTGGAAATACTGTACCCTGGAAGGTGTTCAGCCTAAAACAATCACTGAATAACAGGTTTACTGCCCAAAAATAACCCCTACAAGAGGGCATTCTCCTACAAACAGCAGACTGTGTGCCCAGAAGTCACCGACATAAATTCTTTCATGTTACTTTCATATAATTATTCTCCATGCTTCTCCTGCCTTAGCCTTTCCTATCCAGTCCCAGCCCATGATGTTCTGTAGCATAGACCTCGGTAATAACTTTCACATCGATCCAATGAAGTCTTCTGTTCACACTGCACTAGAACAATGGGACTTCTGAGGACCATATGAAGCTTGTAGTAATAAGCATCCTTACAATAGAATTAAGAACAAAAACCATAATTGTCTTCAATGATTCAATAAACATAACCTACAACAACTCAACAACTTGTAAAACACATTCTTAGACTTCCCTTCATGCATTCATTCAACAAATAATGCTGAATGTCTACGATGTGACCCCATCCTGTTTAGGAGGCTGGGGGATCGGCAGTGAATAAAAGAGATAAAATCCCTTCCCTTCATGAGGCTCATGTTCGTGTGGAGGAAGATAAAAAAAATTAAATAAACATACATAATATATAGAATGTGTGGTGGGAATGGTGATAATTGCTATGGAAAAAATAATGGAAGGAAATGTGAGTCGCGTCCCCTTATGCAAGGAGACACTGCACACTAATAAGCATCACAGGGGGAGATGACTGGGAACAAGTGGAAATTGCCTTGTTTAAAGTAGTTTAAAAAAATTCCTGGGGTTCCATACTCTTAGGAAAAAAGACTCTTCTTACCT
This sequence comes from Suricata suricatta, assembly GCF_006229205.1. NCBI lineage: Eukaryota > Metazoa > Chordata > Mammalia > Carnivora > Herpestidae > Suricata > Suricata suricatta. The sequence continues at coordinate 116,424,521 of NC_043705.1, forward strand.
CAGCTAAAGTGCATCCCAAAGCTTTTAAGAAGTATGTGATGGATGGAAAATTATCAGAGAATTTTGAAGGAATAATTTTTAAGTTAAACTATATCCATGTAGACATCCATTTCTCAGAGAGGCGAGGGTGTCATTTTATTGGGAAAGAGGAATGTCTTTGGAAGAACAACTCTCAAATTTTGGTCTCAGAATCACCTGGAGTGTTTGTTAATACAGATGCCTACAACCCACCCCCAGGTTCTGGCTCAGGAGGTCTGGGGTGAGGCCGGAGAATTTCTAACTTTCCAGGTAGTACCGCTAATGATCACCGGGAAGGTCATATTTTGAAAACAGTTTAGAAATGGAGTCATCCAATAGCTCGTTCTGCTTGATTTACTAACTGATCTCCAAACGTTAGCCAGCCAATCTCCAAGCCCCTGCGTGGAAGGAGATTTCCTTCCTCTAAAACTCAACGGGATTCTCACCTAGTGGGAGGAGGCCATGAGCCACAGCCCCCTGCAGCACCCCCATTAGACCTTACACATTAGATGTCATTCCTCTTTTATCTCATTCATCAAAAGATGTTGGCAGCATCTAAAACATCTTGCAATACCAAAAGAAGAATGAGGAAGGAAAAAAAAACTAGGGACAAAGAACATTTTTGTAGTGTAATAGCAAAAGAGTGGGAATTTTTCTTTTCCCAGGAATCAGTCACCTATCTTCCCAGTCATGACCCCCCCTCCCATCTCACAAAATTGGTGCAGACCACCTTGTCAGCATCATGCCTTCAGGGCTCCCAGAGGCCAAATTGAAGGCAAAGAGGCATTAAATACTCCCCATGTCCTAAGGAGAGCCGCTACCAATTGAGTCAAGAACCTTTCCTCAGAACTGAGTTGGAGCTGCTCTCCCCAGCTCTCACACCTGCCCCACATCTTTCTAGGAGGAGAGGGGGACCAGGGACCAGGGGACTAGGGGAAGAGGCCATGGGAATCGACAGCCTAGTGAATACAGTTTTCATAGAGAAAGTCCTATTCCTCCCCCTAAGACCTTTTCCTCCCCTGACTGAAGAGGTAGAGGATGCAGAAAGCATCCACTGAAGCCAGGCATCCAAAGCCCCATAAGAATCATTTATAGGGTGTGGGGCACCCGCAGCAAGGACATAGGTGCAGCCCCCCACCCCCGGTGGGGTGCTGTAAAACTCAGAGCTGACGCCTGTGAGCAAGTTGCAGGAGGAGTCCCTGGGAGGCGTGGGCCCTGATGAGGGCGGGTGTGGAGGGGATTCTCCTTTCCTCTGCATGAGACCACCTCCCACCTAGAGAATGCTGAAGGCAGGGAGCTGATGAGAGTGGCCCTGACCACTTTGAGTGAGGGGGTGGGGGGTGTCATGACTGGCAAAAGATGAGGGCAACCCTTTCTCCAAAGTCCCAAGGCATAGAAGGTGTGGAAGATGGTGATTCTCGTGGCTCCTCAGGAAGGACACAGAGAAGAGGAAAGACAGGCACTCTGAGGCTATCCTGCATCTTGGACATGATTCTAAGAAAAGTGCCAAAAGGAGACCCAACAGCCTCTCTCACAGGAAGTTCTGGGGGCCTGAGCAGGTAGAAGTAAAGCAAAACACCACTTCAAGGAAATGCAGGGATTGCCAGTAACACAGAATCAGATTTAGAAAGAACGAGTCAAAGGTGACACCCCATCATTGACCATTATAGCAAACAACGCTTGCCGGTGTCCTAGCTTCCTCATTCCAGCACCAGAGAGCCAGTCCCAGCAAATGGAGAGATACAGGTGTCCCAGAAACGGCCATGCCTACCCCATCTCATCTAGGATGGCTTGGAAATGTGCAAGAGCAACCTGCGTCTCTTCCCCACCCCAAGTTCTCTGACCACCCACCCCCAGCCTGGCTGACTGAAGGCAGGGAAGGAGGTGAGATCTAAATTGGATATGTGATTGGAGACTTCAACTGGACTAACTTTTAAAAATAAAAACTAACCAGAAATCTATGGGATCTTTCCCCAATTTAATTAAGGCAAGAGAAAAAGAAAAATGAAATTTGGTAGAATCAAGTGAAAGCATCAGTATTAGTTTGCTCGGGTTCCCATAACATAGTGCCACCAACCGGGTGGCTTGAAACAAGAGAAATATATTGTGTCACCGTCTGGAGGGCAGAAATCTAAAGTCACTGTGTCAGTAGGATCATATTCCTCCTGAAACCTATAGGAGAGAATTCTTCCTTGCCTCTTCTGGCTGTTGGTGTTTACCAGAAATTCTTGGTGTTTTTCAGTGTTCCTTGTCTTGTCCAGACTCTGCTTCCATTAGAACGTGGCTGTCTTGTCTTCCTTCTGTGCATGTCTATCTACCCAAATGTGCATTGTCTTATGAGGACAGCAACCATATTAGACTGGGCCCACTCTAATGACCTCATCTTAATTGGATTACATCCACAAAGACCCTATATCTAAATATGGTCACATCTGCAGCTACCAGAGGTTTGAATTTCAACATATCGTTTTTTGGAAATACAATTCAACCCATAGCACTGTGATGGAAGGAAACAAAGCTTCCTGTTTACACCCTTTAATATAATCAAGGGTTTATACCATCTATTATATTTGCATTGCTGGATTAAAATCAGTCATGTATTCTTTGAAATATGTTACTCTTTTACTTGTAACAATCTTCCCTCTTAATGGTGATTAGTTGTTTTTTTTTTATCACTCTAGTTACCTTTGTTTCAAAGGATTCTTTGAGTGCTATAAAGTTTGCATTAGGCTAATTTGCATACCATTTACCAGTTGAATTTTTCACATTCATATTAATATTAATATAGCAATTTAGTAGAATAAGTGTTAAGAGCTAGAGGTTAAATCGTCATCATGAAGCAGAGAGTAAAACTGAAACATATTAAATACCTGGAATTTGGACCTAGAGTGTCCAACACTGTCCTAGAAGATTAAATAAATTCATGATCAAAGGTAAAGTCTTATTCTCTTAGGCTACTAGAGCTGAATACTAAACATTCATGCTTGTAGTTTCAGCAACTGAAAACAGTTCAGGTCCTTTCTTTAATATGGATTTTAATTTTTGTTGATTCTGCAAGAAATTGACAAAATAAATGGGACCTTAGTTTAAAGAACTTTACAAATTGACATGATATCTCTCTCAGATGTCCTGGAAGCAGAATTCTAAGACTGTGATTTTTAAAACTCCAGTCCTTTTTTCTTTTTTTTTAATGTTTTATTTATTTTTGATACAGAAAGAGACAGAGCATGAGAGGGGGAGGGGCAGAGAGAGAAGGAGACACAGAACCGAAAGCAGGCTCCAGGCTCTGAGCTAGCTGTCAGCACAGAGCCTGACGCGGGGCTCGAACCCACAAACGTGAGATCTGACCTGAGCCAAAGACTAAGGTTTAACTGACTGAGCCACCCAGGCGCCCCTTAAAACTCCAGTCCTTTGGCAAGGTGACATTCAAGCCCAACTAAAGATTTCCTCTTTTTGACAGTCCTCAGTAAAGTTCACTAAATTTGAGAATATGTTCCTGCTTTTTTCTCTTTTTATAAAAGCCTCCCACAATGAAACTTCCTTAGTTTTCAGATTGAGCTCTTCTGTTCTTTCCAGAAGAACACACCTACCAGCTAGATCTCATCCATATACCCTTGCTAAATTCTAATTCTGAGTAACAAGGATCTGACAGGTCAGGATGCCTCTGTTTGGTGTTGGGCACCAAATATTTCGAAGCTTGATTAACTGGATTCTAAATGGCTAGCTGTCTCTAAGGTCACCTTCATTCTTTTGGAATACGTTGTTTGTGGAATCAATGAGGCATCAAGCTTCTAACCAGACAAATGGCCTGCAAAATTATAGTTGTATCCATGTCATTTTATGAAAGTGAGATGGGCCACTGCTACCCTATTTGTCTTTCTGACAACTTGTGGCCGTACAGCTTCAGTGGCACATGTCAAATGTCAGTTGGTACAGGTATGTGTCACCGATCAAGGGCCTATGGACAGATGGTGCATTGAAAGCCATGCTCACAAACCTTTATATAGAAAGATCTTCATAACAACATTATTGGTAATAGCAAAAAATGACAGAGCCTAAATATCAAATAATAAATTACTTCCCCCCTCCATATGATGGAACAGTAAGAGACCACAGATAATTATCTTTTTAAAAAGACTTTAAAGGACATAATAAAAAGTGAAAAACCAGGCTATAGTGCTACATGTGATTCCAGCTACATAAACTGTGTATGTATAAATGTCTTTATAAACAATCATTAAGAGAACAAACCTATAGAATTTGCAGTTATTTTTATTGTCTTATTTATATTTTTTCGTGTTTTTTAGATTTTTTTTTATAACCAGCCTGCATTTTCTTTTATTATTGGGCATGAAAGTCATTCAAAAAATTTTCTCTTCTACTTAGGTGAAAAGATAGTTAATTCCATTTGGATGGACATACTGGTGGCAAATTGGCTTTGGAGTTCAAGCCAGTCCCACTGGTCTGGACTTGCCCACGTGAGACACGGGTGTGATTTCAGCCAGACGTGTGAGCCTCACGTGCATTCATTCATTCATTTGTTCATTCACAAGCACTTTCTCAGTACCTGCTAAGTCACAGGAGCTAGGTCAATAATCATGCAGAGATTTTTGGTGCTGCTTGTGGTAGACTGGGAAGATTTTAAAGGTACACTTAAATGAGTATTATACAAAAGAGAGAGCAACAAGTTAGTTCTAAAACATTACAGGTGTAGAAAACATCTTTAGGGAATGAAAAAAAACTGGACAGTTCATAACATAAAGTCAAGCCTGATTTCTCACAGTTGGAGTCACTGAGTACCTATTTGAACCTTGGCAAATCTCGAGACTCAGTTTCCTCATGTAAAAATGGGGACTATACCAGCCAACTGACTATATTTTATACAAATACACACACACACACACACACACACACACACACACACACACACAAAGCAACTACTAAAGAGCCTGTAATGAAATGTGTATTCAACTACTTGGGTGATATGATATTTATTATTATTATTAATTATTAATTACTATTATTAATAATAAATTACTATTATTATTAAACACCAATAGAAAAGAGTGGCTGGACTTCACCCTTTATTTCCTATCACATGAGTCATTTCTTCTATTGTCAATCTTGCCATGAAGACTGATTTATTAAGGAGCCATGGGCTTACTTAGAGTGCTCAGAAAGGAGAAATGGCTGCCGTATTGAGACTCTCTGTCTGACTAAGCTGATGGCAGGTGCATGTTCACTGTGCTCATGCAGGCATGACTATGATAATCAGCACCAGAAATAAAGGTTTTAAGTTCTCTTTAGAATGAATCATCCTTCATGCCAAATCAGTGGAGAGGGCCTGGTGTTTGCAGTTGAAAACCTCGCAATCTATGATACCAAAGCAATGTGAATAGAAGACCCAGGAACAGAACATGAAGAGGAAATTGATTGGGGAGCTGGAAGTACACTTCAAGGATTACTTGCTTGATCCACCCCTGCAGTATGCAGTGACATTGTAGATTTGGCAAAGGTTACGTTTTACCTAAAACATGATCCTTGACATGAAGGTAAAGCCATATCACAGTTCAAGACCCTAAGACCAGAATTTGTTGTCTTTCAGGAAGCTGTATTTGTAATAACACCAGAATACAGAGTGCCACCCTAACTGAAGCATTTCCATCTTGTTTATAACAAATGAAACCTGCTGCTTTGGGGCATGTCTCCCCTTCTATTGGAAGGGGAGATACACACTGGTATATCTCTGTGTTTGTCAAAATTACTGCTCACCAGCATTGCTGGCTCTCCACCTCTCAGAGCCCAGTAGGACCGTGGCATTGGGCTGCCATGTAATTGGTTCTGACCAATGAAATGTGACCAGAAGTACACGTATAGCTTTTGGACAAAACATGTAATTGTTGGCATCCCCCCAGAACTCCCCTTTCCCTGTGACACATTTGAAATGGTGGCTGCTCCATCAGCCTGAGTTCCCGAGTCATTAACATGAGCAGAAATTTCTATACTTCATCAAACTTCTATGGGTATGTGGCATGAGCAAAATATAAACTTATGTGAGATGGAGGGAGGGGAGTATTTGATACGTCATTACCTAGCCCACTTGTCTGACATTAACCTTAACAAATGACATGATGACATTAGAAGCTGATCTCTTACACACACCCCCACTGCATTCCAGAACACTGTTTTTAATGGGCCATAGATGGTAAATAGGAATTGCTACAATAATTAAGTAAATAGTTAGCAAATAAGAATTGCTATGGCTAGAACATGGCCTAGATTACTATTATGTTTGGGGAAAAATACAGAAACAAACTAAAATTTGGAAAGGGCAGTGACTATATTTAGTTCTTAAATACATTCTCAGTTGCATTCATCATTTTATAGAGAAATAGATTACTAGAAAAGTTACAAAGAAAATCTATTCTTACATAAAGAGTTTACCTGCTAGGCCTAAGAAGAAATATAAGTAAACGTAAAAAAGTGAACACTCTTATAGGAAATTTCTTAATATAACTGGGAAAATTTTTAGAATCTTAAAAATGTTAATTAGTTTTTTGGAACATTTACTATTTTAAAGAGCTTTCCAAAGTTAATTAAATCCACTTTATTTTTCTTGATTACCAAATCATTCCTATTTTATTTCACATCAATTGCTTATCAAAACTGCATTCTCAATAATTTCAAGCGTTTACTAATGATGCAGATAAACAAAAAATGGATCCTTCATTCCAATTTCCAAAGCTTGGATGTAACTTAAAATCTAGCTGGTATATTGTAGAAGATATTATTTATTGTCCCTCTCCCTTCCCCCAAGTCTTTTCAGCTCCGTGCCAGTGGCCAGTGTTTCAGTCTCAACACCAGACCCAAAAAGCATACAACAACTTGTTTCAGTCAGTCAGTGGGGTTCCATTTCCCATCCCGTGTGGTTCAGACATGTGATGGGTTCCAACATGTGTAGGTGTTGCAAGGCTGATGACTGAGAGGGGAGGAGGATCTTCTGTAGGATTTCACAGAAGGAATTTCTCTCTCTTCAGGAGTTCGCAGGAAGAGACGGTCTCTTCTGAATGTTGCCAAGCCTGAACATGATGCCCAGACCTACTGCAACCATCTCGCTACCATGAGTGGATTTGCATTTGTGGTCTAGGCCAACATGTGGAAGAAGTTCCAGTGGAGACCTAGAAAGAACCATTTGTAGATGCTTTGCAACATCACTGAGCCACTGAATTACCTAACTCAGGAGTGTCTGTGCTTTTGGTCTTCTTGCTACAAAATAATAAATTTTCTCTTCTGTCTCAGCCATTTTGTGATTTGGGTTCTCTGCTCCTTGTAGCTAAACATACCCTGATTCAGAAATTAATCATGTTATTGAGGTTTATACTTTTGTGATAGATTGATAGCATAGGTTTTTATTTTGAAATGATTAAAACTAGTTTTTTTTTAAAAAGGAGAGATTCCTCTCCTGGTTGAATATGTTTATTGTGCATCTAACAAAGGAAATATAAATCTTCAGAAATGGAACCTAATAAGGCAACAATCTAAGTTCACAATGAATCTATTCATCATTTCATAGAAAACCAAAGTCATCTTTAAAGTTTCCCAAGTAACCAATAATTAATTATAAACTCAGTGTCATGTTTAATTGTCTGAGGAGAAAGGGAGACCTAAAGCTTACGAAGCCACTAGTAGGTGCCAGACTTATCACATAACTAATTTTACTTAGTCCTCACAGAAACTCTTAAGAGACATAGGAGTTATTAGCCTCATTTAGAGATGAGGAAATTAAAGATCAGAAACCAGAGTTACTTGCCAAATTTCATACACCTCATAAAAGGCAGGCAGAAGTCAAACCTGGCCAGCCTATCTTAAGAACTCAGGATCAGATTGAACTGTATCAACCCCAGATTTATTTATTTTATACTTATAATCCAGTTGCTATAATGATTATAAAGATGGCTGCATATTATCTGACTTTCTTCCATTGAGATGTTGGTTCTAATTTCATACCCTTAAATTTTGGCAGAATTCCGACTGCTTCCACTAATGAAGTAGAGAAAAACCATGATGTGACTTCTGAGACTGTCCAAAAGCAGGTCTTTACTCACAGAAACACTGGTTTTTAGTGCCCTACTTGTTATTGTAGAAGCCAATGATGCTGAGGCCACCACACTATGAGGGAACCCAAGACACATGAAGAGTCCACGTATAGAGACCCTGGGCAGCAGATACAACTTAGCCCAGATTTTGAGACATCCCAGTGCAGACACCACACCTGTGGATGAAGAATGTTGAATCTTCCCACTTGAGGCTTCAGACAACATGAAACAGAGGGAAACCATTGCCACTGTCCCCACTACAAATTCTTGATCCACAGAAGCCATAAGTAATATACAATAGCTTGTGACACCATGAACTTGAAACTAGTTTGTTTTACGGCAATAGACAACTGAAATGGTTTTGCAAGAGAATGTCTCTGTTCTCAGGAAATATATACTGTCGCACCTAGGAATAAAGTAATGACACTTCCTTCAGATAGAGGAGACATTGTTAAAATAATGAAAGATTCCCTGGTAGTGATTCCCAATCCTGGGAGTCATCAAAATCATTTAGAGAGATTTTTTAAAATATCGACTCCCAGATACCATAATAACACTGTATTGACCCAGGTACCCTTGTGGTCAGCACGACATAATATATCGAGGTGTTAAATCACTATGCTGTGCACCTGAAACTAATATAACATTGTATGTCAACTGTTCTCAAATGTTTAAAAATTTTAATAAAATAAAATATTGATTCTCAAGTCCCACCCAGACCTACTAAACTAGTATCTCCAGAACTTAGATAATAGCACACACTTAATAAAAACCCAATCAGGAAAATTGTCTCAGATCTGAGCTGAGGCACACAACTGAAATCAGGAATCATTTCCTTCCCACTCTGAGTTCTTGAACACAGGCTCTAGTCCTGACCCCCCTCCTCACCATTTTCCCTCTACACACTTGAAGGCTTCCCTTCCCAGGCTTGTGCCAGTATGATCAGACCACGTGGCTACCCATACCTTTTTTGGAAGGTTTGCTCCTTAAGACACCATCCCCAAGTCCTCCAGCATGGTTGGCTGCACTTTAGCCACAAACTCAGGAATTGCTAAAATCCGCAACCACTTGTTAAATGAAGTGTTTCATTCCTACCAATAATCTCTAGACTGTTCACTGCTCTAAAATAGTGACAAATGGAGGACAAATAAGGAGAGAAAATGGCAGAAAGAAAAATGAGTGTACTGCGACAGACTGGGGTGAAGGAGTGAAGAATATGCCATGTTAAAGGGTAGCGATTGATCCTATGATCCCAGAAATGGAGCCACAGTCACTTGTCACCAAAGTCACCTCAGGTAGCACCACTCAGAGTGTCTGTGAATTATTCACTGTGGTTTCCAAGAAGATAAGGAGCTGGCACCAGTGTGTAAATCAACAAATTGCTTCCTTCATCCACAAAGTCTGGCTACAACAACAAAAAAGTAGGCTGAACTAAGCCAGGTAATTAGTGATGAAGTTCATACACATTCTGTCATGGGCTCCTTGTCCCATGAAAACCAGCCAGAATCAGTCCAGAAGGCACTTGAAGTATTCCTGATCCAGAGTGTTTGTTTAAATAGCAGCCACAGAAGCAGCAGTAACAATAATATACTTAACATTCACTAAGCGTTTATTGTATGCTTAAGTATTGTGTCTAAAGAATATGATAAGCTTTACAAATTATGTCTACTAAAATTGATCACAATATATATGAAGAAAGGAGCTATGTTAAAAATCTTCTTGGCACACCACAAAATAACTGTCACAGAGCTATTTACATACAAGTGATCAAAATATATTTAATTGTTTAAATTAAAAGCATAAGAAAAATTAAGAAAATACTGGATTAGAAATATAAATATGGGAGTCATCTACCAAGGGCACAAAAAGCTATGTAAGTAAAAATTTCCCTAAGAGAATAGAGCCAATTTTCTTTTTTGAATTATTCATTCACTAATTCATTTCAGTATGTATTTATTCATTCACTTGAGAGCTTACTAAAAGCACTATTAGGGACAAACATGCTTCTGATTCTCATGGAGCATAAATTATTATGGAAGAGACAAAAAATAAATTATTAATGACTAATAAATAAGTTATTACAGAATGCAATGAGAACTAACTAAAGAGCTGAAAGTAGACAGAGGACACATGAAGTCTCAGGGAGAAAGTAGCAGGTGAGGTGCCTGGATGGCTCTATCGGTTGAACATCCAACTCGTGATTTTGGCTCAGGTCATGATCCCAGGATCATGGGATCAAGCCCTGTGTCATGCTCTACACTGAGCTTGGAGCCTGCTCGGGATTCCCACTCTCTCTGCCCTGCCCCACTCATGTGCACGTATGTGTGAGCACACGCGCATGTGTTTTTTCTCTCTCAAAATAAATAAATAAACATTTAAAAAAGAAAGAAGGTAGCAGACAGTGTGAATAGCCCATGTAAAGACCCTGAGGTGAGAAAGAGTCTGGAGCTTCTCTGAAAAATAAAGCTAATTTGACTTACTTTTAGACAGGCTTGAGGCCAATGTACCACTGAGAACAAAAGGAAAACCACAAATTTAAAAGTCATATATTGAGGCATTAATAGGGCTGTAGCCACAACCAGTACTAAGGAGGACAACATTTCAGAGCAGGAAACTTACAGAAGTGGCTGAGGTTCTGTCTCTGCCCCTGGGGGCACTTGATCCAGGATATCAGCTAGAGAGAAGCCCAAATCAGGGCCACTGCTGGGGGACAGAGAAACCAGTGGGTTCTTTGGGTTGTGCAGGATGCTGCTGATAAAACTAGAGAAGTGAATGGACTCAAGCACATGGCCACTTCCTCTCTCAAATCATTCACTTGGGGTTGTTACAGAAAATAGAGAAGTCATGAGATTCAAGACATATTTTGGAGGTAGAATCATTAGGACTTGCTGATATTTTGAATGGAATTGAGCAGAGAAAGATAAAAAAGATGACCCTCAGGTTCTGATGAGAAAAATTGGGTAGAATGATAGTAGAACAAGTTAGGGAGTCAGTGGAAGTCTCACTGAAGTTAGGAGGTTTTCCTGAGATTACCAACTCATTTGTAGCAAAACAAGGACAAGAATGCATGTCTTCTGATTCTTGTCCCACTACTCTCTACCATACCAAGTTAACTTTTCCTTTAGGAATTTTTGTCAATAGTATTATGCCTGTCTGTATAACCCAGACATTGCCCAGACATGTTTTGTGTTTAGAAGCTCAGTATTCAGGAGTAGTCAAATATTAATTTTGAGGCTTTAAACACGGGTATCAAAATGCAAATACCTTCAAAGCCAGGAAACAAAAGATGGGTGAAGATCAAGTTTTTTGATCATAGAGAATGGGAGGGAAGGCTCTTTTGATGTACCCACAGGGTTCATCATTCCTAAAGGCATTCAAAATTGTTTTTAAAAATATTTTAATCACCTGCCAATTAGAACACATTTATATGCAGTGTTCCAACTCCTGCTAATTAGATGCAAATATGTTTGCTAATATCCATTAAGAAGAAACAACAGGCTCAAAATGGAGTCCCTTCTCTTATCCTAAAAACTTCCTAGTCCTGTACTGCTTCTTCAAACAAAAGCTTCCTATTTTGTACAATCTTTTTATTTATTAGATGGGATGCTGCCTGATTCATGAATCTTTGAACAAAGCCGATTATACTTTAAATTTACTTGTTGAATTCATTTTCTTTAACACACCTTAGTATTCCTTTGGGCATAAGCAGAAGATAAGTAAGTCCTGTTAAGGACTCTACTTTTGATCAGCCACTTAGGGGAAATGACAACATGGTTCTCATTGTACAAATAATTTGTATATAAAATAGAAATCAAAATTGTAATCCATAAACAAGGGGGGGTAAAGGGCTAAAAGAAGGCCATTCCTAAACCAATGGTGATAATACATTGTGATCCAGGGATTATGGTTAATCTAACCTTTTACAACTAAAATCCAAATAAATTAACTGGATTACCTTGGTTGATAACATTTATTCTTCCCTTGAGATACATGCCTCAACCCTATCACCTAAGGAACAGACAACAGAAAGAGGAAGAAAAGGATGATCACAAAGTAGAAGCTGCCAGTGATGTATGAACATATGGGTGTTCAACAAAAAACCAATGGGAAACAATTGTGACATAGAAAGAATTATTTTGTACCTGTTTCCTAAAATTGCTTAATGCTTAAAGAAAATATTTATTTTGCTTATATTTCAGTCAGGAAGCCATTCAACTTAAATATTTCTTGCCAGTTTTGTAGTTTATAAATGCATTAATATAGAAAGAAATTTGGCAGGATATCAGTGTAGTGTGCTTTTGATAAAATGCCTGAATGTCTTTTATATGCTTAATTTTTGAAAATTATTTAATGAAAGGATAAAAACCCAATCCATTATGTAACCCACAAAACAAAATAATTAAATAACAATGAAATCTCTTGAAAGCATATGACCCACAAGATGATCATTATCAAGGTTAACATCTCAGAATTTTTACTATCACTTTTACATTTGTAGTTTCATAATATTTTCTTTGTTTGTTTGTTTGTTTGTTTATGCCTCTCAAGATATCTGTTGTGACTTAATTTGTTTATTTACCTTCTTCTTAATAAAAGTGGAAAATTTGGTTGATCTATTTTCCCCCATTTTGTAAGAAACAATAGCTTTAATGAGATTCTGTGAACATGGGTGTATCCTCCCATCCATTTATAAAAATATATGACTGCAAATCAAAAATATTCTTGAGCATGTAGAAAATCAGCTACTGACTTTGCAACAGCTAATATGAAAATATCTGAGGGTTTTAGGTGATGATAAGCTTAATCTGAGCAGACATTATAATAATTACTCCATTTCTACTGTTACTATTGCTACCATTGATAATAATAATACTTCATTCTAATCAGGTAGTATTATGAGATTACCCATTAAATTAAAAATTTGTAGGGGTGCCTGAATGACTCAGTCAGTCAAGTGACTAAAGAGCAAAGGCAGAAAAAATCTTGAATGTTGTTAAGGAAAAAAAAAAAAGGAGCAAGAATTAGTCTTAGAGTTTGGAGTTGACTCTTAATCATGGGAGCCAGTGATCTAATAATCATATTTTGAAAGGGCAGAAGGAAAACATCTGCTTATATAGAATCTCACAGCAAAAATACCTTTTAAAAATGAAGGTGATATAAAAATGTTTTCCAAGAAACATAAACTGAGAGGATTCAGCATTAACAGAGCTGCACTAAAGGAAATAACAAAAGTTGTTCTTTAGCTTGAAAGAATATGATGAGGTGGAAAGGCTAATGTGTGGGCAAATGAATATGGACTCCATATTGAGTGAGGTTTGAAATAAAATATGAAAAAAACTTGGAAGAAAAAGATATGAAAACACCATTACATAATTTGAGAGGAGGATAAATGAAGTTAAAATGTTCTAAAGTCCTTGCAAGGTCTAAAGAGAGGTAAAAGTACAAATTTATATTACACTATAATAACTTAAGGATACATACTGTAATCTCTAAATTGATACTGACTTAATAACAGTAAAAACATATATATATATTATATATATATATACATATATATATATATAACAAGGTAATGGGGGGTGCAATGATTACAACTATAATGTGAGAAGTCAAAAGGGACAAAAAAAATCAAGAATAAAGACAACAAGATCAATTAAAGTCTATCACTAATTACATTAGATAAAAAATAACTATGTTGTGTCAGTATGGGTCCTCCAGGAAGCAGGCACCAAGAAGAAATGAGAGCTACTAAAGATTTAATGGCAAAAATAAAAGGGTAGAGGAAACAAGAGGATGCAGAGAGAATTTGCTCACAGTACTGATTCAATACCTGTGAAAAACAGTTAACAGGAAGAAAGGAGAATGCAGAGGAAGACCCTCTGAGAAAGTCTCAGACAAGCTGAGGTGGGGTCCAGAGCAGACTGCCCATTCCATGAGTCACACATTGGACAGAACAGGCATGGCTCTTGTACCCCTGCCACTGACCCATGACTGGGAGCGACCCGGGCAAAAGATGACCTTAGGCTAAATGCAGTGATCAATCCCAAAGTAGCTGGGGGCTGTCTGCTAACTACATTCCTTCCAGCAGTTTCTTTCCTCAAGACAGATTTGAGCAATGTACCCCTGAGATGCCGCAGTCCACTGTTCATGGACTATATAGATCCACATCTCCACACATGGTCAAAGAGCAGCTTCTGTGGGCCTCTTTTCCAGAGGTAAACATCGGAAGGGGGATCAAGTGCAGTCTCAGTCATTACTGTGAATCTGGGACCACACCCAGTGGTCACTGCCCTCCCTCCTTTGCCATCCATTTTCAATTCCCCTTCCCTTCAGCCATCATCTGAAGGCTTTAGTGCTTAACCTGCTAATATTACCCATTCCTGAGAACCCTGAGGCCCTGCTAACCAGACTCTCCTCAACAGGTAAATGTACATTGTACTTCAATGACTTATGGATGGAGTCGCTGCATTTGTCCACTCACAACTATAATCGGGGAAGGGAGTAAGAAGTGGACCCAGTTGGATCACTTGCATCCTACACATATTTCTCCTGCCCCCAACATATGAGAATAGCCCCCCCCAATCTACTTTGGATGTATCATTTTGAGATCTACAGTCTCAGTTCCGGATGTGCCATCTCCATCTGCCGCTGGACCCCTCTGGCTTTAGATGCAGCACACCTCACAGAACCCAGACCACAGTAGGAAAGTAGGGATGCTCAGTCACTTGATATCCATGGTGGAGTCTTCTATCAGGACTCAGTAACTCCACAGGAGCTTTTCTTCAAAAAGTATATAATTCTCACCAAAGGCCTGCATTGTAATTCTTCCACTGGGGCTTGCAAATTCCATAATGAACCTTTTTTTCAGACATTTCAAGGACATAGTGTTGGCTGGATCATATGGTCCAAGGGGTAAGGATGTTTGTGTCAAAACTGATAGCCTTCCATGTTACTGTATATGGTCTGAAGCACAATTCCTAGGTATCAAATATGCTGCGTCTGGAACCTAAGGAAGACTGTCAGGCTTGCACAGCAACTTGTCTGTTATGTTGGATATTCTGACATATCCTTGACTACATCATCTACAAATTTTACTGAGGTGTTTTATCCCTGAATCCATATATTTCTCTCTCACCCTGTGGAGTACCAATCTCTCCCATGCCAAGTACCTCTTGCTAATCTTGGCCAAGCTGCATGACATCATCCATGTAATGGGTTAGTGTGGTGTTCCAGCAAAATCCAAATGGTCCAGGTGGTCAAGATCTCTGAAGTTTGTTATGGTGGAAGATGGGAGAGTTAACATAGCTCTGAGACAAAACTTGGAATGAATTGTCTACATGGATGCAAATATTTTCTATTTTATTGAGAACAGAAGAGAACACATGTGCCAAATAAAAGGTCACACAGTATATACCTGAAAACCTATTACTCTTCTCTCCCAATGATACCTTCTCTGGTTGGCAGCTGCAATTCAGACAGCGACCTGAATGAGAGTAAAGAAGTCCACATCCACAAGCATCTATCAGGTTTCTACAAGGACCAGGCTTGCTAATTAGAGGGCTATAACAGGAACCACTACCTATGGATTTTTTAGATCTTTAAGTTTGACACTAATATCCACACCCCATTCCCCAGGATTGTTTTATATTTAATATCTTGTCTGGGGTGTTACACAGTTTCAGAGTCTTACATTTGTCCTTCTCCACCATTGTAGAGCTTAACCTACAGGCCAAAAACTCAATGTGAGGATTACTCCGGCTGCCAAGTGAGCCAACTCCAATTACACACTCAGTGACAAGGAAAAGACCCATTGTAGGGCAGGCTTTGGCCAGGACTCCAGTTATTACCCAGCATGTGTGTGTCTCCACTCTAACCAGGGGCTCCCGTGAGGCTCTATGTCAACTCCTGTGTCCTATAATACTCAAAATATTTTGACATTCTTATTTCCCCAGAGTACAGTAATCCAAGTAAATTGCTGTCAGTACCTTTGGGGAAGGACTAGGTATTTTTTTAAGTTTATTTATTTATTTTTGATAGAGAGAAAGAGTGCAAGCATGGAAAGAGCAGAGAGAGAGGGAAACAGAATCCGAAGCAAGCTCTAGGCTCTGAGCTGTCAGCATAGAACTCAATATGGGGCTCAAACTCACAAACCATGAACTGTAAGATCATAACCTGAGCCAAAGTCAGATGTTTAACCCACTGAGCCACTCAAGGGCCCCTAGAGGTATTTTTACAGTCTATATTTGTTTTGACATTATAAGGTCCTTTCTTTTGATTGCCATCCTGTGAATTCAGATCTGAAAATTGGATCAGTAATAAAAAATTGGCTGAGGATGGGACCATGATGATATTTTATTGGTCAACTGTCCCCAGCCTCTTGCTCCTATGTTCTTGTCCTCCTCTGAAGTTGGATGTAAAAAGCACTCACATTGACTGTCCTTCTCAGCCATAATTGGTGGTCTTAATGAATGGAGTGTCCCAGGTAATATAATCTTCCAGTGGGTCTGCTGACCTCATATATACTCCAAGATACTCATATCTCTCAGCCTTTTTGCTTTCTTTACAAACTGTCTCAGCAACTCAAGCATCTCCATTTCATTCAGCATAGACTACTACTTTCTCCAGGCTTCTAACAACCAACCCAGCAGTTAAATTGCCCCATTCCCCGGGGTCTCTGCCAGGGTATTAAATTCCATGTTTGAGAAAGCACCCCTAAATCACTCAGTTCTTGCTTCTGCTGTCCTACATTCCGACCACTAGATCAAATTCCCTAAGGAATAAACCTTTAAATGTTTTTTTAAGTATAACAGATACAAACTAAAATATTTATAACCAAAATGGTATGCTGTGATTTCCTTTAAATACACAAACAAAAAAAATAAGATAAAATGTGTGTGTAGAGAGTGCTAGGTGCAATTAGAATGCCAGAATGTTGATAGAACTGAAGCTGGGGGCACTTAGCTGGCTCAGTCAGTGACACATGTGACTCTTGATGTTGGGGTTATAAGTTTGAGCCCCACGTTAAGTGTAGAGCCTGCTTAAATATAAAATCTTAAAAACTGTAAGGAAGAACTGAAGCAGGTAGACTCACAAGGGTATGTGTGTGGTTCTTATTATATATTGTCTTCTTTGTGTGTATATTTCAAAATTTCAACTAAAGATAAACAACAAAAAGAAATTAGAGAGCTTCAGTTCTTTTATTTTCCTCTGGACTTTCAAGGTGACAATGTTTTGGATTTCTTATGGAAGGTAGAAAGGAATGTTTAAATGGGATGGGATTGGACAATATGAGATAAAGAGAAAGCAAAAGAAGAGGAGGAGGCAGAGAAAGAGGGGGCAAGAAGGAGAGAGGGAGGAAGGAAAATTTTACATATAATATGGGCTGGTGGAGATCCAGACCTTAACTGTCACTTAAACATCACCCATCCAACATTTCCCTTAGGACAGAGCTGTAGCCTCTGGAATCATGGGGGTTGGCCAGGTGCTATGTGAAACGTCTCTTCTAAATCCCTTAGGTGGCTACATGGCCTTTGATAGATGAGAGACTGGTGTTCTGAAATGCCCACAGCCTCCAGCACATTGCCTTTGAGGTATGGTACCCAGGTTGAAGGTGTGAAATAACTTCCTTGCATAACAGATTCTAATACATAGTCAGGGTTGAGAACCTCTGGATTAGGAGATAAAGGTGTAGGCCCTGCCCTTCACAGGAAGGCTGCACTGAATCATGATTAGGAATTGGGTTTTTTGTTGTTTGTTTATTTGGGTTTTTTGGGTTTTTTTTAGTCAGACAGGCTTGTGTTTGGATGTAGTCCTGATGTTCTAATCATGTAACTGCTCTGGGTCTCATTTTTCTTACTTGTGAAATGGAAACAGCTATACCTACCTCATACAGGTGTGAGGAGTGAAGATAACACAATTAATTCACTATTGTTTGGAGAGTATCTCCCCAGACAAGTGTCCTTGGAGGTAGATGTTATTTCACAAAAGGTTGTTGAGGCCAAGAAAACTTTCACATTCCAGAGAAATAAATTTCTAATTGTGAAACAGCATCACAAATAGGAGAGATCTTTTGGGATTTTCATAGGAACTCTCAGCTCATTCAGGAGGAGACTCTAATCCACATGGTTGTGAGTCTGACATCCCCCTCTTACCACATCTGCCTGTATAAGTTATAGAAAGGGGAATTCGTATATGTATGAGAAAATGCAGATCAAGACCACAATGAAAAACAAACATATCTCATATTGTTAGGGAAAACTAAATCTAGCAATACTGACTAGAAGGGAGTAGCTGTCATTGGGATCATCTATAGGCTGCTGATGGGGTAGACCTCTGACCCTAGGGGAAATACTGCAGAACTAAAGTGCATGGTTGAGCAGCCAGATACCCCTCTGTATAGTAATTCCACTTCTAAGTCTGTAACCAGAAGAAATTCTTGCACATTTTACCTGAGGAATGGGAAACTCTCATGTCATCCTTAGGCCACAAAAGCAAAAAAAAAAAAATTAAAATATCCAGAGTGTCAAAAAAACCCTCAAATCTCATTATAGAAAATTTGGATAATATGAACCAAACTAAATAAAAAAATATAATTTCATGATCTGCAGTATTTTTTCTATATATATAACTTAATAGAAGAATACTGTACATACACTTTCACATTTTTTCTGTTTGAGTTCACATAAGGGCTGATATTAAGCTGGAATATATAGTCCAATGATTTCAGTTACTAACTTATAGAAATATTCCTATAGTAGTTAGAAATGTTTGCTGCCCCAAACTTCTATATGCCCCTCCTGATTTCCTTGGCTTCCACTTCCGGGGCCGTTAGACTCCCTCACACTTCAGAAACTAGAGAAATCTGTCTGACACTGCCAGAGGCTTCCAGAACTCTACACCAGCTTAGTGGCCTGCATCCAATTGTACATCTGAGCCCTGGTGCTCTACCAGTTAAATTCTTTCATTGTGTCATGATGTTCATTTTTTAAATTATTATAATACCTATGTTGTGAATATGCCATAATTTATTCAATGATCTCATTATTGAAAAGTTGGGGTTTGGAAAAATTTTTATTTTGTAAGTACCGCTGTGATGAGAGCTTTGTTTTATATCTTGTTTATGAAATTATGACTAGGTCACACCAGGATGAATACCACTAAAGCCCTTAGTGTGTACTCCTAATCTTGGTAACTTTTTAAATATGGCATTGGGTTGACTTGAAAGAAATACACAAGGAATCTCAAAGACCAAAATGTCCTGAAAATGTGAAAACACTCTGGAACAAGAATTTTCATGACAGCTAAGAGACAGAGGTATGGCACTGCAACATTTTAAAAGAAATTTATCCTGTTTTGTTTCATTTGACACTCAAAACAACTCTGCAGAAGTGGTAGGACAGATATTCCCATAAGTAACTTGTCCAAAACCATCAGTCATTGATATATATATATATATATATATATATATATATATATATATATCAATGCTGTGAACCTACACGCACTGCTCTGATACATATACAATTTTATATAAAATTGTATATGCACATAAATTAATAGAAATTCTTAAGTGGATGTTGCTGAAATTTTACTCTCCTCTTTGTGCTTATCTTTGATATTACCAAAAAAAAAAGCCATTAAAATCTCATTCTTACTTTCACCAGATAATGGTTATACCGTCCTTAAAGTCTATTCCATACTTACAAACATACTCCAATGGCTGGTGAGTCTAAACAAAATGTCATGGATAATTTTCCTCTCTAATATAATAATAAAAGTGATTATATTGCTCCTACTCAGCTTATAGGGATTAAAATTTTTCAGTGCCTTAAGAAAGGAAAATATGATAAATACGCTTGATGATCTTAGTAAAGAGAATATACTTTCCCAGAGTTATTTTTTTCACTTTGAGTACAACTTTCATTTGGGATCATCCTTCCATCCTGCCTCAGTAACACAAACTGGCATCCTTTCCTGGCCAAAGCCTATATTAACACTAAAAGTATTCCTTCTAGAAAATGGTATTTGTTTGTTGTTTAAGGGGAATTTGATGCAACCCTTGACAATTCTGCCATGACAATAAATTTGTTTCCATCCAGCTCTGTAATGTCAATTTGGTTTCAAACATATCACCTCATGCACTCTCAGCATGCAGCATCTCTCTGTTATTTTAGACTTCAATCTGCTTCAGGCTCGGAGAACGCTGTGGTGTGTCTGTAATTCATGTTTATTTTTAGAGTTATGCGACTTTCATTAGAAATCACAAATCTACCTTAACCCAGTTTGTCTTGTTCTGACAAAAAAAGATGTTCATACCAGGACAGTTTCAATGAGTAGACTTTGAAAAATAATTGAAAGAACTATTCCTGGGGAGGTATGACGATGGTGGCCTATGTTCATCTGTATCCCTCATGCAAGATTAAAAGAACCCTTCAAGATATTTGATTTATGCCACCAAACAATATCAAGTAAGGGTTTCTTTAAAGATAGAGAGTATAAAATGCTTCTGATAAACAAACCACAGCACCGTAAAGCAAAATGAGAAGATATTTGAAAGAAAGCCTATTTGAAAAGAAAGGGACTAATATTCATTAAGCGCTCACCAGGTTCCAAGTACTTTCTGCAACATTAGAAGTACATATTGTTACTATCCCCCATTTTAGAGTTGACGAAACTGACCAAATAAAAAGCAGAGCCTGGATGTGAATCCAAGTCTGTTTAAATGTCAAAACCATTGATTTTTGTAGTGCACGTGTTGAATGAGCGTATGCTCAAGCTTTTAGTGGTAGGTTGCATTAATGTCCCCAATTCTTCACTGCTTCCTGCATACGTGCCTTTTGCCATGTAACTTTCTACGGCCCTCTCACTGAAGGCAGAGTAATCCCTACATCTCAAGTCTAGTCTCAACCATGTGACTGGCTTTGGCCAATGGGGTATTAACAGACATAATACAAGCAGGGAACTGAAAAGCGTTTGTTTGATTGGGTTTGGCCTCTTTCACTCCACCTGCACCATGAGAAAGACTCACTGGCCCAGGGAGGGGATGAGAAACCCATGAAACAAATCTACCCGTCCTGGATCAGCTGAACCCAGAAAGTTGCAGGCACATGAGGAGTATAGCCAAAAATAGCAGAACTGTCCATTTATGCCCTGCCTAATTTAGCTACTCTTAGCCAATGCACAGATCTGTGCAAGTAAATCCTGTTTTAAACCACTGAGCTGTGGGGTGATTTGTTACACAACAGTTTTGTGTCAATAGCTGAACAATCTACCCCCCCATACCCTGTCCAGAATGGAGCAGGGATTGGGCTGTGTTTTTCTTTTTAATCCTACATGTTGCAACATGTACAAAAGATTGAATATTGTTTTTATGAACAATGAAGAGAAAGCTTTTGGTCAATTAATCCTAGAAATATTCTGTAAGAGCTCTTGAAATATTAAAATGTCAGCCACAGTACACATTTAAGCAACATTTAAGTCCCAAGATCACCAGCTGGTTGACTTCACAGAATGTACTCACATTCCAGGAACAAAGGGGACATGCTTTTAAGAGACACAGGCAAGCTGTCATTCTGAAAGAAGAGGACATATAAAAATTTCAACCTATGAAAATTACACTTTAAAATAACTAATAGAAGGGCGCCTGGGTGGCTCAGTTGGTTGAGTATCCAACTTTGGCTCAGGTCATGATCTCACAGTTCATGGGTTCAAGCCCTGCATCAGGTTCTGTGCTGACAGCTCGGAGCCTGCAACCTACTTCAGATTTTGTGTCTCCCTCTCTCTCTGCCTTTCCCCCTCTCATGCTTACTCTCTTTCTCTCTCAAAAATAAACATTAAATATATCTTAAATAAAATAACTGATAGATGTGAAAAAAAACTAACAAAGTTTGACTAGTTTTTACCTTTTTTTCTTACAATTTCATACAGAGTCTTTCTTCCTCCAAAGCACTTACTTAATTGTCATTTACAGAAGAGGGAAAAAATGACAACATGAAAATAAATAGATCAGTTATAAGTGCATCTTCCCATTTTGTTTGTTATTGACCTTGTTCCAACACTGAGGACATGCTTCTCTTTCACATATTGTTTACTGTCTGCAGTCCACTCATTAGAATAAGACTGTTTTACTCTATAACAAACGTATTCCCATGCTTTGAGACTCAGCTCCAATTCTGATTCTTCAATAAAAAGTTTCATAAACTATTCTCTCTATCCTAATGACTTGCCACTAGACAAAAATGATCTCTGTCCCACGGTTCTCTCCTGGCAATTTACTTGCACTTTGAAAAAAATAGCCCCTTAGGACACCTTGGTGGCTCAATCTGTTGAGGGTCTGACTCTTGGTTTCAGTTCAAGCTATGGGTTCAGGTCATGTTCTCATGGATTCCTGGGTCCAAGCCCCACATCAAGCTCTGTGCTGGCAGCATGGAGCCTGCTTAGGATTCTCTCGCCTCTCTCTCTGCCCCTCCCCCACTCATACTGCCTCTGTCCTTCTCAAAACAGATAAATAAACTTATTTATAAATTAAATAAGTAAATAATAAATAACCTCTTAACACCTTCCAGTTGGATTTTGAGGCATTTGTGCGTTTTGCCCCATCTGCTAAGCAATAGGTCATAAACTGAACTGCATCCAAAGGTCAGAGGGGTAAGGATCAGCAAAGAGGGCTGACAATGCAATCCTGGGTAGCGAGATTCTGGCTAACTGAAAAGCATCTGAAGAAAAAAAGCTATACTCAAAGTCCACCTACATTTTTCCAATAGGGGAACATAGCCTCAGAGGTGATAAATCTTCCAGTTTTTAAGATTCTTATATAAAATTTCCCAACTTTATATGAAAGCCTCCTTTTTAAATCCTGCTGTGACAGAGATTTCATTATTGTTCTGAATTACATCCCTGCTGCACAGAGGCAGAACATAATCCCCTGCCCACTGAGGAAGGGCTTGGCTACATGACTTGCTTCAATAAGTGAGGGTTGTGCTCCATGTCTAACCAGAGCTTTCAATATGTCACTATGGCCTCTGACCCCCAAATGACAGATACACAGAGCAGATCCCAACCCTGACCTTCAGCCTGAAGCAGAGCCACCCCAGCTGACCTGTAGATCCACAAGCAGGAAAAATAGATGTTTGTTGCTGCATGCTCCTGAGATTTCTGGGCTTGTATTTCATACAGTATTATTGTAGCTGAAATTTGAATACAACATTTAGCCACATATCTAAAGAAAAAATTAAAGCACAAAGGACTCTGATACCTAAGTTTAGCTCAAAGGCCTATAGGTTTCAACCTTCATTACTGGGCATTTTTTTGAGGAGCATTCATAGTGAGTGTATTACCATTTAAATTTCCTGTCCTCCATCATGACAATATCTAATATTATCTGTCACAGAACTTAAAAAAAAAAAACTAATTTTGTACTTGATAATAATCTTCCACTTAACATCGAAGCTCTTCTTTTTATTTATTTTTTAGTGTTTATTTAATTTTGAGAGGGATACAGAGTGCAAGTGGGAGAAGGGCAGAGAGAGAAGGAGACACAGAATCCGAAGCAGGCTCCAGGCTCTGACCTGTCAGCACAGAGCCCTAGGCAGGACTGGAACTCTTGAACTGTGAGGTCACGACCTGGGCCAAAGTCCGATGCATAACCAACAAAGCTACCCAGGTGTCCCAGATCTTTTCTTTTTAAAATAGAAACCTCTTGGGGCGCCTGGTTGGCTCAGTTGGTTGAGCGTCCAAACTTCGACTCAGGTCATGATCAGCTCAGAGCCTGGAGCCTGTCTCAGATTCTGTCTCTCCCTCTCTCTCTGTCCCTCCCCTGCTCGCACTTGAAAGGACGCAGGTCTGAACCAAACTGACTCCATGACAGGCTTCAAGTTTCCCCTCTGACCTTGGAGGCCTAAGTGTCAGTTTTCCAAGAATCATTAGACAATAAAAGGGCACAGATTGCTCAACCAGGGACCACCCTAGCAACACCCAACCAGAAGCGGCCAGCTAAAATGCTTAACATTCCTAAGGGAAGGCCTGGAGATAGAAGCTATAGATAACTACTTATTGCTTAAGGCTAGTCACACCCTACATGGGGGTCCTGGGTCCTGGGTCCTGGGTCCACTCTGTAATTGGTTAATACTCTAAATATTGTGATTGGGTCCCGCCAAAAGTAACGAACACTCTAAGCAGTGTGTATGGTTAAAGTTGCTGCCAATGACGTTACGCGATAATGATTGGGTCACTGTCCCTGTGTCACAATTTCCTGTAACCCCCCCTCCCAAACCCATAAAAACCCTGCTCAGCCCTTGTTCGGGGCTCTCAGCACGGATCCACTGCGCTGGTGAAGTCTGTGAGACTGTGCTTAGGCCTGGTGAGCCTAAGCCCATAATAAAGCACTTTGCTTTTGCATACATGACTCAGTCTCCCTGGTGTCTCCGGTTTTGGGGGACAATCTTGTGATCTGGGCATAACACACTGTTTATCTCAAAAAATAAATAAAAAATGTAAAAAAAATTAAAATAGAAACCTCTTGTTGAGAGTCAGATTCTGTGAAGGTCAAACTATAAAGTATACTGAGTCATCACTGGAATAAGCTAACTCACATTTCCACATTCCGTTCCATATGTAAACCCTACAGAAGTAGGTAGCACTCTCAAGAGGTAATTTGAAAACACTCCTCCTGGCACTGACAACTCTTGAGTGTTCTGCAACAAACGGGAGCAGTCTCATATAGCAACAGATGGAGAATTCCAAATTAGGTGCAAATTTCAATCTAGTTAATTGAAGACGTTAAGCACAAAGTTTATTTCTCTCAACATAGGTTTTGTTTGGCCATCCTGGTCAGTGCAAAAGGTGCACCAATGTCTGTGACAGGCTTTCCTACAGTGCTTTTCCGCCATCCCTGGGTGATGCCCTTGGCCTCGGGACAAACGAAAGTCACCACCATACCCACATTCTAGCCCCCGACGAGGAGAAAGAAAACGGGTCAGCCTCCTTTCCTTCTAAGACATGACCAAGAAATTGTACGTAGCACTGTCAACGCAACATGAACAAACCTTTTAGAATCCTAAAAAAAAAAAAAAGGAATAATTTTATTCAAGCCCATGTAAGGGCAGCTGTCCAGGATATACAATCTGGAGGAAGAAAAGAATACTCCAGAGAAGGAAAATTTAATACAGGACTGTATACGTTTTTTGTTACATGTCATCATGACAAAGGACATTTCAGAAAATTTCAAACTTTATCTTATGCTTTTAGTGTGTGCAAGGTTGTAGGCTTTAAAGGTGGGAGAACAGAATTTAGGGGGACCTTTACTCTTATTTTTAGTTTGAAATATTCCTTTTAGGTGATTTGCGAAGGAAGCAGATGTACAATGTGTGCTGAGGGCAAGAATTGAGCCCATGCTTTGAAGTTTGTGGAGGTCATTCTGACCTTGGTAAAAGTATAACTTCCCTGGGGAGCTGGGAGCAGGGCCCACAAACATTGAAAGTTGAAAATTTCCTTTATCAGCACCTCTGCTCACATCCTATTGGCCAGAACATTGTCACATGATTCGTTGGTGGTATAGTCTTTATAGATACATTGTTAAAGCTTCAAATACTATAGAAGAGAGTAAGAGACAACTAAGAATGTCTGTAACATGGAGATAAAGAGGAAATATTTTGGCAAGTTTGTAAACATTGATCCATTTTAGTCAGTGCATATATTTTTACAGGTAAATCTGTGTCCATGTATACTTCTTTAATAAAAACCACTCTTGGGGGTACCTCAGTGGCTCAGTCAGTTGAGCGTCTGACTCTTGATTTGGGTTCAGTCATTATCTCATGGTTCATGGGTTTGAGCCCTGCATTGGGCTCTGCACTAACAGTGGGGAACCTACTTGGGATTCTCTGTCTCTCCCTCTCTCTCTCTGCCTCTCTTGTAATAAATAAACATTTCAAAAAAATACCACTTTCCCCCTCCCTAATTCTACTAAGTAAATATTGAAGGAAGATATTTAAAGAAATAAATGTAAAACAAGACCATAATTTTAGACAGCCTGAAATGACCAAAGCATTTGATCTAGCCTTTTCCTTGCTTAGCACATTATTAATACTGGGTAAACTTCATTTTGAAATGAAAGAGTTAGAACTTCACAAATGATACTTGGGCAGATGATCTGTGTTTATTCACTAGGTGGTTAGTGGTTATCTATTTACTGAGGTGCCATGGCGAGGCACTTTGCTAGGCATGGAAGATACAAGTGGATTGCAAAGCACACATGCTCCTTGTCTTTGTGAAGAGAAGACAGATATCAGTCACATAATCACACAAATAGAAGCATGATTACAAATGGATGAAAGTGCAATTAACATTGATACAGAGTGCAGGGCGGTACATTGGCCATGGGGATATGAAGATAAACAAGCCCTTGGAGAACACAAAAAGCTGCTCTTTTCACACTCAAGCACCAATTCTATTTCTCCTTGTGTATCTTTTGTTTTGAGGAGAAACCAAAGGGATTCCCCAAGAATATGCTACCCAGAAAGGTAGCATATTAGCTTCAGGGCCCCACAGTTACACCTCTTAGCAGCACTGTGTTGATACAGCAATTAATTTTTACTCTATCTAGTTTTCTACCAAAAAATCTGCGTAGCCTGTGTGAATAATAGGAAACAGCTCAGGGATGTGTTTGTCTCAAGCCATACTCTCTGCTTCTCCCACGGAAGTCCTATTGAGTTGCCAACATGATAATTGATCTCATTAAAAGCATCCCAACAGTCAGTGCTCAACAGAAATTGAGCAGGATGCTGGGAAATTGCCATTGCTGTGCCAAAGCTGGGTCTAAATTAAAAGGAGCAGGTTTTCCCTGACAGGAGATTAAGGTATAAAATAAAGTTAACACCTCTGAATTATCTATTATTCAGAAGTTTTTAGAGAACTGTGGTTTCTATTTTCATTATACACACAATTTAAAATTTTTTCTTATTAATATCTTATGACTATTGCTTTCACAAAGCCCCTGCCTCCTGGGCTAATCACCCCCTTAGTGTGCTGCTGCATCCTCCATAACACCCAGATGCTCCAGAACATTCGCTCAACTCTCATCTCTGCCTTGAAGTTCCCAGAAGTACCCTGACCCTGTTCTACTTCTCAGTGTTCAGCAAAATAATGCAATTTTTGGATACTCAGTAAGTCCACTTTCTAATACACAAGCATCTGCTGGTTATAATAAGGAAAATAGCAAAGGGGATTGTTCCTCAAGTCAGGAATAATAATAAGCTGCAAGGACTGTGGAAGACATGGTTTCTTCAAGTTAAGAGTAGCTGGCCTCCTTTACCTTGTGGGGCTTTGATGAGATGAAGGATACGAAAACATTTTGAAGATGACAACAAGCACTCTATAAGCCAAAGGCAAGAGAATCAGAATGTCTCCTGAACACACTGGATGTGGGATGTTTTAAAGACTCTGAAAATCTTGTTGTCTTCCTAACGTTACTCCTCCTTCAAATCTCAGTGTAACTTAGTTTATCATGACACCAGAAATTTGCACTTTTACTGTTGTCCTTTTACATTGAGTCTTGGGTCTCTGGAAGTCCCTCTGACAATACATAGATCTACCCAGTACTGGTAACAAATGAAGCTCAAGAGCAGACAAAGAGAGAACATTATCAGATTATTTAATTTTGGTCTTCATGCATGGATGTGATACCTTAGAGAGGGAAATGCAACATGAGTACATTTGGACCAAATAGAGAAAACTCAAGTTTGAACTGAAACAGAACTATTTATGGGCTTGGGTAGAACACAAGAGGATAGGAATTAGGACTGGCTCCAAAAAGGAAATGTGGAGGCAAGTACTATAGATAAATTTCATCTACTGAACTGCATGACTTAAATCTAGACAATGAAAACCAAGTTTGAGCTCTAAAAGCTAATTATTTTTCTTTTTGCCTCCCTTTCATGGCATCCTCTATGAGCCTCAGTTTCCTTGTTTGCGAAGTGAAAGTAGTAATGCTCACCTTGCAGTTTTGTTGAAGGATTAGATACTAAAGTAATGAAAAGCAATATGATGCAATGGCTGGAATATAATAGTACTCAATAGTACTCAATAAATACTTCCCCCCATTGTACTACCTGTGAAAAGTTACTGTATAAAGTTTTTATTAGGGGTGCAGAAGGAAGAATTAGAATAAAGGCAGGAAAGCAACATTTAATTCTCTTTTTGGTGGAATTTTTCCTCCCTTCTTTGGGGACGAGAGGGCCTAGAAAGTTCATGTACATATTTCATGTAATAAAGGAAAAAACAAAGAAGAGAAGAAGCAAGAGACCCTAAAAGTTACTTAGAAATACTCAAAGTTAGAAGGTGATGAGGCATGCATCCATGAAAGAACGTAAAACTTTCAGGGCTATGCTGGAAGGAAGGAAGTAGATACTTCCAACTACCGGTGGAAAGTTCAAGGTTATCAGGCAAAAGGGATAAAGTGGCATGTCCCATTTCAGTGTACAAGGAGAAATTGCAGCTCTGGTCCTGAACCCACCCTCAATATTTAAGAATTTTGAAAGGATGAGAGAAATGCAAAACAAAACAAATACTGCAGAGAGAAAAAGCCCTAATTTTCAAATAGGGGAGGAAGTGGATTCTGAGAACTATAATTTAATACCCCCCAAAATGTTTCAGACAGATTGGTAAATACATAAGTAATAAGCTGTTGGAAAAGAAAGATATGATTGCCAGAAATCTGAACACTCTTCTGAAGCTCTCTGAGTAGCCTTGATTGATATGATTCTTAGACTCATTAAGAGTAACATAAAGGGTGTGTTTTTGTTTTAACTGAGCACTTAGCAAAAATCTTCTCAACAGTGCTGTCAAGAGAGAGCACTGTGTGACGGATACACATGGAAAAATCCCTAGAATTAAAAAAAAAAAAGAAAGAAAAGAACAATCTCTAGACTTATTGAGGATCAGTGTTCAAATAGCTGGCTCCTCACTGTCAATAAGGACAGAATAATCTAGGGTCAGCTACAGACTTCAATCCCTGCTTGATCTTTCCTGCCCTTATATGTCCCATCTCTAGAAAAGGAGTCCCCAAATCCTCTCGATATTCAGCCTTGAACCAATCCCAAGCCATTCTTGACAAAGCAAAATATGCATCAAAAACCTCCCTGACCCAGAATAGGGGAGCTTGGAATTAAGTAAGAATTCTAGTGCTACTCCCCAGAGCTCAGTTCCTTGGTCACAATCTCTGGGGAAAAAAATTATTTTACTCATTGTCTTAGTTCAGGCTGCTATAAAAAAAAAAGTACAAAAAGACCAGGTGGCTTATAGACAGAATAAATTTACTTCTCAGAATTCTGGAAGGTGGGAAGTCAACATCAAGGTGCCAGCATAGTCAGTTTATGGTGAGGACCTTCTTCCAGGTTGCAGACTGGCAACTTCTTGTTGTATCCTGACATGACAGAAATAGGGAGATAGAGGTCTCTCTGAGTCTCTCATAACCTAATTACCTCCTAAAGACCACACTTCTTATTGCCATCACATTGGGGATAAGGATTTCAATATATATATATATATATATTGGGAAGACACAAATATTCAGTTCATAACACTGACATTCCCATCCTTCAGGTCTCCTTCAAAGCCACTTAGACCCAGATCTGATGAACCAGGAACAAACCTGGACATCTGAGATGCAATTCTTAAATTGTAGTTCTAGACCCATCTCTTCCACACAGACTACCCTGTAGATTTGTGTGGTCCTAAGTGTCCATTAATTGTTATTCGACTTTGTTCCTTCTAGTAGCTGAGCTTTGCTCATTGGGTTGAGGTTGTAGGAGACCACTGAGTTCCTGATGTGCTCATTTTGAGGAATGTATCTTGTCTTCACACACTTGTCCTACCTAATGACAAGGATCTCTCTCCCAATAAACTCCGTAGTTATGACTTGACTTATAATCGTCTACCACATGAAATCCCAAGATATAGAATTCTACATACCTTCCTGAGCAAGTGAAACCTTATTTGATTAGTTCTCTAAAGAGATTTATCCTTCATCTTAATAATCAGGCCAATAAACATGCCTCTGGTTTTCTGGTATTCTCTCTCTACTGGCTGGCCCTGTGTTACCAATTCCAAATATTCTATGGCTGAGACCACTCAATTTACAGCCTCTGAACTGTTCAAAAATATTTATCTTTCAAATTTATTTATTCAACAAATGTTTATTGAAAACCTAGTATATTCCCTAACACTATTCTAGAAACTAGAAACTAAGAAATAAACAGGTAAAATCCCCTGCCCTCATTGAAAATAAGTATATTTTATTTGAATTTTTTCTAAACTAGGAGGTAAAATCAATAAGTTAGAAGACAAAGCAATGCAAACAAACTAGAATGATAAGTCAAAGCAAATAAGACTAACTTTAGCAGAGTGATATATTTTTCAATTGGCTTTAAAAACTCCTTTGCTCAAATATAAGTTGGGGAAGATCTGGTGTGCTGGCAATTCGAGTGAAAATATATATGCATTAATCTGTGAGTTAATTAGAGCATAGAAACCCCATATGATAGTGCTGAACCTTAGACTGAAGTAAACAAAATTCAATCTGAACCTTAGACTGAAGTAAACAAAATTCAATATCCAGATTAGTGTGGAATACTGTGATCAGTTATTGACAATATAGATGGCTTTTAGGTTATTTTTTTTAATGTTTCTTTCTTTGTTTTGAGAGATAGAAAGCATGTAGTAGGGGAGGGGCAGAGAGAAAAAGAGAGAGAATCCCCACTGCCTTCACAGAGCCCAGCGCAGGACTTAATACCAACAAACCATGAGATCATGACCTGAGCCAAAATCAAGAGTCAGATGTTCAACTGACTGAGCCACCCAGGCACCCCCATATAGATGGCTTTTAAACACTAGAAACTATTCAAAGGAGGTGCACCTGAGTGGCTCAGTTGGTTAAGTGTCTGATTTTGGCTCAGGTCATGATCTCACAGTCCATGAGCTCAAGTTCTGTGTTAGGCTCTATGCTGACACCTCAGAGCCTGGAGCCTCCTTTGGATTCTGTGACTCCCTCTCTCTCTCTCTGCCCCTGTCCTGCTCATGCTATGCCTCTCTGCCTCTCTCTCTCTCTCTCTCTCTCTCTCTCTCTCTCTCTCTCTCTCTCTCTCTCATATAAATAAATGTTAAAAGAAAATTTTAAGAAAATGAAAGTATTCAGAGGAAGGTGAAAAGATGGCAAGACACCTGGAAGTCAAATCATTGGAAGAACTATTAAGAGATCATTTAGAGATTTTTTTCTAGAAAAGAGAAAATCAGTGAAGTATAGAATGGGTCTAGAAATCTTTCCTAATACTTGAAATACTATCATATGGAAATGAGAATAGAATTTTCCTACCACAATGGACAGAGCTGCACTCAAACATAGACTTTCCAAAACCAAAGAAATTGGCACATAAGACTGGCCTTTTTGACAATTTGAGTTGTGTTAAAATAGAATAGTCTGTGTGAAAGTGGTAGAGTCCCTGTCACTGGACGTTTTCCAGCAAGGGCCAAATTGGCACCTTCTAAGAACTGGAAGTGGGGTGAGGAGGGCAGGGAAGTCTATAAAGAGAATATATTACCCCGTAGGACCATCTAACATCTCCTCCAATATCAAGGTTCTGTCATCCACCCATTTTACTCCACCATGTACCAAAGGAAAGAGAGATATTCTCAGGCCTTAACAAAAATATTCAGACAAGCCTGATACTCCTCCTGCAGTGGAGAAAGCTGTATCTAAAACAGTGCAGTCAGTACAAATTGAGACAAAATGGTCCTTGTGAAAATTGTTAATTCAATCGCTAAAATAAAACTGTCTAAGTGTGCATATGGTACTCATTTAATAAATCTTAAAAGTGACACTTCCTGACAGGCAAGGGAAATATTTAAGTGCCAACTTCAGAACCACAAATCTGTCTAAATACTGTAACTTGTAAATGAGATATTTTGCCAATATATAATGTAAATTAGATATACACACATGCACTTTTTAAAATATTCCTTCATGGGGCGCCTGGGTGGCTCATTCGGTTAAGCATCTGGCTCCTTAGCTCAGGTCATGATCTCAGGGTTTGTGAGATCAAGCCCTGTGCTCAATGGCCTCTGCAATAAGGGAGCCTGTATGGGATTTTCTCTCCCTCTCTCTGCCCCTCCCCAATTTGCACTGTCTCTGTCTCTGTCTCTGTCTCTCTCTCTCTCTTATAAATAAATACATAAATAAATAATATTCTTTCTTACAATGTGTAAGTTTGCCTTTATAAGGCAAGAGCTCATAGCTGATATCGTATGATATTGCTGTTTTAAGCACATTTTTTCCTTAATACTATTGTATTCCCTACATCAATATTTTGTAAATAGGGGTAGCTTTAATTAATATAGCCCACATGTTGTTACGTTATGGTAGGTAGTAGCAGATCTGCTTCATGTTAACCTCAAAACCATATGCAGTATAGTGATTGCTTAACCATTCAGATGACCAAAATATATTTGTCATATACATCTGGTCCTCATCCTTGGTTCTTGGTTCATAGAGCCAAAGTTCTTGGAATTTCCTAGGTGTTGAGTGTGATAAAGGTGGCTTTTGCTATGTTAATGAGGTGACTTTTGAGAACGTAGGTTTCCAGTAGAGCCAACTACTACTCCAGGGTGACTCAACCCAACCCCACAAAACCTCCAGGGAGGGGAGAGGGGCTAGAGATTGAGTTCAGTCACCAGTGAGCAACCATGACTGTGTAATGAAACAGTCACAGAAACTTCAAAAGGCCAGGGTTTGGAGAGCTCCTGGGTTGGTGAACACACAGGGCCATTGGGGGAACTGTGTGCCTGAAGAAGGCAAGGAGGCCCTGTGCTCTTTCCCCACACCTTGCCCTATGCCTTTCTTCCATCTGGCTGCTTGGGAGCCATGTCCCTTTGTGAGAAACCAGTGATCTAGTAAGTAAATTGTTTCTCTGTCTTCTGTGAGCCACTTGAGGAAATTAATGGAAACTGAGAAGCTTGTGAAAACATCTGATCTACAGCAGATCCATAGCCAGTTGGTTGGAAACACAGGTGATAACCTGGGCTTGTGACTGACATCTGAAGTTAGGGGTTGGGGACATGGGGTCTTGTGGGTAGATAGTGTTAGCATCGAGTTGAATTCTCTGACTCTGCTAGTGTCTGAGAACTGCCTGCTGGTGTGGGGAAGCTCCTCACCCCACCAAACAAACCTGCACATCAGAACAAAAGATCATATTTAGCCTTTATTTCCTCCCACCAAAAGCAAATATGTTCCAAATAGTACGAGTAAACTATGCAGATTTTATTGACTCTTCAGTTAGGATACGGAAAAGATTAACACATCAAAATTTTGAAATCCCAATTAAAACAATTAAAAGATTAAATCTTAAAAGATTGAAAGAAATTTAAGAGGCATATCAACTAATTGCAATGGAGAGACCATAATTGGTTCATACTAAAACAAATGAACCAAAAAAATTCAAAGCTCCTCAAAAAATAATGAGGAATCTGAACTCTGAATATTTGATGTATCAGGAAATTATTGTTAATTTTTTAAGTATAATAATGGTATTGTGCTAACTTTCTCTTCAAAGACTCTTGAACCCTTAGTTTTCAGAAAACCATTTTAAAATATTTGTGAATGAAATCATAGATTGTCTAGGATTTGCTTCTAAACAATCCACGAATGGAAAAAAAGAAGGAGATATAAAGGAAAAAGGATAACTCTGACTTGATAATTTTGAATCAGGTGATGAAAACACATATGAGCATTAATTATACAATCATCTCAATTTTTACAGATGCCTGATATTTTCCATATTTTTAAAATAAAAACAAAGGTCTTATTTAGACCTTTCATTTCTCTCTGCAAAGTCCTTCTTCAACCACCTCTAGTCAATTTTTCCTGTTTTCCTATATTTTCTCTCTAACTCCTGTATTTTCTCAAGCAATTCAACTCTCAAACAGAAAAACAAAAGCTAACCACACCCAGTCCTTTAAAGAACACATTAAAGATTGTTAATTACGCTCAGAGTCTGTCCCTTGAGCTCTTGGGTTCATGCCAAAACATCTGTTTAATTATCTAGTCTAATTGCAATTCTTCTTGTATATCATTACACTGGAATTTTTTAAACAAAGAAAATGTATTACCATAAATTTTATTATCTCAACAGCATTAAAATTCATGTGTGTGTCCGTGCACATGTGTACACATGTATGCACATATTTATCTCTGCCTTTGTGTGTGCTCCAGAGGCACAAAAGCATAAGTAAGGGAAGGTTGAAAATTAATGATTTTGAGAACTTCTAAAGTAAATTAAATAAAATAGTGAACAAGTAATAGTGGAGTAACCTAACAATTTAGGACAATGATATGAGGTGCCATCTTCATTTGAATTTATCCTTTATACCCTAAACTAATTTTATCATCTTGACTCTACTTTTATTCACTATTTGTGATTTCCATAAAGCCAACTGACAAACACAGAAGGAAAATGTTATCTAACAAAGGAAATAAATAGCTATATCTGGATCCCTCACAGACCTCTAGTCATATTTAGGTTTATGGCAACATCATATACCCCTAAATGTTTGGAACATAATAGGATATTTGTTCTGGAAAACACTCTCGACTGTTTATCCAAAAGATTCTCATAACCCCTTTCTTCCTTGTGGTCCTTTCTTGAGAGGCATAGAAGCTAAAATACACGATTTTCTAGACTCTGTTGCAGTGAAAATGGCCTGTGACCAAATTCTTACTAAGAAAATATGAATGGAATTCACTGTGAATGTCTTCTCTTCCCAAGTTTAAAATATGAAGTCTTACATGAAGAACGTTTTGTGCTTTTCCACCTTCTTCATTTCTGGAATGCCAACATGGGGTCTAGAAGTATAGCAAGGCCATCCCACAACTAAGAGATCAAAAACACATGCTAAAGATAGTAAAGCAGTAAAAAGAAAGAGCCTAGATCCAGAACAACACCACTGAACAGCTGCTTTAGCTCTGGCTTCCTTTCTCCAGATGGATTTTTATATAAGAATGACAAAGCATTGTATATTTAAGCCACTGTTAAGAGTGTTTTCCAGGTTTCTGTTTTGTTTGTTTGTTTGTTTGTTTTGCAAGGAAACATATTCCTAATTTACACACTACTGTTCCTGGGAGCAAAATAGGGAGCAGCTGTTCACAATACAAAAACAACATAAATATATGTAAGAATCTTTGCTTCCGGCAAAGATGATAAAGTAACAAGGATTGGATTTACCTTTCTCCCAAAAACAAGTAACGGAACAGTTATAAGAAGCAGTTTTCAGACCTGAGCACCAGTGGGTGCAGGACATGGATCTCTGAGAAACGAAGGAACTATGGGGTCGGTCCCAGTGATCGCCCAAACTTACTTCTGGAAAAAGTTTCTAAGCTCCAAAACAAGGTAGAGGAAACCAGATAGTGCCTGGTGGTCTCGCTGATGAAAGATCAGGAGCTAGGAGTCCAGGCAGGGCAAAGCGGATAGAGTGAGTACGGCAGACCACTGGGGAGGAAGGAGCTGGAATGCAGAAAGCTCCGGAGATCTGCAGAGCATTCACCTCTGGTCTGCAGCTGAGTGGTGAATAAGGGTTACATGTGGGGAAAAATAAGACGGGAACAAACCATGCAAAGGGAACAGAATAATGATCCCCAAAGCTCACACGGGCCTAGGAATAACCTATATTTTCAATCAGCCAGAGTGCAAAGCTTCCTAATCCACAGGAAACAGAAGAATATCACCTCAGTGGTAGGGCCAAATTAGCCCTTCGTGAAGGTTGTCTGGTCCTTATACCTTATAAGAAATAAAAGAAAGCTTGGAAAGGGTCAAATTGTTGCACTGTAACTTAGCTATGTCGCAGAACAAAGCTTAAAAGTATTCAACACTCAACAAAAAATAATTTACAATGTCTGACATCCATTGAAAAGTGTTTAAGTGTACAGGAAAATGTAACCAGTAAGAGGAATAAAAAGAATCAATGAATAGAAACAGACTTAGAAGTTGCATGCTTTAGGTTGTAAACCACAAAGAAACAGTTAATTTGCTTTTGTAAAATATATTACCATGATACAGAGAGGATTTAGGGAATATTATTTTGTGAAATATAATACAGAAGAGAAAAATGTTTTAGAGGCAATTAACAATTAGATTGATTATATCATCAGCAGGATTGTTTCATAAAGTCCTAGAAGAACACTTTCTCTTAAAATTGGAAACCATCTCTTTAGACCATGATAAATGTAATGCTGTTGGAATGATTTGGTCTGGTAGGTCTAATTTTCAGTTAAGTTATAAATACAAGAATAAGAACAACCCAAACAAAATAACAGGTAATAATAACTTAATGAAAACTCAGTGCAACCTCTTCCCCCTTACATTTCCCTATGCAACTAACCATTGTACAGAAGATACAGGCTTAGAGAAAGTAATTTCATTGCTAAGCATCTCTAATATTTATATCTACTTTTCTGATTTAGTAATTACAAAATGCTGATATGGGCTCCGGGTTCATCTTCTTGAACTTCTTTACTCTTCTCTGTGCACTATGGAAGCAGATGGAGAATTACATAACACTAGGAACAGCCATGAAAGTCAAGCTTTGTTTTTCAATCCTTGATCCAGTTTATGGTTTTATAATTTGCCTCCTTTCCAACAAAAATCCCAGTTCATTTCTGAGTGTTACTGGTACCCAGAAACTTTATTACTTGGAACTTACCTACTATTTTACCACCACTTCTTGACTAAAATGTTTTTGAATAGTTTCATTTAATAAGTTTTTAAAAGCTCATTGAATGTCCATCAGCTGGTGAAAGGATAAAAAAGATGGGGGGGATGGAATATTACTCAGCACTCAAAAAGAATGAAATCTTGCCATTTATAATAATGTGGATGGAACTAGAATGTATTATGGTAAGTGAAATAAGTCAGAGAAAGAAAATACCATATGATTTCACTCATATGTGGAATTTAAGAAAGAAAACAGACGACATAGGGGAAGGGAAAGAAAAATAAGATAAAAACATTGAGGGAGGCACACCATAAGAGACTCTTAAATGCCAAGAACAAACTGAGGTAGCTGGAGGGGAAGTGGCTGGGGGCTTTGGCACTTATTGGGATAAGTACTGGGTGTTCTATGTAACTGATAAATTGTTAAATTCTACTCCCCAAACTAATACTACATTATATGCTAACTAACTTGAATTTAAATAAAATCTTGGAGGAAAACATAAAAAGAAACCCACCTCCAATGCAGCTATGAGGGTCAGGGTCAGGAGGAGCACTTTTTCTAGCACTACTTTAAAGAAAAAACAAAACTTTTATTGTTAAATAAAAGAATTCATAAACAAACCAAAAAACCCTCATGGAACATGTGGGATTCTAAAAATCTCTAAGTGTAACATGAAAATATTCATATTTTAAGGCACACCTAGAGGCCATTGAAACCACCAAAATCATGAATTAAAAATGCATTTTCAATCTTATAAAAGTAATCAAAACAGAGAAGTGTTTCTTTCTTTAAAAAAAAAAGTAAACGATTTTTCTCTCTAAATGTAAGACAAACTGCTGGAGTTAATAAAATTGTCTTTTAATCCATAAAAATATAATATTGATGTCTGTTTCTTCTAAGAGTTATTACTTAGGCAGTTATGTGGCCCAAGTACCTTATTATGAAAAGCTTAAGAGAATGAAAGTATCCTCCTTTCAATTATCTAGCAGCCATTAAAACTGAATTCTTCAGTCAAAAAGATGTTCTCACTAACATGACCTGAGCATCCAAGAGGTAGCTGTCAGTTAAAACCTAGACCTTGTAAAAGCTCTGGGAAAGGCTACATGAACTCTAGGTCACAGAAGCAAATTCCCCAGATGTCAGACCACCAGGCAAGGTCTTCAGCGGTTAAGGGCCCCCATTGATTCTCTCACTACTCAATTTATGAAGTCAGCCTATGTTCCTCTCCTGGAGCCTGTTGGTAACAAAGCTAGATATGCCTAATATGAGAGGTATTTGGGAAACAATTTGCTGGAAAATTATCCGTCTGCAAGACCTTCAGTTATCTCTCCCTTGAGAATGAAACCATTTTAGAAATCCATTTGACATTTCCCTTCCCTAGCTTCAATTCTTAAGCTCCTGAATTCCTGAGGCAATGACTTTAAAACCATATTTTCAATTTAAGAATGCAGCATGCTTAGTAAAACACAGAAGACAGCTGCTGTTTAAACATGCTTCAGATTAACAATTCATGGCTAATATCTCTTAAGGATTATTTATGAAGAAGCACTAACTGAGGCTCAGTCATTATATTAGGCTGTGAGGTGTATTTACATGTCTCATCATGCTGTTCCCAGTGATGGCTGGGTTGCATTCAGTCCCTGGATATTTCTCTGACCTCCTTCCTACATCACTGGCCACTGCTATAAATTCAAGAAAGAAAGAAGTCTCCATGCTGGGCTTATATGGGGCAGAGTATAAGAAATTCCCTATCCATGAAAGGGCCCAATAAAAAAAGTCACTTATTAATTTGTTGTTTAGGAATTTAAAACATTGTACATCATTTTGGTATTACTAAAAAAATGAAAACAAAGTTGCTTCATGCAAGAAATGATCCTTATGTCAACTAATCTAATCCTCTCATTTTTTTGCAATTGGGAACTCAAACTCAGTCTAGAGTGGCTGATTTTTCCATAATAATACAACCAGGTAGTTAGAGGCAGAACTTAGCTAAGTCTAGTACAAGTCTAATGTGGTTTTATTTTCTTTTCCCTTTTATTTCATACATGAATCCTTCTCTGAAAAAAAATAAAAAATTTTGAATATATATTTTGTCATACTGGCATAGACAAACATTGCATATTTGCTCTGAAAACAATAACAGCCTAAATTTTGGTTTAAAAAATGGAAAAAACAGGGGTGGTTTGGTGGCTCAGTTGGTTAAGAGTCCAACTTCAGCACAGATAATGATCTCACAGTTTGTGAGTTTGAGCCCCGCATTAGGCTCTGTGCTGACAGCTCAGAGCCTGGAGCCTGCTTTGGATTCTGTGTGTGTGTCTCTCTCTGCCCCGCCCCTGCTCATGCTCCGTGTCTCTCTGTCTCAAAAATAAATAAACATTAAAAACTTTTTTAAAAAAAGGAAGAAAATGCTATTATCCTCACTATTCATGCTGATGAAGAAATCAGTTAGAGGATCTGTTGTTTTCTACTTAGAG
Organism: Suricata suricatta; assembly: GCF_006229205.1. NCBI lineage: Eukaryota > Metazoa > Chordata > Mammalia > Carnivora > Herpestidae > Suricata > Suricata suricatta. The sequence goes on from NC_043705.1 coordinate 116,463,858, forward strand.
AAAGAAAAAGAAAAAGATTTCCTTGCATTTATTTATAGGACTCATCTCTACTTTCAAAGAGCACCTCAAGTATTACCCCTGTCTTCAGCACAAAGAATTCCCAACTCGTTCTTGCTCTTTGTTTACTCCTCTGTCATAACAGTCACTCCTCTGCCTCATTGTTTCAGTCGCTTGTGTCAGTAGACTTGTTTCTCCCCACGGACCGTGAATTCCTTGAGGTTAGGACATGGCCTCTTTCATCGTGGTCTGTCCAAGCAGCTCTAACATAGGGCTTCTTGCCTAGGAAGTAGTCAGTAAATGTGTTTTGAATTGAACTCAACCGAATTTTACTGGAAATTATTCTTTTGTTGTGACTGTTTAGAAGTAGAAAAAGCAAAGAAGAGTAAGAGACACCAGAAAAGGAGGTGTAGAGAAAAGGACATGAGAGAATGGAGAGGAAAGAGAAGGAAGGGAAGGGAAAAAAAAGAATCAAATGAGAGGCTGCCAAAAGCAGGGGAATATTTAGCTCTGTATAAAATTACCACCTTATGTTTCTTACCTTTCTATACAGTAGACTGTAAGTGATAAGACTTATATTTTAAAATTTAAAAAAAAAACAGAGCCTACATCCATTTTAAATGTATTTTATAAAATCTAATTGTTCATTTAAAGAGAAAAAGGATTCGTGTCAACGTTCAAATGAACTGTGTTCCAAAATAAAACCATTAACATTAAAACCACAAAAATGCAAATTTCTATGTTTTTATATTAGATTGGTTGATTGATTCATATCCTCCCATAGCTTTATATTTTGCCTTTACTGTCTTATTAAGATTCCTGACTGATAATAACTCATTTAGGAGCATGGTAGTTCTGGGATCGGGTAGTCTCACTTGTCAAGTTAGAGTGAAAGGGGATGGTTACCATATACCCAGGGAGACTCCTCAGTTCTTTAGCGAGCTGAATTTAAACTCCTTTGCAAACATATACTTAGAAACAATACTTCATTTGTTAGCACATGCCATCCTATTAGCTTTGAGAGTTAGTGTATAGCATGCTTCCAGGGCTTCAGAAAAATCAAACCCATACTGTGGTAACCCGGTGTTAAAAGAAAGACAGGAAATAATGGAGAAATGAAACAAGATGGCCCAGAAAAGTGGAATAAAAATGACAGCAAATTTGTTGTTTCGAAGTTTGGCTTTTTAAAAATCTATCTGCAATATTATTTTATGAAAAGAGATCAATGCGTGAATTTGCTATATCTGAAAGAATAGTTAGCAAAATGATGTGTTTTGATGTGCTGATGAATAAATTACAAAGTCAATACAAATCAATCATTTCCTAACATCCCTAAACACTATGAAATCAGGAGATCGTGAGATACAGACATTCAGAAAAATCATTGCCACCATTCAAAAATGAGTAAGAAATTGAATGACAATTGCATAAATAGCTAGCTTTCTTATTATTGATTGTATTGCACATTGTTCCTTAAGATTCTACAAGCACATAAAGTGCAATATCTTTATTTCCCTACAAGATGTTATGAGTTTCAGGCTACCTCACTACCTCTCTAACCTACCAATTCTCAGCCTACTCTTCAAAGCTGAGCAAGTCATGGTGCTGGGGATGAGCAGCAGTCTTCTCGTCCAGCCATGAAAAACACCCTCCAAGTAACTGCTAAATTTTCAATTATCCTGTAGTGAGTGATTGGTCAATGATCTTAGGCAGTGCTTCTCAGACTTTAGTGAGCCCAAGAATCACTAGGGGTGTTCATTAAAAATACAGATTTCTTCCTCTCATTATAAATTCCTGGGAATGGACATTTTAAATAAGGACACCAGGTGATTCCTGTCACTAGGCACTTATGGACGCAATCTGGGAAATAGTGATGCTGACTTGCGAAGCTCTAAATGTTCTTAACTAGCAGCTTGCTGAGGTCCTTTATAATAAATACAATGCAAAATAATCTGTCTGTTAAAAGAATGATGAATTCAAAGATTTAGTTGAAAGCATTTGACTTATGAACCTGAAATAAACTTCACCAATGAAGGATAACTGAAAAGCAGCAGCAGATGAGAATCATCATGACCTCCTTCCCAAGGCTCCTTTCACAACCAGACCTATAGACTCCTAGTGGCCCCTTTCCTGGAAAACACCTGCCTCATTAACATACAGTCAGCCTGGACAAACTGAAAACCGTGGTCATATAGATTTAGAGTCAGGGACATTGGGACCAGATTTAGGTCCACATTGGTAAAGTTGAAAGCATTGTAGTCAAGAGGAGTAGATAAAAAAATGATTTGAAAACAAAAAGAGATAATGGGATCAAAGAAAAAAAGGCTGAGCCTGGAGTGAGGCTAAGGCCTAGACCACATGAACGGTGGAGGGGGAATGGGGAACAAGCATGGAAGCAGAGAAGGCTTTGCTTTGCTGCTGTCAGTTGGGACATTCCATTCAACTGCCCCTGATGGGCATTCCGGTCCACTGAGCATGCCCAGTTTGTGTGACTGACTTTCATCAAGTAGAACAGTCAACAAGATCACCATAAAGGCTTTACCAACATTGGGCCAGTAAAGTGACCACTAAAAACCATTCCCAAATTTGTGATCAATGGACCCAAGTTTAGAGAGAGGAACTCCTTTGGTCTACAAAAATGGTTTGAGTCCCAGTCTCTAATTTCTTCCTTCTCAGATACGCTGGTCTCCACTCAAGGGACAATATTCGGTGAGATGCAGCCATTTTGTTGGTCAGCAGGAGCTCAGAAGCAAGAAAATGTCCTAGTGGAAGAATACAGCATCATCCTCTTCAATAGCAGCCCATCGCTGGACACTTCCAGATCACTGTGCCGATCAAGTGGAGGAGGCACTCTCCTTTAGAGAACCTTATGTAAACCTTATGTGAGAAACTTGCCAACTCGCTTGTTTGATTTTTTAGCCTTACTATTTCTGATACTTAGGTGCTGTCTTTTAGGGAGCCTGAAACAGTCAAGACATGACTCAGGACATGGAAGAATCTGCAGGTGAACATCACAGGATCCTGAGGGGCTAAGTATTTTGTATCTGTGCAGTCATATCTATATGTGGGGCGGGGGATGGTGTGGGTCATTATGGAAGATCTGAAAAGGTACACCAAAGTAAAGTTATTTCTCTCTACTCTCCTTTTATGCAAAAATAATGAAACCACATTGATTGTAAAGGGCCAATGATAGACTAGGAGCCTGAGAGATAACGGTGCCTCATCTTTAAAAATATATAGTCTACCTGAAGAGAAAGTGGCTACAGCAAAAACGAAGTATTTTGTTTAATCTTAAATATTGGAAGAGTCCTTTGGAAATATCTTCCCCTAATTTTCAAGGATGGTTGCCTATCTGCTTTGCCAAAACAGACCGTGCTAAAGGGCTCTGTGGCTTGATTTGGAGGCTCACCTCCAAGAGTTTCTCTCTTGCCAACTTGCCATGTGGCCTGAAATTGCTTAATTCCTTGGACTCTAATTTTTTTTCAGTTTTCCAATGAGCTTTATTCAAATACAAATATGCCTGGAAAGTGCAAGTCAAAATAATTTAGGTTGTTATCAGAAAAGAGAAGTTTTGGGGCCCCTGGGTGGCTCAGTCGGTTAAGCATCCAACTTCAACTGAATTTGAGCCCCAGATTGGGCTCTGTGCTAACAGCCCAGAGCCTGGAGCCTGCTTTGGATTCTGTGTCTCCCTCTCTCTCTGCCCCTCCCCCCCCTCTCTTTCTCTCTCTCTCTCTCTCTGTCTCTCTCAAAAATAAATAAACATTAATGTTTTTAATTTAAAAAAATAAATAAAAGAGAAGTTTCCATGAGCTTGGGATCAGAAGAAGGACTTGGTAAGGCCAGAAGTTTAGACAACGAGGAAGAGAGGTAGGCCAGAGGTGGCCAAAATATGGAAAACAACATGGAGGAGGTGCTGAGGGGAAGTGAAAGTAAACAGCTATATCACACCATTGCCTTCTCACATCCAAGGGTGTCAGAGTTTCATCTCATGGCATCTCTGAGAGCTTAGCCTTGATGAGGAGGATGTATAGGATGATACCTACATGAGAGGAGGGATAATTAGCAATGTGGCATCTTTTATCTTCCCCTTCACCTTTGAAAAAAATACTAAGTATCTGCTATTAGCAAGTATGTCAAGTCTTTGAAATATGAATAAGACACAGCTCCTACCATCAGAGTTGGCAGTCAAGAAGGGGGCGCCTGGGTGACTCAGTTGGTTAAGTGGCACCTTCGGCTCAGGTCATGATCTTGCATTGGGCTCTGTGTGGATAACTCAGAGCCTGGAGCCTGTTTCAGATTCTGTGTCTCCCTCTCTCTGCCCTTACCCCCCTCTCTCTCTCTCTTTCTCTCTGAAAAATGAATAAACATTAAAAAAGAAGGGCAATAGAGGGCAAAAGAGAGAGGGAGGGAGGGAGAGAGAGAGAGAGAGAGAGAAAGAGAGAGAGAGAGAGAGAGAGAAAGAGAGAGAGAGAGAGAGAGAGAGAGAGAGAGAGAGAGAGAAGGCAATAGAAAAAATATTTCCGGGGTGCCTGGGTGGCTCAGTCGGTTAAGCCTCCGGCTTTGGCTCAGGACAGATCTCACGTTCATGGGTTCGAGCTCCGCGTCAGGCTCTGTGCTGACAGCTAGCTCAGAGCCTGGAGCTTGCTTCTGGTTCTGTCTCCTCCTCTCTCTGCCCCTCCCCCTCTCGTGCTCTGTCTCTGTCTCAAAAATAAATAAAACATTTAAAAACTTAAAAAAATATATTTCTATAACTATTGCATCATAATTAATAGAGCATTTCAGCAGAGACTCAATTCTTTTTCTGTGCATTTTAGAGACTCTTGGAGATATTAACCTCACTCTAGGCATGCTGAACATAGAAGATAATATTAGTAAGGTAAGGAAAACAGAGAAAAATCTCTTGCATTTACTTTTTCTTGTCTAATTATTGCAATATTTCATATACCTCCTTCTTTGCCTTGACTTCCTCTTTTCCCTCTGGCTTCTGACATGGCATTCCATCATTCAGAAAATACAGTTATAATGGGAAGTCATTATAATGTTTAAACAATGACATTTATATTTGAGAAATCAGAGTATCCAATTATGGAAGCTAGCAAAAGAATGTCCCTTTCTATGACCTTAAACATGCAGATGTGGTAAAAAGGGGACGTCAGACTCACAACTATAAGGATCACGTCTCCTGAATGAAATGAGAGTTCCTATGAAAATCCCAAAAGCTCTCCCCTACTCGTCTGTGATGCTGTTTCACAATTAGAAGTTTATTTTTCTGGGATGTGAATGCCTTCTTGACTTCAATGACCTTTTGTGAAATATCATCTACCTCCAGGGACACTTGTCTGGGGAGCAGCCCACTAGATGCTTTCCAAACAGTAGTGAGTTGTATTATCTTCACTCCTCACACCTGTATGAGGTAGGTATAGCTGTCTCCATTTCACAACTCAGAAGACTGAGACCCAGAGCAGTTACATGACTAGAAGAGCAGGACAACATCCGAACACAAGCTTGTCTGACTCAGAAAAGAAGAGAAGAGAAGAGAAGAGAAGAGAAGAGAAGAGAAGAGAAGAGAAGAGAAGAGAAGAAAAGAAAAAAAGAAAAGAAAAGAAAAGAAAAGAAAAGAAAAGAAAAGAAAAGAAAAGAAAAGAAAAGAAAAGAAAAGAAAAGAAAGGAAAAGAAAAGAAAGAAAAATGTTCCTAATCATGATTCAATGCAGCCTCCCTGTGAAGGGCAGGGCCTACATATACCTCTATCAGCAGTTCTCAACCCTGGCTGTATATGAGGATCCCTTATGCAAGGAAGTTATTTCACACCTTCAACCTGGGCACCGTACCTCAAAGGCAATATGCCGGAGGCTGTGGGCATTTCAGAACACCAGTCTCTCATCTATCAAAGGCCATGTAGCCACCTAAGGGATTTAGAAGAGACGTCTCGCACAGCACCTGGCCAAGCCCCATGATTTCCAAAGGCTAAGATCTGTCCAAAAGAATTCACAACTTTCTCTCTATAAGGCAGAACTAAAACCAAGGACTTATAAATTTCTCTAAGGATCCAGCTTCATAGCATATCAGCCTCTTTGGTAATCACAATGTGCTCCTTATTACCATAGTCACTCCCTCGTGGCCAGAACAGTAATCAGGATAGTGGGCATTTCCAGTCCCCTGAGGGCCCTAAAACAGTGATTTTCAAGACTGATTTGTCAGCTAGGCTGCCTCCACCTTCAGTTAGATTTCATCGAAGTATTTTTGTCAGGTTAAGTAGTTTTCAGAAAGAACTTTTCTTTACATCTAAGTCTGTACTCCTAAAGTTGCATATTACGTTTAGGAAGCCCCAGTTAAGGTATATAAAATCCATTATGAAGTAAAAAGACATTACTCAGCTTGATGGTGTTATTCGTTTGGACTTCATCCGATTCCTTTAGTTCTGCAAATCAAATTTCTGTGTATTTGCTTGTATGTCCACAGGAAAATATTTATAGTCATCTCACTTCCATCGTTCAGAATACCGACATCTTGGATGATGCAATTGTCCAACGGTTGATTTACTATGCTTCTAAGGACATGAGAGACAACAATGTAAGTTTCATTTTTGACAATGAATCAATGTCAGGGCCAGCAGCAGGTCTTTAAGTGACCCAACTGCATCCACATAGACATTTATAAGCTTCTTGTACATTGCCATCTAGACCTCAGATCCCTTTCATTTGTTCATGATATTATTAAATACCTATTATTTATCCCTTCACAGATAAGGAAACTAAGGCAAAGCTAAAGAAGACTTGAAAGATCATATGATCCATTCCACTCTTAGGTGAACATGTTGATGCTTGGAGAGATTTTATTTTTTTCAAAGTAACACAGCTATTAACAGAACACATAACTAGAACCTAGTTTTCTTTTTCTTTCCATATGAATTATGATTTCTTCATATGCCTACTTATCTACACACTTTAGGTATTATATCTGAAAAATTTTTGTAGAAATAATTTGAGTCCTAAGATGTTATTTTCTTCCAGAAAGGATTTTTACGTGCTCTCTGTCAAGGGTACTAACAATCTATGATTAATTTCAGAACTTGAGGTTTTGGAGAAGGGTGGGGGGAGGGAGGCAGGGCACATCTATGACTCCAGGTTGGACTACAGTTCATGGAGGGTCAATTGAACATTTCATTTAAATGCAGGCTTTTGCGGTCTTAGACCAGAAGATGAGATGTGGGATGACCAAGGTCTCCCCATTTGTTGGTCCTAAACTCTGTTTATTCTTCCCAAAATACTGCAAAGCAGCCTCAAATATAGAACTTATGTCTCCAGATTCCCAATCTTTTCCTGATCTCAATTTAGTAATTCATTCCACCCTACACTGTGATATTTTTATGAATATATATTTTTTTAATTTCTTAAATGTTTATTTTTGAAGGAGAGAGTGAGACAGAATGTGAGCGGCAGAGAGGCAGAGAGAGAGGGAGATACAAAATACGAAATAGGCTCCAGGCTCTGAGCTGTCAGCACAGAGTTCAACAGGGGGCTCAAACTCACGGACCACAAGATCATGACCCAAACCAAAGTCTGATGTTTTAAAAAAATTTTTTAATGTTTTATTTATTTTCGATACAGAGAGAGACAAAGCATGAGAGGGGAGTGACAGAGAGAGAAAGAGACACAGAACCGAAAGCAGGCTACAGGCTCTGAGCTAGCTGTCAGCACAGAACCTGACGTGGGGCTCAAACCCACAAACGTGAGATCTGACCTGAGCCGAAGCCGGAGGCTTAACCGACTCAGCCACCCAGGCGTCCCCAGTATATTTTTTAATATCTTGTCTAGCTCTTTTTATTTTCCTCAGCAGGAGACTTCATCAAATTTACCTAGTTGAGCAGTACCAAAAACAGCAGCCCCTCCAAATATCTCCAGTATCAACAATAACTGTATCAGGACAATACTAAAACCCCACTCTAGACTCCTGGCCCGGTTTCCCTTCCACCATTCTCTTCAGTCTTTCAACTGTAGTGATTCATCACTCAAACACAAAACATAAATTCTAGGTTCATAGTGCCTGGCCAATTAGCAATAAAACGAACATTGACCTCACATTTACCAGAACCTTATTAAGACATAATTTTTAAAGTTCATTAAAATTACATCTGGGAGGTGCCTGGGTACTTCCGTTAGTTGAGCTTCCGACATTTGGTTTCAGCTCAGGTCACAATCCCAGGAATGTGGGATCATGCCCTTCATTGGTCTCCACACTGAGCATGGAATCTGCTTAAGGTGTCCTCTCTCTCTTCCTTCTGCCCCTTTCCCCTGCTGTGCTCTGTCTCTTACACCCCCTGGGATAGTAACAGCCTGCTCTCTATCCCAAAGCCAGGGGAACTCAGAATATTAGCTAGGCTGTTAGCTCTCTGCAAACTCACTCTGCTCTTTCTCCAGTTGTTACTGTTATTTTCCTTTTCTTCCTCAGATCCTCAGAGAAACCAGAATGCTGGCAGGTGAGGTTTTGGTGTCTCTTGCTGCACATGATTTCAACTCTGTGATGTATGAAGTCCAAAGTAACTTCAGGATACTGGAGCTACCAAATGAATTCATTGTGCTTGCTTTGGCTGAACTGGCAACAAGCTACGGTATGGAGGGAATAACCTCCACACTTTCCTGGGAAACAACAGCCCTGACTAATTGTCTAAAACCAAATGGGTGCGAACAACAGAAAAGAGAACTTATCTCCTTTCTGCTGCACTAAAGAATATCAGTAGCAGGATATGGCAGTTGTTGCTCAGCCTGCTGACCCGCCAGTAGTCCATGCTGCTCTGGATTTGGCTGGACTCCCTTCCACCCTCACCTTCCCTTTCATCTGGCTTTGTTTTTACAAAAGCCCTTTTCCCACAAGGCATGTGCCACAAAACAAACCACTGGACACTTACATGAACTAAGGGTTTGCTATGATTATTTTTCTACACCATTTTACTTAACAGAGATTTGTTTGTTGTTTATTTATTTATTGAGTGTCTATTACCTGTGCTAGGTTCTGGGAATGCAGGAAACTTCTGGTGGGAGAGATGGACATTTATAAAATAATCATCCAAATAAGCAATTGCTACCAAGATATGGGTACAGGTGACTTTATAGCTAGCACCTTATTTTAAACCAACCACTTCTTAATTCTCTAACTACAGCCAGGCATTATGGCAAGAGAGTGATAGAGGAGGATTTCTTCCTGCTACACCTTATCTGTGTCCCTCACGCAGCCTTGAAATGCTTGGTGCTGACATGAAAGTCACAGAACATTCCAGTGGAGAGGATAACACTTTTCTCCTCTTGCGCCCCTCTTGGCAGTGTCCCAGAGTATTCCCTTCATGATGATGACCCTGCTTACCATGCAAACCATGCTCAGGCTGGCAGAAGAGGAAAGAATGAAGGGAGTTTTCTGTATTGGTGGGTATCCCTATGGTTCCCTCTTTGTGAAGACCACACTATGAATTGAGCAAATGTTTAATTTTCCTTTCACTCTAGTTCTGCTCCTTCTAACACCAATAGCTACCATTTACTGTGCCTACCACATGGGAATTTCTCTCTCAATCCTCACAGCAATTACAATTCTATATCTCTCAATCCTCAAAGCAAGGTAAGTACTATTACCCCATTTTACAGATGAGAAACTGCAGGTCATAGAAATTAAGCAATCTCCTTAAAATGGTGACGGTCAATGAGACTGAGAAGTAGCACTCATGTCTATGTGACTGCTCCGTCTGTACTCTTTCCACTGCCCTAAGCAGCCTCCATTTCTACCCTCCTTCTTTAGTTCCATTCATGCTCTCCCCACAATGTTCTAGGAGCTCATCAGCTCTTAGCAGTAGGCTAAATTTTGGCATCTCTTTATAATGCAATATTGTAATAATGATAAGTAATCAAACTAATCAAAACACAAGCAATTATAAAATTAAGGAAAATAGGTAAACAGACTATGGGTCACAAGTCCCCTCTCCCCCCAAAACTGAAATACAACCACAGTATTCAAGAGTCTACAAAGAAGAACATGCACTGGAATTCCTAGGAAAAAACACAGCACAGTGAGGGGCTTTTGGATGAGTCTGGAGACTCTTCTCTCTGAGCATCCACTGAACTATCAGGTGACTCTGCCCTCTCTCAGTCTCATTTTCATCCTAAATACATTAAATAAAGTGATTAGTAAGATCCCTCTCACCTCTGACATCCCCAACACTACTATTTTGTAATATTTAAAAGCCCATGCTGTCAAGAATATCATCTTTACCAAGACTTCAACCAAGTCTTTTCTGTTCTATTTCTTCTTGTCTGTCCTCAATGGAAGTAACATTTAATCTGATATATACTGAGAATTTACTATGCTTGTGCTAAAATACTTGGGTATTTTAAGATTATTGTTTCCTTTAACCCTACAACAACCCCATTAGGTAAGTAACATTTTCCCTCCATTTCACAGATGAGAAAATTGAGACCTAGAAAGGTTAACCACTTGCCAACAGTCACAGCTAGTGTGGGACAGAGCCAAGATTTGAATTGAGACAGTCTGGTTCAAAGACTTGAGCAGTTACACTAGATTAGCCCACTTTCCAATACTTTTTTATTTTCCCTACTTACTATCACAGCCAACACTGTGTTCTTGCAAATAAACTTTGGTGCCTGTAATAGCATTTCTATCTGCAATATCAACAACCAACAAGGAAAAGAAAATAAAATTAGAAATCATCATGGCATAGAATAAGGGATTCTCTGTCCTTGTGTTATAAAGTTATCTAGCACCCTTCGCCCTAAAGCAATTTTTGCCTGACTGCCCCTAAAGAACAGGTATACAGGTTTGTAGTCATTCATCCATTCATCTAGCTCTTCATTCGATCAGTCAGTACGCAGACATTGTGCTGGTTGCTTCAGATACCATCAATAGATAAGACATCTTTTCTTTAATGTTGTTTATAGGACAGTGTAAGACAAACACACACACACACACACACAATTATGACAAAGCATAGCAGGAGATTATCGGTTTGATGAGAATGTGAATTAGCTAGTAAATGGCCAGCTCTAAGATACTCAGGATCTTTCCAAAGTATTATTTGCATGTGAAGTATAATTAAGGAGTAAACCATGAATTTTCTTATCATCTAGTAAAACATGAGGGCTGAAGGAACAAATAGTATTTAGTGCAGTCGATGCAAGTATATATAGGTTGGTGGTGCAAATATTTTTGTAGGCCCAACATGTTATTTTATTGAAGGGAAACAGACACATGGAAAAACATAGAAATCAGAAGCATACAGGTTGATGAATTGTCACAAAATGAACTTACCGCCAGTCGGGTCAAGAAATAAGACATTACTAATACCCCAGAAGCCACCTCATCTTTTCTCCCAATTATCACCATCTGTGCCCTCTCCAAGGGTAACCACAACCCTGACAACCAGAGATTAGTTCTATTTGTGAGATCCTACATGTTGTTGTGTGAAACTATGGTCCATTTTCACTTCTGTACACTATTACACGTCTATACTACAATTTTTCCATCCTATCTGTTGGCAGATATTTAGACTATCTCCTGTTTGAGATTATTACCAAATAAAAGTGAGTATGAACATTCTTGTATAAGATTTTTAATTCCTATATACTTGTGTAGCTAATGACCATATACTTAGGAGTAGAATTTCTGGGTCATGGAGAACACATATTCAACTTTGGTAGATACCATCAAACAGCTTTCTAAAGTATTTATATCAGTTCTTGCTCCCCACAGCAGTATATGAAAATACCAGTTGCACCTTAGTCTTACCAACATTTGAAACTGCCTGAAATTTTAGCAATTCTGGGAGGTTTGTTGTAATATCTCATTATGGTTTTAATTTGCATTTCACTAATGTGGCCGAATAGTTTTTATATGTTTATTTGGTACAGTCATAACATTTCATAGAAACTATTACCCATTTGCTAATCATCAGCATACTCTTCTCAAATTATTTTATGCCCCCCCATCTTTAGATTTTTCTCAGTCTGTGGTTGTTTTTAAAACGCAGCCCTTGAGAAGTTCAGCAAGGCTGTCTACCAGTATGTCAACCACTGGAGGGACTTCCCGTATCCCAGACTGGATGCCAACCGACTCTCTGATAAGATCTTCATGTTGTTCCGGTTTATAATGGAGAAGTGGGCCCCCACTGCCTCACCCGTGCAAGTGAGTGGCGACCTCAACATGCCTCAAGCTAGCTCTCCTTCCGTGCTGGTTCAACTTACTCCACTCTTTCTGGCACGATAATTAGTCTTAGTTATTTTGAAAAGCTATGAGTTGTGATTTGTCAGGTTTATCAACTCTATTTGCTTTTCCTGTTTCAAATCACTGTTTATTCATTCCTGCACTAATATTTATTGAGTCCCCATGACATACCAGCCACTGTTCCACATGGTGAGGATACAGCAGGGATTAAACAAACCAAAATCACCACTCTTATAGAACTGACATTCCAATGTATGGAAAGAACAATCAGTAACTGAAAATGTGTAAAATACATAAAAAGTTAGTTATTTCATGCCTTATAATCCATATGTGGGCTGAGTCATTGACTAAGAAAAACTACAGGCCACAAAAATTTCCTTTTCTATGAAGGTGACAATGAAATAAAATAACATCTAAAGAATGTGCTTCAAAACATTGTCATGTCTTGCACAGCATAGATAACAAAGTGCATTCACATATAAACCCATGCTGACCTTGCTTAATTGGTATAATTTTTAAATGGAGGCTACATTAAATCCTATTTAGGTTTTTTTATTGGTATAAAATAGATATTATATTATGTATATATTATAAAAGATATAACACATAGTTTTCTCTAGTTCAGTTTCTTTTCTATACTTTAAGCTACCAAAGCATTTGTTTTTCTTAACAGGCTGGGGTAGTTAAATCATTAGCAAACATGGAACCTTTAAAATATCCTGTAGAAGTCTTTTCTTTAAAGCACCTGAAAAACAAAATTCAGTACAAATTTGCCAAGCACTTTCCTAGCTTCCCACAGAAAGAGTAAGACAAGTGACAAGAAGGTACACAAAGTAATAAGGAAACACAAAGAGCAAAGCACTTAACTCCTGTGGTGAGTACTGGAAAGGCCTTGGCATTGAAACTGAGCTTGCAGCCTATAAAGACATTCACTGCAGGCAAGACGCATTCCCTAAAGAGGCAATAAAGGCCACTGAAGCAGAGGCTGAGAGAGATAACGTGGACGCTTGAGTGAGTCCAGTGGGAGAGAGGGAAGGGAGGAAGAGAAAGGGGAATCTAAAGGGGCAGAAATAAATGAAGCCAGAAAGGTGGTGTTGGCCACATAATGAAGAGCCTTGAATGCTACACAGGAGCTTGGACTTTTTTTTTAATAGGAATGAGAGACCTTTGAAAGGGCTCTAAGCAAGGAATAATTTTCAAGAAGCAAAGGGAGATCTATGGAGTATTGGTTTCAGTGCTCAAGAATAATCTTGACAAGTGTCCATTGCTTGGAAATGCCCAATTGCTTAAAAGACTCATCCAGCCAACACACAGTTGGGTGAAATAAATGGTTGTTATTATGAGCCACTAAGTTTTGAGATGCTTTGCTGTATGAAAAACTTAGCTGACAGAAAAAAATTTAATCACATAATATTAGGTAGAAAAAGTAGAATGTGGTACCGTAAAGAATGACATCAATTTTTTAAAGAATTAAAATGTATAGAGTAAATATAGAAAAGAAAATTTCAAATAAATAAAAAACGTATTAAAATACACGGAACAGTGATTATCTATGGGTACTCTGGATACTATTAGCAATGCGAATACTGTGGTTTTTTTCTCATCATATTTATGATTTCTAAACTTTTATAATCAACCTGTTTACATTTATATTGTACACATGTTCATTTTCTTGTGTCAGTGGAAGCCAGATTGTAATGGGTTAAGGAGTTAATGAGAAATGAGGAATGATGATAGCAAACAAATGCGGAGCTGTCTTTCAGAGAGCTTTGAGTTTTTTGTTTGCTTGTTTGTTTTGAGTTTTTATTTAAATTCTAGTTAATTAATGTATAATGTAATAGTGGTTTCAGGAGTAGAATTTACTGATTCGACATTTCCACTTTTTTAAGGAGAGAAACAGAATTGGGGTCTAAGTAATATGGAGTCAAAGAACTGTTTTAATATGAGGGAAATTTTAAATTTGTTACCATATTGAAAGAAAGTGACTATTAGAGAAAGATTTAAGAAAACTTTTCTTAAGAATGAAAAAGGGAGAAAGGGAAAATACTAAAATGAGTAACAATATGGCTCTGGATGTAGATATAGCTATAAATACAAACATAAGTATAACTCTCTCACACAATGATCTTAACCTAACCATTTTTTGAAGGAAACTTTCTTGGTCAAAAACAATGAGGAAAGTTTTTTTGGGGTGGGGGGTGTCGAAAGCTCCTGCTGTTCTGAGAAATGTACAAAAAGCATGGTGCAATACTAGAAGTGGTATTTGTTTGCTGCCTCTGCAGACTTTGGCCATCGTTAAGGCGCACGGCCCCACGGTGAGCCTGCTGCTTCATCGGGAAGACCTCTGTGACTATGCCCTGGACCAGGTACCCTGGCTCCTGAACCAGTATAAAGACAAGGACATCGATTTCCACGTCACTCAGGTAAGAGCCACGCCCTAAAGGAACTGATTCAGTCTATTGGCAACCAGCTTGGAAGACAGTAAATCTCAAGAGTACTGAGGAACTGAAATCCTGGTTTGGGCAGCTGAACTTAAATACTTTTTGAGGAATAGGAGGTAGAAAAGAGGTTGGCATAGCTGAGTGATGAAATCTCCAAAAAGGGATTAAGAATTTTCTTTTCAAGCTGCTGAGGCACTGAATTGCTAAAGAAAACTGGTAACTGCAGGAAGGGTATGGGTTTATTCGCCTCAGAAAACATAATTATTTGTCTTGCACATCCTGTGCTGCTGCTTCACGGGCAGCCTCCAACTAACGTTTGAGAGCTTCCATTCTAGAGTCTAAAACAGGTACTGACCGCGGTGGTCCTTTATGATGCTGCCCTTCCAAAGGGCTTGAGGAAAACCATCTTTAGCAATTTACTCCACCAGGTAAGAAAACCCTGCTGTTAGATCTGATTATTTCATTTTCACTGGGTTTCTGTTGTTAACATCTCCCTCCTTCTTTCTCATTCAGGTGTGCAGAGTTGCAGAGCCTCCAGTTAAGGAAAATGAAATCGAAGCTTCAAGCTGTTTCCTCATCCTAGGTAGGACCCAGCATCCAAAGGGTCTTTAATAAAAATGTCTCCCAACAATGATGACAACAGTGAAGGGGTGTGCAAACTATCACTTTAAGTTATTTTGCACACACACAACATTCCTTCAAACTCACAGTATTCTGTGCTTCTCCCTATCCTATCTCCCTGCCTGTTCCCAAAAGAAACATAACAGGTAGAGGAATCAATCATCTTGGCTTCCCCAAAGTCCTTTCTTTACTTTTGGTTCTAAAACCTAAAAATTTCTAGACATATTTTGGGGATTAACCCCTTTTCAGTTATGTGGTTGGCAAATATTTTTCCCATCCCATATGTTGCTTTTTCATTTTGTTAATTTTTTTTTCTGCTGAGCAGAAGAGTTTTGGTTTGATATAGTTCCATTTATTTTTGCCTTTGTTGCTTCTGCTTTTGGTGTCAAATCCAAAGAATCATTTCCAAGACCATTGTCAATGAGCTTACCCACTGTGTTTTCTTCTCGGAGTTTTATGGTTTCAGGTCTTACATTCATTTCTCTTTTTTTATTCAATTTTTGTATATTGTATAAGGTAAGGATCCAGTTTCATTCTTTGACCTGTGGCTGTCCAGTTTTTCCAACACAATTTATTGAAGAGTCTATCCTTTCCCTAATATATTTATTGCTCCTTTGTCAAAAATTAATTGACTGCATTTGCATGGATTCATTTCTAAGCAAACAAGGGTGAATTGGTAATCCTAGAAATAGGAAATCCTTTTTTTTCTTGGTATTTGAGATTATTTAAAACTGTGTCAAACCCAAAGTCAAGCTTTTTTCTCCCTGGTTATCTCTTAGTATCTATTCCTCCTCTCTCTCTCTCTCTCTCTCTCTCTCTCTCTCTCTCTCTCTCTCTCTGTCTGTCTTCCCCCTCCTCCCCACTCTTTCCCTTTCCTTCTTGCTGCAACATCACATTCCCACTCATTGTCTGGTTAGAATACCAGGAACGAGTCGTAGAGGAAGCGCCAAGGTCTCAGAGTCAGTATACAAACTATGTTCCAACATAAACCCTGAGAAGTAAGGAAAAGAGCAATCCAATACCTCCCATACACCCCCCTCCTCAAATATGTCATTTCCATTACTTCGCTACATACCTTTCTATTATGTCCTAGGTCTTTCCAAGTTGATCCCTTTGTTTTTATTTTTTCCTCTGTTCTGTGGTCAATGTAATTATCCCTGATAATTGTGAAGCTAAACTGTTCTACTCCCGTCAGGCTTTCTCTCTCTTCCCTGCTTCCTGCCTTACTCATGTAGCTCAGAGTTCCACAACTGGTGAAGCATCACTCCAACCTCTGCCTCAATGTTCACAAGGCAGTGTCCCTGTATCCCCTCTCCTTTCCTTCTCTCATATTGAATTAGGGCCCACCCTAATAGCCTTATCCTAATTTGATTCCATTGTAAAATACCTCATTTCCAAATAAAGTAATATTCACAGGCATGAACAGATACGGACCTAAGTATATAAATCTCTCTTAGTGACCAAACTGCCTAATTCTGTAGTGCTAAAGATGCACCAATGTCATAAACTCTAATTACCAACCAAAGAGTCACTGTGACAGTCTTCATGGGATTCCCCTTTTCCCACTCACAAGTATTTTACCTAAGGTGAAAAATGAGTTCTTGTGACTCCAGCATTTCTTCAACCTTCAGCCCATTCCAACCCTGCAGACCTGATGGAATTTTTTGATGAACAATTGAGAAGTAATAATGAAACCATTCGGACTGGAGTCTTGACTTTGTTACGATCAGCTATCAATGCTGAGGGTAAGCAAAGGGATGAAGCCACAGGAGTTTATTTTGGGCCAAGAAGCAAACTGAAGCCTATCCATTGTCTATCTCTATTCTATGTCTTTGGGGTGTTTATCGATGATCACAGTCAAGTGAAGCTCTGCCTTCTCTGTCATCTACTAATTTTAATCTACTAATTTTAAATAAGCATTTTCAATTACCTTTCTTTCATGATATTTATGGATATACCTAGTTGAGAAGGACAAGTAGAATACTTGAGAATCAAATTTAGAATTTGAACGATCTAGTAAGCTGGTTAAGTGTCCCAATAAATAGAGGGTAGGTAGAAGGAATGCACAATATTCTAGAAATTAGTACATTTAGAAAAGAACATAATTTAATAAAATATCATATTTCATTAATGCCAAGAAGCACATACTTTCATGATATTGGAGTGCATCTCATAACTGATAGCATCTTTAATCAGCCACTGGAAGGGATTTTGAGGTACAATATAAAATAATGATGTCCCATAAAATTGATGATACCTTGGATTCAATAAAATGTGAGAATTCACTTTTGCCCTACATTATAATATTTTTAAAAATTAAGTTAGCTCTGGGATTTACTGAAGAATCAGCAGACAAGAAATATAAAATAGTCTCACAAAATTTAAAGCTAATCCATTGGGCATGATATATTGAATCCACTTTGGAGCCTAACGTTTTAAACAAGATGAAACCAAATACAATAGGGAGCTAAGAGAGCAACTAACATCTTTTAAATTTGGTAAAGAAGAGAATAAGAGAAAATTGAATAACATGAAATGTTATGGACAAAAAACTTTGCCATTATGTACCATAACTCTAATGGGTTTTCATCAGTCTTAGAACATACTATACTCCTACTAAACCCAGTCTTTTAATTTCTCTCCCTGTCTTTCAGAGCCCAAATTGAGGGATCACATCACTTCAATTGAAAGAACACTCAAAGTTGTCATGGGTGACCTCAGTATAAAAGTAAGAGAATTAATGGGGACCTTGATTTTTGGTGATGTTTTAAGAATTAATGAAATGGCTTTGATTCTTTAAAAATCTACTTTTGAGATTGCTTTATAAAAAGCTCAGTGATGAATTATATTTTTAGTAGAATTCCATCTTTCCCTGAAAGATAAACTATATCAAGGTAACTTCTAAAGTACATTCAGTTCAAGGGCTTCTCAGTAGAAAAAAAGAATTTTGCCTAGAGCATCACAGAGCTATGCTCTTCAAATAGTTTTAAAATTGTTAATTAGGAAAGGAACATATCTTCCTCCAAAAAAATAATAACCCTTAAACTTGTTTTTATTTTTATTTTTTTAGCTTAGATATCCTGTTTTCCAACTAGGGAGCACCTAGTGAAAATCTTGAACATAGTAGATTGCACAATATTTCCTGATTATTTGATTAAAGTATCCATATCAGAAAATATATATAACTTGTACTAGAACAAATTTAAAAACTAAAAATTACTGTATTTTTAAAATTAAAACCATATTTTGTTTGGATCAAAGGCCGATACAGAAACCAATGAAAAAGAAAATTCCCCTAAGAGACTTTGGTCTACAGTGATTATAACAAAAGCTATGCCGAAAATAATAAAAATTATGCTAAGCAAAATAAATCAGTCAGAGAAAGACAAATACCATATGATTTCACTCATATGTGGAATCTGAGAAACAACAAAACAGATGAACATAGGGGATAGAAGAGAGAGAGAGAGAGAGAGAGAGAGAGAGAGAGAGAGAGAGAGAGAGAGAGAAACCAGGAAACAGACTCTTAACTATAGAGAACAAATTGAGGGTGGCTGTAGGGGAGGTGGGTGGGGCAATGGGCTAAATGTGTAATGGGTATGAAGGAGGGCATTTGTTGCAATGAGTACTGGGTATTATATGTAAGTGATGAATCACTAAATTCTACTCTTGAAACCAATATTACTCTATATGCTAACTAACTAGAATTTAAATTAAAAATTGAGGAGCACCTGGGTGGCTGAGTGTATTAAGCATCTGACTTTGGCTCAGGTCATGATCTCACAGTTCGTGGGTTTGACCCCGTGTTGGGTTCTATGCCGACAGCTCAGAGCCTGGAGCCTGCTTAAGATTCTGTGTGTGTGTCTCTCTGTCTCTCCCCTGCTCACACTCTTGTCTCTCTTTCTCAAAAATAAATAAACATTTAAAAATTTTTTAATTGAAACAACAAAAAAAAATGAATAATCATTATTAAGCAAACAGTGGAGTGATTACATATAAAAACCTTGCCCAGTACATGGCCAACCCAATTGAAAAATTACCAAAAGAGTTTAGTGTATAATAAAAGAGGACAAAAACTGTAAGAAAGTCCGGCTCCCCAGACAAAATGAGGAATTTTGTAAATTTTTTTCCTCACGTAGGTAGACTACTAGTACCTTTATGCTAATTGCTAATTGCTACCATATGTCCTTTAATCCCTATTCAAAATTATTCTATTTTTCCAACTCTTCATTAAAACACCCATTCAGTAAAGAATTAGATCTGAGCTTTCTTTCCTCCAGGGAAGCAATCCAGTAAGCAAACTTAATTATTTAAACATTGTAATACAAGTTTATAATCCCTTGTTCTAATCCCTGGGGCCAGATACATTTCAGAATTCACAATCTTCCTGATTTTAGAAAAATATTACTGTGAAAGAAGTGACAAAGAAACTCATTAATATCTCTGCAAGAAAATATATGCATATTCACACTACATTAAATAAGTAAAGACTACAAATAGTTTTAAAACAGTTCAGCTGGGTTTTGCCACCAAATGAGTTAGAGCCAAACACAAGAAAGAGAATTCCAGAGTTGTTTGGGTTTTGAAATTGTAGATAAAGGATTGTAGATCTAGAGTTCACCTTGCTATCTTTCATAGAGGATTTTAGAAGCAAGGCAATGATTTTTAGCCCACAGTACCAACACTTCATCATCCATAGTAATAAAGGATATGTCTTGGGAGCCAGGGAGAAAGATTTTGGCTGTAAAGAGCTTTTCCCAAACATTGAAAAAAAAGGTCGGGGGAGGTGCCTGGGTGGCTTAGCCAATTAACTGTTCGACCCTTGATCTTGGCTCAGTTCATGGTCTCAAGGTTCTGACATCAAGCCCCAAGCCAAGCTGTGTGCTGACAGTGCAGAGCCTGCTCAGGATTCTCTCTCCCCCTCTCTCTTTGCCCCTCTCCTGCTCACGCACCCATGTTCTCTTTCTCTTTCCCCGTCTCTCAAAATAAATATTTTATTTTATTTTATTTTTATTTTTATTTTTATAATGGTTTATTGTCAAATTGGTTTCCATATAACACCCAGTGCTTCTCCCCACAAGTGCCCTCCCATGACCATTACCCACTTCCCCTCCTCCCCCTCCCCCTTCAGCCCTCAGTTCGTTTTCAGTATTCAGTAGTCTCTCATGATTCATGTCCCTCTCTCTCCCCAACTCTCTTTCCCCCTTCCGCCCCTGTTAGGTTTCTCCTGTTAGACCTCTGAGTGCAAACATATGGTATCTGTCCTTCTCTGCCTGACTTATTTCACTTAGCATGACACCCTCGAGGTTCTTCCACTTCTCTACAAATGGCAGATTTCATTCTTTCTCATTGCCATATAGTACTCCATTGTGTATATATACCACATCTTCTTTATCCATTCATCAGGTGATGGGCATTTAGGCTCTTTCCATGATTTGGCTATTGTAGAAAGTGCTGCTCTGAACATTGGGGTGCATGTACTCCTATGCATCAGCATTTCTGTATCCTTTGGGTAAATCCCTAGCAGTGCTATTGCTGGGTCATAGGGGAGTTCTATGGATAGTTTTTTGAGGAACCTCCACACTGTTTTCCAGAGTGGCTGTACCAGTTTACATTCCCACCAACAGCATAGGAGGGTGCCTGTTTCTCCACATCCTCACCAGCATCTATAGTCTCTTGATTTGTTCATTTTAGCCACTCTGACTGGCGTGAGGTGGTATCTCAGTGTGGTTTTGATTTGTGTTTCCCTGATGATGAGTGATGCTGAGTATCGTTTCATGTGCCTGTTGACCATCTGGATGTCCTCTTTGGAGAAGTGTCTGTTTAGATCTTCTGCCCATTTCTTCACTGGATTATTCATTTTTGGGGAAAATAAACATTTTAAAAAAGAAAGAGAGGCTTTCCTGTAACCCTCAAATCATAAGCTATAGCTTACTTCCTGCTCCATCTATTTATAGTACCATATAATTCAATTTATAATTCTTTTTGGAAAGGTTCCCACTAAATGATCCATGAAGGTTAAAGAAGAGGAGAAGCTAAATTTATATGCCATCCAGTGTAGTAAAATGTTGCAAATACATTTTTCTGATTCTAGGTAAGGAATGCCACTCTCCTTCTCATCCAAACCATGTGTGAAAAATGCTACATTGAAGCCTGGGAAGGATGGCCACTGATTGATTACATATTCTCCCAATTTGCCATGTCCAACAAGAATCTGGTATGAGGAAGAGAGTGCAGCTTTGAAAGCTACACTGTATCAAGGATGGACAGTTGACTCAACTGTTTGTTTGTTTGTTTGTTTGTTTTTTAATGGCTGGGGCTCAATTCAATGACTGATTTACAAGTTACATTTCAATCTTATCACTTTTATTGATAGATTTTTCAGACTGTAGTGTTTTCAGTTCTCTTTCACTGATACCACTTTCAACTTAGGATAAACCCAAGGTAGGTGAAATCATGATTTTCCCTAAGGAGGAGACAACCTGTCCTCAAGGGTTTGGGACAGGGGTAGAGAAAGTGAGTTACTTCAGAGAAAACAAGAGACATCCACTCTTGCTGCACTGGGGTTGACTTCCTGAAGAGCATGTGGGTAAGATCAAGGCCACAAGAGCTGAAATTACAGTCCACTCCACTAGAAAGCAATGTCTTTAAAAAATTTTCCCCAGAGAAAATGGCGAAGGCCTGAGAAAGAGAGAGAATATCTGTAGTTCAAGGATGCTCACAATTCTTGCTTTTCTGTTTTACCCAGCAGTGTTTTTTCTAACCCATTCCTCCAAGGAGCACTTTAAAACAGATAGTAGATACTGAACACCAAGATTGCTGGGTTCCTTGAGCCTCTTAATTTGAGTGACTGCATCCTCCACCCCAGAGTCTGAGAACACGGGCAAGTAAGATCAGAGGGGATTGGCAGGAGGGACTTTTAACAAGTCACGTGTTTCATCTTTCTTAAAGGAAAAACCAATGAAACCTAATTCCCATGAGAATAAAAAGGGAGAGGAATCTGTTCGGGAAATAAGCCTTGAGGTCTTAAAAACCCTAGACCCACTGGTCATTGGAATGCCCCAGGTAAGGGGTCTTTTGTCACCACTGACAGTTTCTTTGATCATCTTTCTAAAGCTCTGACCTTTTAGGAGTAAATACATGAATTTGTACTTCATGTGTCATCAGCTTTTTGACTCTCATTAGAGGAAGTTCATTACTATGCTCGGTGCTGAAAATATAGTACTTTCTCAAAAACAGGTGTTGAATTAATTCATGATCTCTTATATCTGGATAATCAATGATGGTTTACAAGCACTGTAATATGTTGTTTCTCTTCTTCCCCTCACATATCTAGACATAACATTAAATGATGTAGGGAGATTCCAATTCAATGAATGCTAAGCTTTTCCCATTCATCTGGGAAGGTGTTGAATGCACACATTCTTAGGCTTCAAGTGAGGCTTAAAAATAATCTGCACCTTAAGGGGAAGAGCCTCAGAATCTGTATTTTCCTTAAGCAAAAATAACCCGAGAAAGGATTAACTGGCCAGAAATGCATAGCACAGACAGGAGACAATCAATAGACCAATTTAAGTGGATCAGAGTTTCATCTAGAATGGCATTTTAAGGTATCGTTCTTGGGTTATCTAAAAATATTTATTTGAAATGCAGATCTCCAGGCCATACTCCAGACCTACTGAATCAACATTCTGGGCAAGGGGCCCATGAATCTGCATGCAAATAAGTACCATTTTTTCTGATGCATACTAAAGTTTGAAACATTTCAATCTAAAAGTAAATGATGAAAAGAAGTCTAGGACCATACTCTCATGGACCTAAAATGTCAAGTCCCTACCTTGTGTTGGATAGCCATTCAAAATGTGAAGCAAAGACTAAACACTTAAAACGATAACTTTAGGAATCCTGGGTGGCTCAGTTGGTTGAGCATCTGACTTTAGCTTAGGTCATAGTTTCATGGTTTGTGGGTTTGAGCCCCACAATGGACTCTGTGCTGATATCTCAGAGCCTGGAGCCTGTTTCAGATTCTGTGTCTCCCTCTCTCTCTCTGTCCCTCCCCCACTCATGCTCTGTCTCTCTGTCTCTCTCAAAAATAAATAAATATTAAAAATTTTTAAATGATAACGAGATTAGATTTACATGGGAGTAGACTAAGAGCAAAAAAATGGAGCTTGAGATCAGATCCAACTCACAGGAATGGGAGCAGGTCATAAGTGTAGGAAAGAGATATGGAAGGGCATGGAAGATCTTATAACGAAAAAAAGACAGGCCTTGGTGATTAAATATGATTGACAAGAGAAAGAGAAGAGTCCATGTTGACACCTAAGTTTCCATGAGGGCAAGGGAGTTTTCCAGAGAACATGAAACAGACTGACTATAGAAACAGGTGTTCCAGAATTCCAGAGCAAGAATGTCAGCACCTGGAGAACAACAGTAGAGCCACCCATTCACTATCTGTTCCCCATCATCCTTTCTTGGAGCAGTCCATTCCAGTCTTAGAGTTTGGGGATGTATACACCTTATTTTGGGTTGCCACATTGATAAGAGGCTTTGTGGCACTTGGTGAGTGGAGCCCAGGGATGCTAGACTTCCTGCATTTTGTAGAACACTTCTTCATGATGAAGGATTGTCCTGCCCCAAATTCCAGCAGCAAACCCTGCAGAAATGCTGGGTAACACTCACTACAACTAGCACCTGAAAGTGAATGTGCTGTGCAGAGATTTGATATAATGGCTTCACTTTGATTTGGACTGAAGAGAAAAAAAAAAAGCAAGTGAGAGAACCGCCTCTAAATCAGAGGGAAATGCAGACTAAAACCAAGGAGACATCATGGAAAAGAATAAGCAATCCTTGCATTGTGTTTTGTTTTCCACAGGTGCTATGGCCAAGAATCCTGACTTTCGTGGTGCCTGCAGAATATACGGGAACTTTGGGCTACCTGTTTAGTATCATCAGAAGCTTGATGATGGCAGAGGAGAGGAAGAAGAACAATGCCCTGGAGTCAACAGCACTTGTCGTCTCTACAGGAGCTGGTGTGTACATTCAAACACAAAGCAAAACACGTCTCTTATGAGACAGATGTTCATTTCCAGAAAGGCTACCATGCCTTGACCATACGCCCAACCCCAATCTGAATGTTTCTAGCCCCCACAGCAATAATGAAAATCGCTCTCTCTTTCTAGTGAAACTTCCTTCACCACAACAGCTACTGGCTAGGCTTCTGGTGAGTGAGTTACAAATAACTATTGCTGATTAAATTTAAGCCAGTATAGATCATTGAGGGGGTTTTTTAATGTTTATTTATTTTTTAGAGACAGAGTTTGAGTGGGGGTGGGGCAGGAGAGAGGGAGATACAGAATCTGAAACAGGCTCCAGGCTCTGAGCTATAAGCACAGAGCTTGATGCAGGGCTTGAACCCATGAACCATGAGATCAGATGCTTAATGGACTGAGGCATAGATCATTCAGGCATTGCATAGATCATTCAGTTCTAAATAAATGTTAATAAAAATTACACAGCAACTCCAACCAAAAGGAACACTAGAAAGGCACAATAAATGTTCTGCTACACTAATGACACTCATTAAGATTGCCGGCAAGATTATCATATCACTCTGAAATGCTTGTTAACCTTAATTTATTATTTTAAAATAAGCATAGACTCAATTTGATCCCTAAGTACCATTCAAACAAATTCCATATCTATTATTTAGATTTCCTTCTTTCCCCTGCAGATTGGGGGACCTAAATCTAAATCTATTATTTAGATTTCCTTTCTCCCAACCTCATATGTATCATTTGTTCCAATTACCATTTCTATAGGCCCTTATTTAATTAATATACCTAGTTGTTAGTGCCCCCCATTTATTTATGGTAGATGGTTTCTATATATTTTTTCACCTTTATCCTCAGATGAAAATTTGGGAGGATTGACTAAGCATTAGCTTTGCTCTAAAATAAGTAAGAATAGACTGATGATTTGTTAAAAGATTGTCTACTGTAGGAATCAAGGGAATCCAGGAGAGTGATAAATGGAAAAGGCAGGTAGGACTTCTAAATACCCCTGGATTTGATTCACCTTTTATTATCTTCCATTTTTCAGGTAATATCTATGCTCGCCAGTTTAGGGAAATTTCGTGGCACTGGTGCAATAGGACTGTTGAAGACACTTCCTGAGATAATTCACCCCAAATTGGTAGACCTATGGAAAACACGCTTACCTGAGCTCCTGCAGTCTCTGGAAGGTACGAGGCTTTGGGATTCGTTCTTTATCCAAGAAGGCAAGAACACAAAGAAACAAGGCACCACTTCTGTGTCTAAAACCATAATTGCTCATTTTAGGCAGTTAAAACAATGAACAATGAACTTTAGACGAGAGCCAAACAACTACATTTTTTTCCTCGACTCTCTATACTTGTACTACAGGAGGATCTGGAGGGGAACATTCTTAGCAGGAACTTTTTCTTTTCTTCTGGTCTTTTTCTTATATTTAGAGAAACTCCCTTTTGGTATTGTTGTAAGAAGTTATTACTATTTATATTAGAATATTAAAATATGGTCACTTCAGCAGTTACTGTTGAAAGTAGCAAAAAGCCTAAATTTTTATCATTGATTGAAGACTTTCTGCCCACCTGACTAGCACTTAAAGTTGGCAACATGGTAAATTTTATCTGAAATAATCATCCCACGTAAAGCTTGAAATGGGGCTCCTGCACCAATTTTTTGCAGTTTATTGCATCAATTTCTATTTTTAGGAAAGAACACTAGCATCGTGCTATGGGAAACCATGCTGCTTCAGGTAAGGGTAACTTCTAGACTAATTGTTCATGATGGGGTGATAAAATCATCTAGAGTTACCCATCTTCACTAAAAAGATCTCAATACTGAAGGGCGGCAAACAACATTTCCTTTCCTTAACAAAAGGACTAGAATGTTAGAAGTGATCACTTCAGAAGTATAGACTTTATATCATCATAATTTGAACAATCATCTTAAATCTTCAATTTTACTAAGAGTTACTAAGTAAGATTTCACTTACAAATATTTGTCTCTGTGTCTTTCTTAAATCTTCTGTAATTTTCAGTTTTTTCCTCTCCTTATAATTGCACTTTTTTACTGTTTATATAATGAAACACAAATCAACATAATTTCCACTTATATGCTTCTAAATATAACTGTTTCTTCCTCTTTCTGTTTTTCACTGTATTTTTCCTGATTTCTAAAAATCAAAAGGCCACATTATACCATTTTTCCAGAAAAAAATCTCTTGCCCATAAACTTGTTGGACCTTTACAATTGAACAGTGCCACAGACAATAACAAAAACCCCAGATGGTAAATTGCAGGTAGAAGTTGGATATTGACTCTAAGAGAGGAGGGCTCTGATTTCAGGAGCCTACAGGTGGTCAAGGGGTTTGTGGGTAGGGAGCTTTTAATCTAGCAAGGTCTCCATTCATAACCCACTTACATAGAAATTAACTATGGCTTCTTAAAAATGTCAGGTTTTAGTGACCTTTCCACATCACCTCCATGTCCCATCACTGCCCCTTCCAGAATCAGAATCTCTAAGACTGGTTCTTGAGAACTGCATGTTTTAAAGCCTCCCATGGGTGATTCTTATCCAGTATGAGATTTGAAAGCTACTCTACTCTCCTGGTCCTTAATTCTAGGATCTACCTCTCCTCCTAAATTTATGCTTCTTTTATCTTCCCCCTTCTCTCTCTCAAAGTTCCTGCCTTATTTCCCTCCACTACTATTTTAAAGTAACTGTTCTTACTAGGAGAGAAGGTTCTTTTTCCAGAGGGAAGCCTTGAGGGCTTCCAATCTTGAGGATGCTTCCATTTAGTCTTTTTCTTCCCAAACCCTTTGCATGTGCCTTATTCTCTTAGACTTCCAAGGCTGTTTAATTTCTTTTCCTCAAAGGATCCACTCACTGAATGAGTTTCTATTTAGAAAATACATAGAAATCTTCATTGACTTTGAAATTCAATGTCCTTTTCTAAGCTTAAAGTAGGGAAAACACAGAAGAAATAATTGACTTTAGAAATTGCAATGGATTTATTTTGTTCTCCAAAAAGACAAAAACACAATTTTATGTATTGTTCAATGAAAAAGGACATGGGTTCAGATGACTGACTGAGGCCCTGAATCAGAACAGTTGGTGAAACCAGGAATATTTAGTTATTAGAATTGAAGTTAGCAAAATGTACATTTAATTGGTTCTCCAATACATTTTAATTCTTTATTCAAAAAATGTCCCTTTGTTTCAGTATATAACAAAACAAACTAACTGACAAATGGGGTTTTCCAAATCTGTTGAAAAATTGAAAAATGTTAACTTTAAGTTTCAGAATGGATTACTTTCTATTATAAACCTTACAGCAATTTTTACTTAAGAAGAAAAGGAAGGCTTACATGGAGTTGCTTCCACATTCTGTGTAACATGTTCTTGAAGGGAATTCAGAACATAACAGAATACAGCTATTAAAATACACTAAGAGAGGGG
Source organism: Suricata suricatta (assembly GCF_006229205.1). Classification (NCBI taxonomy): domain Eukaryota; kingdom Metazoa; phylum Chordata; class Mammalia; order Carnivora; family Herpestidae; genus Suricata; species Suricata suricatta. The sequence goes on from NC_043705.1 coordinate 116,491,641, forward strand.
CACCTGACTGACTCAGTCTGAGGAACGTGTGACTCTTGATCTCGAGGTTGTGAGTTTGAGCCCCACATTGTGTGTAGATGTTCAAAAAAACCCCAATAATTAAATAACCTTTAAGAAAATAAGAGGAAAATTCCAAAATGATCAACTTTTTTGAATGGGAAAATGAACAATCTCATTTAATATATATACGCACTTTGAAAAATTAAGATAACAAAAAGTAACAAGAAAGTACACTAAACAGTTGTGTTCATATCTAACTTCCACTTCCTGCAACAGTTGCTCAAAGAATCCTTATGGAAGATCAATGATATAGCCTGGACCATTCAACTGAGTCGAGATTTCAACCAGCAAATGGGCAGTTACAGCAACACCTCCATTGAGAAGGTTGGTTTTTCAACTAAAGGACTTTATTTCCTAGTTTGTAACCTAAAATGGCTGTTCAACTTCCAACTTGTATGTACTACCACCAAAAAGAGGGAGAAATTGCTAGGAAAGTGCTATCTTCTCTTCATCACAAATTGGGCCAAAAATTATTCATAGGACTGCATCTTTCTGCAAGGAAAATTGAGTAGTATAGTGCCTTTGAGACTGATATGTATCTAGCTGAAATTCAGGTCTTCTGTTTTAAAGAAGGAAGAAAAATAGATAATGAAAGAAAATAGTAGTCCCTGTCACAGTACCGATTTAATGTCCACTTATGTATTGGTTTCCTTTGCACCACTTTTGTGAGGCAGGCTATAAGAAACCATCTACTACAATTTAACAAAAACTTAGAACTAAAAGAATGCTCAAAGACCAGACCTTTCCTTTCTCTATTCCCAGATGGCTTCTCCTTAACCCTCTGAGTTGTAATCATTCATTTCAAAAGGGATTTAAATCCAGCTTCTGCTACCTATTACTTGTGTAACTTTAGGCAAATTACTTAACCTCTCTGGAGCCCCAGGATATTCATCTAAAATGGAAATCATACCCTGCTCTGAGAATGTAGTGTTATAAGGGTTCAGTGTGATAAAGTATATAAAGTGACTGGTGAAGTGACTGGCCCGACAATTGTGCTCCATAAAAAATAGATCAATGTTATCATTATGGTTATATCATTTCTGATGTTTTTCGCCTGGAAAAAATGTTACCTAAGTCATCAGTTTTAGTATTAAGTATCTGTTCCAACAAATTACTTATTATCAACTTTCAACTTTCCTATATAATGTTCAAAGTCCCTCTCATTTATTGATTCTCTAATTTGGGACAGTACTGATTTTCCAAAGTGGTCTATCAAGCCTTCAGACACACTCGTCAGGAAGATATGGTGAGCAATGCCTCATCTTTTCATATATAAACTAGACTTGTGCATCTCATGTAATACTATTCATCCAACAGCTTTCAGACTCATGAGATGAGTCCAAGGTAGTGGTGGCATGGGTAAGCAGAGCAGTTCAAGCAATGAGCTCCTTAAATGGCTCTCAGCCATTATACTTAACAACAGGACAGTAAGAGTGTACCAATTAGCTTTAGCAGCATAGCAAACTACCCCTAGCTTAAAATAATAGCTATCTACTTAGCTTACAATTGAGTCATCTGATCTCAACTAGTCTCACTGGCATATACTGGGCATTGGCTGGTCTGCCATGATCTCAACTAGGACAACTTGTTTCTGATCCTTGTGGTCTCTCATCTTGCAGCAGGTCAGCCCAGGCTAGCTCTCTTCATTGTGGCAATGAAGTATACAAAGTCTCTTGAACAGGCACACTCTTTCTTCTGCCACATTCTATTGTTCCAGGCTAGTCACAAGGCCAGCCCAGATGTGGAGCAACAAAACAGACTGTTCTTAATAGAAGGAGATGCACATTCTCCTTGTAAGGAAGCACAGATAGAGGTGGGATAGAAAGGTTCTGGCTGTTTTTGCAATTGACCACACTTTTTCCCAGTTCTGAGATCCTGATTTCTGGGATTCTTTTCAAAGTCTCAAAGGAGGAATGCACAATACACTGAATCTGACCAACATCAGCAGAGAAGCAACAAGTCAATATTACTGGGAGGCCCTGAGGCCAACCCTTTACACATAAGTCCCCTTCATAATATTATTTTTTTTTCTGCAGCATAGGACTTTTCCAGACTCCTGCCTATCCTTCCTCCAAGGTAGAGTTAAATGCACTCTAGCAGCTTTGGCCCTAATTAATATCTTTTCCTCTGGGGTATACATTTTTTTCTCATTATAATTCTATTATCATGGGTGACATTTGCCTGGAAATTCAAGAGTGCAATGGGTGCTGCCTCATCAGATTCTTACTCGGGCAGTTGTTCCACCAGTTCTATCACCTTATGTAGCCCTCCCATCTCTAGTTGGACTCATCTGTACAATTTCTCTTGAATGTACTAATTTAACTCTATCGGTTACTACAAATTTTTTTTCCCTTCAGTGCCATAAGTTCCTTTTGATCCATAATGACCACTCAATCACTACAATTCTTCAAACCCTACAGAATTCTTGGAATGAACCTGCAACTGGCCAGTTTTCTTTACTGTATGTGACAAGATGTACATTTTAAATAAGGATATGACAATTATATATATGGCATATATCATATATGGCAATAATATTATGTAGCTATAGATTATTTTGGTCTTAGAAAACAAATTAAGCCCTCATGACTTCAATTTTCTAGCCATATGGCTAGTATCTCCTCTTGTGAATTTTTCCCTTGTACCTTACCTCCACAAAAATATAGATCTATCAATATGTGTACACACACATACATGTATACACACATATGCATACACATACACATATTTACATTCAGGCATGTGTTGTGGTGTTCAAACAGAAGCCACTCTTGGGCTACCCTGTTCCCTCTGCCATAGTTCTAAATATTATATGTCTTATAATGAAAGAGAACAGAAAGTCATGTCTGTCTTGCTTGCCTTTTCCCCATATAGACATTACAGAAGTATCCATGTTAGGGCTAGCATAATGAATCCAACATTCGCATCAAATCAAGGGATATGGAAGCCACAGGATGATGTCCCACATGCTCTCTTGCTCTCCCAAACTTGCATTGGGAGTTTTCCCTCTCTAATTCACTCAGAATCCCTTAATAAAAGATATACCATGTATGTAAAAGTTCCTGTATAAGTTTTCTCCTTATATATGTCCAGACAACACACCCTACTCCTGAGAAAGAGGTAATAGTAGAGCTTAGAAAGTATTATTTTCAAAACTAGTATAGCTTATATCTCCCATACTGTAAAGTAAGTTAATTTACTTTGAAGGTAAAAAGATCTGCTGACATCATCTTTGAATAACCCAGTTCTCATTGAACATGTGTATTTTAAAAGCATTAATTGAGCATTTATTAGCTACCAGGGACAGCACTGAAAGCAAGCAATAAGGCCTTTTGTTACCAAGAACTGAAATTCTGAGCACAAAGACAATCAAGAAAATTGCACATTGCAGTAGGGAGTAAAAGGTATTACAATGGCATGACACAAGGCACAGAGAGAAGAGCACAGTTAAGGACAGAGCCTGGTGGGGAAGAAAACACTTTTAGGAAGAGATAATACTTGAAGTCATGTTAGTAAGTACGTCATTAAGTCACCCAAATTTCTGTCTTTTGGATGACTGTTTTAACTCTTTCCACTTTTCATTGGAATTTTTTTTCCAATGAAACATTCTGTTTAACATTCTATTGTTTGTTTTTTGTTTTCCAGAAATTTCTTTGGAAAGCTTTGGGAACCACTTTAGCATCCTGCCAAGATACAGATTTTGTAAGCTCACAGATTAAGGAATTTCTCATTGCTCCCACCCAACTGGGAGATCAGCGACAGGTGGGACCCCTTATCTCAATTTCCTCTTGTAATGATGATAACTAATTCCATTCAGAAAACCACTGACAGATCTTATGACAATGTCCTACTTACTCATAATCCATGGATACATTCAAAATAATCCAACAGAATTTTTCAGAAAATTCTGCTTTCCCGTTTGAATATCAATGTTTTGTTATTTTTTTAATTTTAGTTCAGTATACTTAACATACAATGTTATATTACTTCCAAGTGTACTATGTAGTGTTCATCATGATAAGTCTATTCTTAAACCTCTTCACCTATGGAACTACAAAAGACCCCAAATAGCCAAAGCAATCTTGAAAAAGAAAAGCAAAGTTGGAAGCATCAAAATTCTAGACTTCAAGTTATATTACAAAGCTGTAGTGATCAAGACAGTAAGATACTGGTGCATGCGTGCGTGCACACACACACACACACACACACACACACACACACACACACACACAAAGACACCCAGAGCAATAGAACAGAATAGAAGACCCAGAAATGAACCCACAATTACATGGTCAAATAATCTTAAACAAAGCAGGAAAGAATAGCCAATAGAAAAAATTCTAGTTTCTTCAATAAACAGTTTTGAGAAAACTGAACAACATACCAAAGAATGAAACTAGACCATACACAAAAAGATAAATTCAAAATGGATTAAAGACCTAAATATGAGACAGGAAATCATTAAAACCCTAGAAGAGAAAATAGGCAGTAACTTCTTTGACATCAGCTGTAACAACTTCTTACTACATGGGTCTCCTGAGGCAAGGGAAGTAAAAGCAAAAATAAACTAATGGGACTACATCAAAATAAAAGCTTCTGCATAGCAAAGGAAACAATCAACAAATGTAAAAGGCAACCTACAAAATGGGAAAAGATATTCACAAATGACATATCTGATAAAGGGTAAGTATCCAAAATACATAAAGAACTTACAAGACTCAAAAGCCCAAACACAAATAATTCAGTTAAAAAAAATGAGCAGAAGACATGAAAAGACATCTCTCCAAAGGAGACATCCAGATGGCCAACAAACACATGAAAAGATGCTCAACATCACTCACCAATCATCAGGGAAATGCAAATCAAAACTACAATGAGATATCACCTCACACCTGTAAGAAGTTCTAAAGTTAACAACACAGGAAACCACAGGTGTTGGCAAGGACGTTGAGAAAGGGAAACCCTTCTGCACTATTGGTGGGAATGCAAACTGGTACAACCACTGTGGAAAACAGCGTGGAGCTTCCTCAAAAAGTTAAAAACAGAACTACTCTCTGGTCCAGTAATTGCCCTAGGTGGTTACCCAAAGAAAACAAAAATAATAATTAGAAGCGATCCATGCAACCTGATGCTTATAGCAGCATTATTAACAATAAGCAAAATTATGGAAAGAACCCAAATGTCTATCTGATTAATGGATAAAAAAATATGTGATATAGATATAGATAGAGAGATGTGCTATGTGTGTGTGTGTATATATATATATACACACAATATATATAGTATACTATATATAGTATATGTATATTATGTTATAATGGAATATATATGTATGTATAATGGAATACTACTCAGCCATAAAAAAGAGAATGAAATCTTACCATTTGCAGTAAGGTGGATGGAGCTAGAGAGTATAATCCTAAGCAAAATAAGTCAGTCAAAGAAAGACAAATATTACAGGGTTTCACTCAGGTGGAATTTAAGAAACAAACAAAAGGGGGGAGGAAGAGAGGCAAACCAAGAAATAGACTTAACTATAAAGAACAAACTGAGGGTTACCAGAGAGGAGGGGAGGGGGAAAGGATGGATTAAATAGGTGATGGGGATTAAGAAGGCACTTGTAGTAATGAGTACCAGGTGTTACATGCAAGTGTTGAATTGCCAAATTATACACCTGAAATTAATATTACACTGTGTATTAATCAACTGGAATTTAAATAAAAACTTGGGAAAGAAAGCCAATATATATTTTTATATAACCATATAAAAGCCAATATATATATTTTATATATATAATTATTTTGATGTAGTCCTAACAGTTTATTTTTGCTTTTGTTTTCCTTGCCTCAGGAAATATACCTAGAAAAATGTTGCTATGGCCAAAATCAGAGAATTACTACCTGTACTCTATTCTGAGATTTTTGTGGTTTCAAGTCTTGTATTTAAGTCCTTGATTCATTTTGAGTTATTTCTGTATATGGTGTGAGAAGGTGGTCCAGTTTCATTCTTTTGTAGGTAGCTGTCCAGTTTCACAGCCTCATTCTTGCCTCCTTTGTCAAAGATTAATTGACCCTATAATTGTGGGTTCATTTCTGGGCTCTCTATTCTGTTCTATTCAGTTTCACACTTCATTTTCAGGATTGCTTTTAGTATTCAGGCTCTTTTGTGGCTCCATACAAATTTTTTTTTGAAATTTAGTATCTTTTACAGATGCAAGACAACTGTGAATTAAGCATAGGTTCTTTTAATTTGTTAATGTTTATTTATTTTGACAGAGAGGCAGAAAATGTGATCAATGGGGGAGGGTCAGAGAGACAGACTGACAGAGAGAGAGAGAATCCCAAACAGGCTCTGTGCTATCAGCACAGATGTGGGGCTCAATCTCACAAATCATGAGACTAAGACCTGAGCCAAACTCAAGAGTTGGAGGCTTAACTGACTGAGCCACCCAGGCACCCCTGTATTTCCATACAAATTTTAAGATTATTTGTATTAGTTCTGTGAAACATACTGTTGGTATTTTGATAGGGATTTCATTAAGTCTGTAGATTATTTTGGGTAATATGGACATTTTAACAATATTTGTTCTTCTAATCTATGAGCATGGAATAGTTTTCTATTTGTGATATCTTCAATTTCTTTCATCAATGTTATAGTTTTCAGAGCACATGTCTTACATGTCCTTAGCTAAGTTTATTTCTAGGTGTTTTATTATTTTTGATGCAATTATAGACAGGACTTTTCTTAATTTCTCTTTCTGATACTTCATTATTAGTTAATAGAAATGCAACATATGTCTGTATACTGTTTTTGTATACTGTGACCTTACTGAATGCATGTATAATTTCTAGTAGTTTTTTGGTAGCCTTTAGGATTTTATATGCACCCCATCATGTCATCTGCAAATAGTGAAAATTTTACTTCTTCCTTATCAATTATGATGCCTTTTATTTCTTTTTCTTGCCTGATTTCTGTGGCTAGGACTTTCATTATTATGTTGAATAAAAGTGGTAAGAGTAGGCATCCTCGTCTTGCTTCTGGTCTTAAGGGGAAAGCTCTGTTTTTTACCATTGAGTATGATGTTAGCTCTGGGTTTTTCATGTTTAGGTATGTTTCCTCTAAACCTACTTTGCTGAGGGTTTTTTATCATGAATGAATGTACTTTGTCAAATACTTTTTCTGTATCTATTGAAATGATCATATGGTTTTATTGATGTGATATATTACATTCACTGATTTGTGAATATTGAACCACCCTTGCATCCCAGGATCAATGCTTCATTATTTAACCAGGTTTGTGAAAGTATTTAAAAATAAATTTAAATTATTATTACTTAATAAAAGTATTTTTAGTATATTTTGGCCTTGTCTTTTTAATTTAAATCATAAATATCAAAATCATTGAATTTACAAGCTGAAAATAACTGTACGTGATATTGATTTCAACTTGGAGAACATATAAGCATAATCTGGAGAGCTTTTTCAAAGCACTCTATTCCCTACCCTGGCCTAGGCTGCAGAGTGTATGTGAATGTGGAGGGAGAAGAGTATGTGTTAAAAAAAATTAAAAATTAATTTAAAATAATTCCCAGGCTAATAACCACCTGGTATTAAAAAATATTGGTAGTGCATTTTGTTATACATTCTCCTCAGAAATTTTAAGATATTTAGGATTCTACTTCCATATTAAATGATCAGAAACCACTAGACTTATGCAAGTTTTGAAACTGCTTTTTTATTATTTATTTTCGCCTTCTCGGATGTTCAGTTTTTATTTATTGCTCTTGGCATTATTTCTAACACCATTTCCCATCGTGTTTGGAACCCACTCCAATGGCTTGCTCCCTCATTCATTTCAGAACACTGCTCAATGTCACCCTGGTAATGATGCCTTCCACCTATTTCAGTTGAAAACTCTCCCCAACCTCCAGCAGCTGTTCTCTCTTCTTGTTTTCCTTATCTCCAGAGCACTCCTCACCATTGAAATACTATGTATTGACATATTTACCGAATTTATGTGCTTATTTAATGTTATTTCCTTGTCATTTCCCCTGAGTTGTATGCACCACAGGGACAGGGAGTTTGGTGTGGTCTGTTCACTGTTGTGGTCCCCAGCACCTAGAAGAGTGCCTGACACATAATAGGTGTTCCGTAAATATTTGCTGAATAGTGAATGGCTAAACTCAAAACTCCTATCTTTTCTGAATTTAGGGAATAACGTCTATTTTAGGATACTGCGCTGAGAACCACTTGGATACTGTTTTAAAGGTTCTTAAAACATTCCAAGATCGGGAAAAGTTTTTCATGAATCGATGTAAGGTAAAAAGAACGACCTTCTCTCCCAAAGCTTTTGGTCACTGCAGGGGCAAACAACCTTGACTCCTTCAGTGATCAGCCTCCTCCTATCCCCAGGTCTGTGTCCCAGGTGAGAACTGCCCGAGCCCAGGCCCTGTAGGATGACCAGCTATCTAACAGGTCTACTCCATTTTCTGTCACTATTGTTGACTTGGAAGGTCCTACAGAATTATGTGTGTGCCTAGGTTTGGACCTCTACCAACTGCTCAGGCCTCCTGCTCAGTTTCCATTGTGTACACTCTGCTTGCCCCGAAGTAAAGGGATTTAACAAGTATAATTAATAGGAGCTTTCTCATGAGGACCTCTTTTAAAGCCTGATCCACAACACAGTCTTTGGTGTTTAAATTTGACCAAGAAATTTTAGACTCAGTTTTAGACTCATTTTCATCATCGCAATCCCGTTTCTTAATCTCTGTAGTGGTCCATAGGATTAGGAAACAATATGGAAGGAAGGAAACACTTTCAATCTTAGTTTTCATGTCTTTGTTTCAGGGTATTTTTTCTGGAAAAAAGAGCCTGACCAAGACTGATGTCATGGCAATCTATGGAGCCGTGGCCCTCCATGCTCCCAAGAGTCAACTCCTCACCAGGCTTGACCAAGACATTGTATCCCAAGTCCTATTCCTTTACAGCCAGTGCTCTCAGGTAACAGCCTGCACAGGGCTGCCTGAATTTCCAGGCTGGGGTTCCCAAATCTTGGAGGGGCTCGCCTCTTGGGAATATTCATGCTCAAAAGATACAGGCCAAAGGTAGGACCTGGTATATTTGGAAGATGAGAACATAAGACAGCAAAAATATTCATAACAAAACATTGTGAGGCAATTTGTTTCTTTCCAAAACCTTGGGCAGTTCATGTCCCCTGATCCTTTCCTATATAAGCAGTGGTACCTGAGTTCAAACTTAAAATAATTACTCCAGTACTATACTAGGGCATTACAGGTTCAATCCTTCCCTGCAATAGTCTCTGAAGTGTTACTAATGGTAGTTGTTTAACCTTTTTACATGGTATAGATAAACCACCTAAAACAGTGCCTCACAATAGTAAGTGCAATACATGTATCTTTTTTAACTTTCTAAATGTTTATTTATTCTTGAGAGAGGGGGAGACAGAGCATGAGCAGGGGAGGGGAAGAGAAAAAGAGAGAGAGAGAGACAGAGGACCTGAAGCAAGCTCTATGCTGTTAGCGCAGAGCCCAATGTGGAGCTCAAATTCACAGAACTGAACCCTGATATCATGACCTAAGCCAAAGTCAGATGCTCAACTGACTCAGACACCCAGGTGCCCCACAATACATATATTTCTAATAGAATAAAAATACGTCATTAATCAATCTATCCAATCTATATCAATATGTACTATTTCACATGCACCCTCAACACACACATTCATACCAATCACCCTGACTGTCGTTGATGTTCTTCAAACATGCCAGGAATATTCCTGCCTCAGAGCCACACATCTGAGTTGGAATTCATCTGATTATTTTTGTCCCCCATAGTACTTTTTATATCTTTAATAAAGTGCTTAATACATATTGTCCATTTAGCCATTTGGCTAACTAGTACCAGGTTAGCCACCTAAAAGTCGCCTTGGGATCAAGTTTGAAATACAACTTCCCAGAACCATTTTTCAGAGAGATTGATTCAGTAGCACTGGGGTGGAGTCTGACATCTGTGTTTTTAAAAGGTTTATAAATGATTCTTATCCGTAGCCAGGTTTTAGAAGCTTTTACTGATTATGTGCACATCTGCTCCCACATCAGATTGTCAGCACCTCGGTGTCGGGGATTGTGCCTTATGCTTCCTTATCTCCTCTTCTGTGCTCTCTACACACCACCTGCTTGATAAATCTGTACTCTTGTTATTTATTCATGCGTGTATGTGATAAAAATAGAATCATAGGAAACTCATGATATCACAGAAGTATATTCTACTGAAAGGGATTAGGGCAGTGATACTCACACTTCAGTTGCATGAGAATTACCCGGAATTACTTGTTAAAAATAGAGATCTCTAACGAATCACAGCCTTCGGGGATGTGTCTGTGAGTCTGTATTTTTGACACGCTCCTGAAAAGGTGATTCTGATGCACTCAAAATTTGAAAAGCAATGATGAAAACCAAAAATATGACTTAAAAAAAGATGTTTTATGTTACAATAATTTTTAGTCAGTCATTGAGGAAAATTAGGATAAAAATAAAAGAGGGAAGGAGATAAAGATAGATAATGTTTTACTTAATGCCGACTGTACATTTTCAAGGTATAGTCAGTTCTGCTGTAACACAACATATGCACAAGATAGTAAGAGAAAAGCCACAGGGATTATGGGGAAAATGGGGTGAGGGGCACATTAAAAAACCCCATCAATGATGTGGAAAAAATAGGAACCTAATTTTAAAAACCATTTAAGAAATACCTAAGTACTATAAAAAAAATTATGGCACGTTTTCTTGAAAAATATATTAATTCAGTTGTGAAAGTTGTGAGTGATTATGAAATTGTGGAAAGAAGAAGCGTCATTTGGAATCAGAAGGACAGCTAGAATGCCATATTTGTATGGAAAGCAGCTCATACCATGGTAAACTGAGGCAGCTGGCATGTTTGAGGTGTTGTGTGCGTATTCCTATCCAGCTCAGTTCAGCTAGTTCACCTTTTGCTGTCATGGACAGAACTGTGCATAAGCAAACATAAAATTCAGAATACACCAGAAATATTTACTCACATATCAATTTTATTGGAACGCATTTGCATTTCCAATGCAAACGTCATAGCAGAACTGACTATATCTCCATTCCAAAGTCAGCTGCCCTATTACTTTCATTTTATAGCTTTTCACTGCTCTTTCTGCCAACAGCCTTTACCCTTATTCTTACCAAACTCTGGTAGAGGCTCTTTAAATCGTGAGGCTTGAAACCCAAAGGCCTGATGTCTTTATGCTGCGTTCTGTAGATTAGACTCATCTGGGGAAAATGTCTGCCAACATGTAGTACCTCACTTTGGAAATAGGGGAGGGAGTGAATAGCACCCGCCCCTTGACAAGGCTCAGTATCCCACTCCACTGTTGTTTTCAGGTTGGTGGGTGGGTCTTTTTTGCTGGTGTGAGGGAACTCTCTAACTGCTGCTCTACAAGTGCTTTTGCCTTTGGTTTTCAGGTTCTGGGCATGTCTGTGATGAACAAGGTATGCATATATTTGATATATTTGAATACAAATGCATTTGGATACAATGCATTCTTCCTGGAAATGCAGTAAGAATAGATGTCCTCTTGGTTTGACTCCAGAGGAAAGGATCCCAATATATGACTAATTAATCCAATTCTAAAGCCAGGTTCCCTGAGCCTAATCTAGGAGAGAACAAAGTTCCAGGTGGTTTGAAAGTTAGACTGCAAACTAGAGCAGTATTTTTAGAACTATGGCCTATGACCCACCAGTAGACCATGATTTCAATGTAATGGATCTAATAGATCACAACCAGCACATTTTCTAATGAAATAAAAGAGAAATAGACAAGAGCATTGCACATAGCAATAAGTATCATAAAACGTTTATTTTGTTTATTATATATATTATATTCAGATAGATGAGAGAGAGAGAGAGAGAGAGAGAGAGAGAGAGAAAGCACGTAAGTACAGAGTGGGATTGTAAACTGTTTCCTACTGTGTGGTTTGTGGTCCAAAAAGTTTAAAAGCCACTGCCTTATAGAATCTCAATCTATGGGGGAGTAGGAGTGTGGAGGTGGAAGGAATAGAAATTGACCTTTTTTTTTTTCTCTGCAACTTCAATCCTAAACTGAGGTAGAGAAGGAAAAGAAACAGAGATTCTCATTTCTGTGTGGGCACATAGTTCAACCCTAGGTCAAGAACTGGGTTTATAGAAGCAGGTGTGGCACCCAAGACTTTGGTATGCACTGTGAATCATTTTGCTTTAGGACATGGACCTGCAAATGAGTTTCACAAGAAGTATCACTGAGATTGGCATTGCTGTCCAAGATGCTGGAGACCAGAGGTTCAAGTTCTCCTACAAGGAGGTGCTGCTGGGTTACATGCTGGTGAGTGGGCAGAGAGAACATGGGCATGGCCATCATAAAAAGTCTGTTACCAAGAGCGCAGAGCTGTCTTTTTTAAGTGGGTAAAACTCACCAGAGTTAGGAACAGATCTCTGCCATATTTTGGACCAAGGGCACCCAGTGGTCCAATGGGATTGCAGCTGCATGTAGAAATTCACCTTTCTAAAATATTTCACCTCCTTGTTTGTGTTACAGGACTTCATCAGGGATGAGCCCCTGGATTCCTTAGCTAGCCCTGTTCGGTGGAAAGCCTTAATCGCCATTAGATACCTCAGGTAGAGAATTTTAGAGAATTTTTCTTGCTCTCATTGAAAAAGTATTTCCTCCCCAATATCTTCAGATCAACTGACTTATCAATCAGTGGATATACCAGTACACCCTCCCCAAAAATGAACACAGCTCATCAATGAGCTATTTAAAATTGAGGCTTCTCACTTTCTTCAGACTTACAAAACTAAGAGGCTGACCATTTGATGACCAACAGGGATAAAGAGCAACTTAGAGGAGTCAAATTTATTGATACATGTGGATTGAAGTTTCTGTGCAAAAGAAAATTTCTTCTTCCTAGACTTTGGTCTATAGGCAAAATTTAATATTTTCATTAAAAACTTATGAAAACCCTGGGGCACTTGGGTAGCTCAGTCAGTTAAGTGTCTGACTTCAGCTCAGGTCATGATCTCAAGGCTCATGAGTTCAAGTCCCATGTGGGGGCTGAGTGCTGACAGCTCAGAGCCTGGAGCCTGCTTTGGATTCTGTGTCTCCCTCTCTCTCTACCCCTCTCTCACTTGTGCCCTGTCTCTCTCTCACACAAAAATAAACATTTAAAAAAAGCACACACCTTACAAAAGCTCTAATAATATTTTAGTTGGTTAGTAGCAATAAACCTAAAGAAAAAAATAATTTTAACCAAAATTTAAAAATAATATTGTCTCCCTGCAGTAAAAGAAATACAAATTCATTGTTAAAACTTAAAAACTATAGAAAGTTTTTTAAAATAATAAAAATCTGGGGTTCCAAGTGGCTAGTCAGTTGAGTAGCTGACTTCAGCTCAGGTCATGATCTCACAGTCTGTGAGTTTGAGCCCCGCACCAAGCTCTCTGCTATCTGCACAGCACCGGCTTCAAATCCCAGACCCTCTGTCCTCCTCTCTCCCTGTCCCTCCCCAGCTTGTGCTCTCTCTCTTGAAAATAAATAAACCTTTAAAATAATAATAATAATAATTGCCCCCTATTTTCAACATTTTGGTATGTTCTTCAATTCATTATACCTTATTCTTCCTTTTAAGTACGGAGTCGAAATCTTGCTCTACATATGATCGTGCATCCTGTCTTTCCTCATTTTACCTCATTTCACCTATTCCCACGTTATTACCAATACTTCACAAACATTGTTCTTTTTTCTATGTTTAAAAAAAATATTTTAATTGTGAGGGGTGCCTTCGTGGCTCAATCAGTTGAGCAACCAATTTTGGCTCAGGTCATGAACTCACAAACCATGACCTGATCTCACAGTTTGTGAGTTCGAGCCCCGCATTGGGCTCTCTGCTGTCAGTGCAGAGCCCACTTCAGATCTTCTGTCTCCCTCTCTCTCTGCCCCTCACCCGCATTGTGTGTGTGTGTGTGTGTGTGTGTGTGTGTCTCTCAAACATAAAAAATATGTTTAAAAAAATATTTGAACTGTAGTAGAATACCCATAAAATGTATCATCTTAGCTGTTTTTAAGTGCATAGTGTAGCAGTATTAAGTACAATCATATTGTTGTGCAATCAACTCAAGAATTCTTTTCATCTTGCAAAACAGAAGAGCTATACACATAAAACAACTCTCTGTTCCCTTTTCCCACCAGGGCCTGCAAATACCATTCTAGCCTCTGTCTCTATGAATTACATACTTTACGTACCTCATATGAATGGAATCATGCAGTATTTGTCTCTTTGTTCCTTTGTTATTTCACTAGAATAATGTCCATCCATTTGATAACCTGTGTCAAAATGTCATTCCTTTTAAAGCCTGAATATATTCTATTTAATATATACACCATATTTTGTTAATCCATTCACACAATGGATGCTTGGGTTGTGTTCATGGTTTGGTGGTTTGGTTCTTGTAAATAATTCCACTAACAAACATGGGTGCACAAATATGTCTTCCAGTCCTTGCTTTCAATTCTTTTGAGTATATATACAAAATAGGATTGCTGGATCATACAATAATTTTAATCTTTTTAAATTTTTTTGATGTTTTTTCTTTATTTTTGAGAGACAGAGACAGAGTGAGCAGAGGAGAGTCAGAGAGAGAGGGAGACACAGAATCTGAAACAGGCTCTAAACTCTGAGCTAGCTGTCAGCACAGAGCTCCACGGGGGGCTAGAACCCACGAACCGTGAGATTGTGACCTGAGCCCAAGCCAGACGTTTAACCGGCTGACCCATTCAGGCGCCCCTTATTTTTAATTTTTTGAGGAAGCACCATACTGTTTTCTATAGCAATAGCACCGTTTCATGCTCCCATCAACAGTGCATAAGGGTTCTAATTTTTCCATATTTTTGCCAACATTTGTCATTTTGTGATTTATTTTTAATAGCAGCCATCCTTACAATCTTATTGTGGTTTTGAGTTTGCATTTCTCTAATGATTTAGCAACTTTCAGTATCTTTTCATATGCTCATTACCTATCTTTACATCTTATTTGGAAAAATCTTTAATTCCTTTGTCCATTTCTTTAATTGATTCTTTGTTTTTTGTTGTTGAGTTGTCAGAGTTCTTTGTGTATTCTGGATATAAGCCCCTTATCAGACATATGATTTGTAAATATTTTCTCCCGTTCCATAGGTTGTATTTTCACTGTACTAATTGTGTCCTTTGATGCACAGAAGCTTTAATTTTTATGTAGTCTCATTTGTCTATTTTCACTTTTGTTACCTATCTTTGTGCTTTTAGTGTCATATCCAAGAAATCATTGCCAAATCCAATATCATTAAGCTTTTCCCCAAAGTTTTCTTCTAGGAGTTGAAGAGTTTAAACTCATACATTTGGGTATTTGGTCCATTTTGCCTTGATTTTTGTTTATGGAATAAGGTAAGGGTCCCAACTTCATTTGTTGTGCATGGATATCCAGTTTTCCCAACACTATTGAAAAGACTATTTTTTCCCTCACTGAATGGTCTTGGGCCCTTATTAAAAATAATGTGATCATGTATCCCAGAGTTTATTTCAGGCCTCTCGATTCCGTTAGTCTATATATGTTGATCTTTTTATGCCAGAACCACACTGTTTTGATTACTGTGGTTTTTGTAATAAGCTTTGAAACCAGGAAGTGTCTGAACTCCAACTTTGTCTTTTTTCAAGATTATTTTAGCTATTTGGGGTCCCTTGAGATTTCATATGAATTTTAGGATGGATTTTCTATTTCTACAAAAATTACTTTTGAGATTTTGATGGGGATTACATTAAATCTATAAACTGCTTTGGGTAGTATGGCTATCTTAACAAAAGTAAATCCCCAAATCCATGAACATGGGATGTTTTTCCATTTAATTTCCTTTCGCACCCTTTTGTGGTTTTCCTTCTTTAACTTCCTTTAGCAACCTTTTGTGGTTTTCAGTGAACAAGTCTTTTGCTTGCTTGGTTAAATAAGGTATTTTGTTCTTTTTGATGCTATTGTAAATGGAATTGTTAATTTCCTTTTTGATTGTTCGTTGTTAATGTATAGCAACACAACTGATTGCTGTATGTTGATTTTGTATTCTAAAACACTGAATTTATTTTATTTGTTCTAATAATTTTTTGTGAACTTTAGGGTTTTCTCTATATAAGACCATGTCTTCTGCAAACAGAGATAATTTTACTTCTTTCCAATCTACATGGCTTTTATTTCTTTTTATAGCCAAATAGCTCTGGCTAGCACTTTCAGTATTATGTTAAATAAAAGTGGCAAAAGCAGGCATCTTTATGTTGTGCTTGATCTTAGATTTTCCTCTAAGTCCTAGAGGAAAAGTTTACAGTCTTTCACCATTAATACAACACTAGCTGTAGGCTTTTCATATATAGCCTTTATTATGGTGAGATAACAAACAGCATTTTTAATGGCCACTTAATGACTTACTGTATAGATATGTCTCATATTTTTTCACCAACCTCCTCTTGTTATACTTAATTGTCAATTTTTAAAACGATAAATGGTGCCCGGGTGGCTTAGTTGATTGAATGTTCAACCTCAGCTCAGGTCATGATCTCACAGATCGTGAGTTCGAGCCCCATGTCTGGCTCTGTGCTGACAGCTCAGAGCCTAGAGCCTGCTTTAGATTCTGTTTCTCTCTCTCTTGCTCTGTCTCTACCCCACTCATGCTCTGCCTCTCTCTCTCTCAAGAATAAATAAAATATTAAAAAATAAAAACTATAAATAATATTTTGGTGAACACTTTATGCAAATAGTGCTCTCTGAACTTTTAATTATAAAAGTTGACAATTTAGTTCAATAAATATTATTCAGTGCCATCCATGTACCAGGCATTGAGCTAGGTTCAAAATGGATAATCATTAACAAAACATGGGCTCTCCCTGAACAAAATATGGCCTTGTATACTGGGGAAAACAGATGCAAAAACATATTCACATAATTTCTTAAACTGTAGCAAGAAGCAACATAAGGGAAGGCACAGGTTGCTATGTTTACAAAGATAAGTGAAGTCTGAAGAAAGCTCAAATAAATGAGTGTTAAAGATAAACCAAAAATGAACTAGGTACTAGAACCATATTGTCAAGTAGGCATATAATGTAAGTCACATATGTATGTCATTCAAATTTTCTGGTAGCCACTTTTAAAAGAGTGAAAAGAAACAATTTTAATAATGATTTTACTTACTCCAATATATTCAAGTATTATCATTTCAACATGTATTTGATATTTAAAAAAAAGTAATGAGTGGGCGCCTGGGTGGCTCAGTCACTTAAGCATCCGACTTCAGCTCAGGTCATGATCTCACAGTTCGTGGGTTCGAGCCCCATGTCAGGCTCTGTGCTGACAGGTAGCTCAGGGCCTGGAGTCTGTTTCAGATTCTGTATCTCCCTCTCTCTCTCTGACTCTCCCCTGCTGCGCTGTCTCTCTCTGTCTCTCAAAAATAAATAAAAGGCATAAAAAAATTTTTTAAGGTAATGAGATAATTTACCTAATTTTTCATACTAAATCTTCAAATCTAAATCTTGTGTTTTAGAACTACAGCATGTCTTACTTCAGACTAGCCACAACTCAGGTATTGGATAGCTGCATGTCACTAAGTGACTACCCTCATTTGACAGCACGCCTATAAAACTTGCAAAACAATTTCTAATGACTGAAAACCAAACAGGTTCCCCTGGGGCTAGAGTGAAGGAAGAGATGAACTGTAAAGGGGCATAAGGAAAAATCTAGGTGTTCTATATTGATTATGGTGATGGTTTCGTGGGTGCAAAACTCATTTAATTGCATGATTTAACTGGATACATCTTGTTGTGCATAAATTTTGCCTCAACAAGTTGATTTTTTTTAAGTCAGCCAGACAATAAAGATCAAAAAACTGTTCAGCATATATCAACATATTTAACATTTTCAATTGACCTGTCCCAGCTGGTACTGACTTTTATTTCCCTGTGAGAGAACCAATTTCACCCTACCCCAACCATGTCATCATTTTCAATTTCTTTGCTAATTTGGTAGCTGACAAGTGGTATTGTATTGTCTTGATTTACATTTATTAAATAATAAATGGGGAGTTTCATGTTTATTGAACATTTGCATTTTTCCAAGTTATGTCTAGGTTTGTTCATATCTTCATGATGTTTATACTAAATATCTGAAAGAAAGAAATAAGGGAAGGAAGGGAGGGAGGGAGGGTAGGAAGGGGGGAGGGAGGGAGGGGGAAGGAAGGATGATAACAGTGTCATTACTATAGGTACATTCATGAGTGCCTCTAGTATGTGTGACACTACTTATAATCTGAGAAGCCATATGAAATGGATAAAAATCACTACTTCAAACTTATAATTTCCTCCACCCAACACACACACATACAAACACAGACCCAACCCATAAGCACTAGAAAAAACAAGTAGGTTAATGTTATCACAGATCATATAATAAAGGGTTAAGTAACACAAAGCTAGGGATGATTAGTTCATTGCTCTAATAAGTTAGAAATGAGGCACGTTGACTATGCACACCAATGATTCCATGTCCCCACCTTCTCCCTACTTCTGTCACCACCTCCCTCAACATTCCAACATATCAGCAAACATATCTGACCCCCTCAGGTATGGCTGTGAGTTCCTGGGTACCCTTCTGGGCTATGTTTTGTTGTGTCATCCTAACGTCCATCCCTCTGCACTGTTCTCATTCCAGCAAACTGAAACCTCAGCTCTCACTAAATGATAATCTCAATATTCTTGAAGAGAATATTCGGAGGCTTCTTCCCCTTCCACCTCTGAAAAAACTCAAAGATGAAGGTGAAACAGATAAGGACAAGGAGCACATCAGTGTACGTGGGGGTGAGGCTTGAGTAGAATCAAGAACTACAGTGGGACTCCACTCTCCTGCCTCAGCCTGATGCTCACGCTCACTTTGGATTTCAGTTTCTCTACGAACGATCCATGGATGCTCTGGGAAGGCTGCTGAGGACCATGATGTGGGATAATGAGAAAGGAGAAGACTGTCAAGAAATGTTCAGTGTGAGTAGGGCCATTGTTCAAACTGATTTCCACATTCCCTCATCTGTGCTGCAAGGCAACACTCCAGGCTCTACCTCATCCTCTTCCCAGGGATCCAGCCTGACCCATTTAACCCACCACATAGGGCCCGTCCTCTTAAAATTGTTTGTGGGAGGTGAGCACCCTGTTACAGAAGAGGCAAAGGGAGAACAAGAGCCAGAGAATGAGAATGAGTGAATACGATCAGTACTGAGGAAAAGACATTTCTTCTTTGACCAACAGCTTCTCCGAATGTGGCTTGTTTCACAAAAAGACTGGGAAAGAGAAAGAGCCTTCGAGATCACCGCAAAAGTGCTGACAAATGATATCGAGGTAAGTAATCCCCCTCAGTGAATAGATTTCATCACTTGCTAACAACGGAGATCGCTGAGACCTCTGGAATCCCAAACTCGTGCCTGGTGGGTCTCCAGTCCCAGAACGGAGAGCTCTCCAGGGAAACCACCTGAGAGGTGTCGCCTTACCCCAGAGTGCAGCAAGGACACTAGGATTAAACTATTGAGCTGCCTTTACGTGCTTGCCAGCTCACCTTTCCACTGCCCTTAAAGGGCAAGTTCAAGATTCAATTTCATTCTAAGGGCCTTTAGGGGGAAAACAAGGGCTTTCATCTTCAGTGTTGTTGGGCATATCCTGGGGTATCAAGCCTCCCCATCACCTCCCCCCATCTCCTTATCCTCCAGGCGCCAGAAGACTTTAGGATCGGCTCACTCCTCGGCCTCCTGGCTCCTCACTCCTGCGACACCCTGCCCACCATCCGTCAGGCAGCTGCTAGCTCCACTGTTGGTCTGTTCTGTATAAAAGGTGAGGCAAAGAGGAGAAACCCACAAATGAAGAGAAGATACCTGTTTTCTTTTGTTCTCAGTTTTCCTCTTTGTTCATCGATGACTCTCTGTCCCTCTCTCCCCCCAGTTCAGTTATTTCTGCATCCTGATGTCTTAATTACATCTTTCTTTTGGATCTTTTTTCCCCAGTGGCTTGGTTTCTATTTTTGGAAATAAAGATAATAACACAGAAGCATTATAAAGGTCCACTGGGGTAGGTAGAAATGTTTTGAGAGTGTCAGTTTAAATCACTGAGCACTCAGGCCTGTTAGCAATGCTTCTTCTATCACAAGGTTTTCTTCAGGAGGAAACGGCACTATTACTAAAGTTCTCTAAGAGAGACCACTTTGTGGAGGTTTTTCCAACTTCCAAAACAGGGCCTCTGTCTGCTCTCCAAGTACATGCGGAGTGTCTATATCAGGAAATGTAAAGAACTTTAAAACTTCACTCTCAGGCTGAAACCAACAATGAGGGCCTTAGATCCAAGTTCAACCAGCAGTGGCTTCGCTGAGGATGGCTCTGCGCTGCGCATGCGTGATTCTGTATCGTCCAGGGTGCCAGGAACGTGGGTCTAAGTTTTAATACCATCTCACACCTGTGTTCCACTCCTCCTTCTTTTAGGTACTTAGAAAATGTTTCTTAAGCGCTTTCCATGTGTCAAGCATTTCTCTATTGCTGGAGACACAAAGATACTACAGTTCTAAAATTCACATAAGAAAAGTGTGTTAAAGCCAAAAGGTGGGATTTGGCTCGGGAGAGGGAAGGGTTGGTTAGTCAGTGGAAAAGAAAAAAAAAAAATATTCAGAGTCAAAATAGGTATGAAAGTCCCCTGGGATATGGGAAGATAATTCACTAAGGTATATGCTTGTACCAAGCCGCAAAATAAAAAATGAGTTAAGGAGGTAAGAACTGAGAGGCCATCCTAGGAAGAGAAGAAATGTACCAGAGAGGGACCTCATAGGAAGACATGAGTTTCAATTCTATTATTGTTCTACCTATTCTTCGGTTAGTGTACTTTATTTCTCTGAAACATGCAAAATTCGGGTTCTCAAGTACTCTTTGTTAATAAGAAATCCTATACTTCATTATTTACCTTAACTCTTCTTTGATGGATCAAATAAGCATGGCATAGAGAAGGAATATGATTATCAAACACCTGTTGAATACAAGTAACAAGTGCGATGCTAAATTAAATACCTATTTAATAATCAGTTTTGAGATGAGAGACCTAAAGTTAAGAAACATACCCATTCCCAGTGTGCCTGAGTGGCTCAGTTGGCTACTGTCTGAATCTTGATTTTGACTCAGGTCATGATCTCAGGATTTATGGGATCAAGCCTTGTATTGGGCTCTGCACTGACAGTGGGGAGCCTGCTTGTTATTCTCTCTCTCCCCCTCAATCTCTGCCTCTCCCTCATTCTTTCTCTCTCTCTTACACACAAAATAAATAAATAAACTTCAAAAAATTTTTTCAAAAAAAAAGAAAGAAATGTATCCATGCCAGCAAGTAGTGGAGCTGGGTTGTGAGCTCAGGGCTGTCTGACTCCAGAATCCATGTGTGTTGTGTTGGGCTGGGCTGCCTTTCACAAAGTGGTTCAGGTGTTAGTTTCCACAATTACGATACATTCAAACAACAAGCAGAAAATCATTACTGTTGGGTCTGAGTTTATAAATTGATTCCAACAATCATTTACAGAGTTGCTGGTGTTCTTATTGCAATAGTTACTTTTCCATTTTTCCCAAAGTGGCTCACTGCAAAATGAAATTCCAACAGAGACAGCAACATAGCAGAGTAGTAAGAACCTAAGCATTGGTGTCAGACAGACCAGGGTTCAAATTCTGACTCGCCTATTTTTAGTCACTGGATAATCATGGCCAAATGGCTTTATAACTTTGTCTCAGCTTTCTCATCTGCCAAAACAGGAGTGTCTATCTCAGATGATGTTTATGCATAATAAATGAGATTATGGTATGCAAAGTATTTAGTATGGTGCTAAACTACCTGTATGTGGTTGCTCTTATGCCTGTCCTCTCAATATGGCCAACCTCTTCAAGCCCATGAGGTCTTTGAACTCTTGCATATCCCCCCTTGTGGATTTTAGGCATTTGCCTGGAGGTGGAAAGACTGCAGGATTTGCAGGAAGGGCTGCAATGTGATGATGTGCAGGTCCAGATCAAGATTTCTTCTAAACTAGCAAAGGTAATAGATATGGAAGACTGGTCAAGGGGTTTAAAGATGGTTCTGGGTTGATTTGCAAATGAGTAAGCAGCGTATGCCCCACCACCAAGGGGAGCAGGAGTCCAGCCATTCTTTTAAGTTATCAAGAATTAACCCTGGGTTCTTGTACCCAGTCAACACCTGCTACTTATCATTTAATTCTCTGGGAAATCTTGTGAACCAAGATTCTTCAGGGTTAAGGGAAGCAGGGGGTAGAGTAGAGGGAAGAAGGGCTTTGGAGTCTATTGAACAGATTCTGTGTGCACTACTTAAAACCCATTCTCTGTATCTTAAAAAGAAATGTATAACCTACCTCTGAGAGTTGTTCTGCAGATTGGTCAATGAATTTAATCATTTATTCACTCACCTACTGTGTCCTATGCACCTCTCATATGCCAGACTTTGCTCGAGGCTCTAAGAATAGAAAAAGACAAAATGGCTGCCCTGGATGACCTTGCATTCTAGTAGACAGAGTCAGCCAAATAAATACATCAGGTAGTGATCATTGAAAAAAATATTGTCAAGTAAGGGAATAGAGAGTACGGGAGGGGTGATTTCTTAGAAAAGGTCACTGTGAAGGGGAGACCATGGAGACAGAGGGAAAAGAACATTCCAGGCAGAGGAGGGAAAACAAGTACAGAGGCCCTGAGGTAGAGAAAGAAGGGGTAGTGAGATCAAAGGGAGAGCTCAGGAATAATCCAATTGCTTTCCACGTCTTGTTAAAGACTTTGACTATTTTTTTTAAGTTTGTTTATTTATTTTGAGAGAGAGAGAGACAGCCAGAGTCAGGAAGGAGCAAAAACAGAAGAAGACAGAGAAACTCAAGCAAGCCCTGCACTGAAAGTGCAGATGTGGGGCTCAAACTCATGAACTTTGAGATCATGACCTAAGCCGAAACCAGGAGTCACATGCTTAACTGACTGAGCCACCCAGATGCTCCAATTGAAAATAAAAGCCAGCAGAGGGATTTGAGCATAAGTTGGGGCCACTGTGTCCAATTGTGCCAGATATGAAATGCACAAGGGCCTCTTCATGTGAGAAAACATTATTCCTAATGTAAACATTGTAGATTTTTATGTATTAAAATACATAAGTAGTTATCCACAGATGACAGTAAAGGGTCCAAGAAAATCAGTCATTATGATCATATACTTACAGAGAGAAGTGAACTGTCTTGAGGAGAGTGTGTCTTCTCCTAATTTTCACAAGCTCCTTATGAGCTAAGTGTGCTCCTGCAAGGGGGAACATGATCAGACTTCTAATTTGGAAGGTCATCTGGCTGCTGTGTTCAGACTACAATACAGGCCAGCAGGAGTGAAATTAATGAGGTCAGTTTGGAAGAAACTACAAGAAGGTGGCTTGGATGAAGGTGACAGCAGACAAAACAGCAAGAAAGTGGCCAGAATAAGGGAGAGAAGCCAGTAGAGGGGCGTGGAGGGGACATAGGTCAAATGCCTAAGGAAGTGATTCATGATAGGTGCTCAAAAACATGAGTTCCCCTCCTCCCTTTATTGCTTAACCATCATCCATCCCAATATGAGAAAAAAAAAAAAAAAAAAAAAAAAAACAGACAACCATTGAGCTTGGAGCCCAAGCAGGTATTTGGTGTTACATAGAACAGACGCAGAAGTCTAGTCCCTTGATCTTGGAACAAAAATGACTCAGAAACTGGTTGAAACATGTAACTATAGATGAAAAGGGATTCATTTCCTTTCAAGACATTTCTATTAAATATCAATCATCAGGTCACTTAATGCAGAGGGAAGTCAGTTGTCAATAGTAATGTTTTCATACCTACAGACTCATAATCACGACCATCTTGCTTGGGTAAAGCCCCAGACAATGTTCCTGGAATTCATTCAATCTGCTAAATTTTCATCTGCCTGCCTGCCTTTTCATTAGGACTCGCACGTGTGCATGTGTTCACGCACACATGCACACACGTACTCACACCCTGCTTGCTATCACCCATTCTGTATAGTTCTTGTACTTAGAGACCAAAATTGCTAAGTTTTTATTTTCTAGAACTTTTGTTGACTACTCTTAATTTTGAAACACGAAAGAGTAAAGGGGCTCATAATAGTTATACTTTCATGGAAACTGTGAGGCATCTGTTACTGAGCATGGCACTTAATACCTGGTGATAGATTTTCCTAAATTCTCAAGTCTTAGTATTCTTTGTCAGACTCAAGACATATTTCTGTGACATATGAAATGTATGCTGAAGTAATTTATATCATATAAGTTGTTATACAAACTTTATACATTATTTTTCCTTGTGAAGTATAAGTTTGGAGAAGAAATTGCCACTGTAGGCTTGGGATTCAATAAATATAAAATGATAAAAGGGCAACTGCAGGGAAATTTGCCTAGAGGTTGTAGGGTATTGTCTGTCTGTTTTAGTATTTTTCTGTAGTTTTTATGGCCCAGTCATGTGCTATTTGGAAATTCCAATGGTTTCCAATATCTTAAAACGATCAGTAGCAGAATGTTGTATGAAGTGAGGTGTTTAATAACATGAAGCTTTCTGGGTGCCTTCTCAGATTGTCAGTAAACTCATCCCAAATGAAGAAATTCTAACGTTCCTGGAGGAAAGTCTGGATGGTCTGGAGACTCTTAACCCCAACTGTACAAAGGCCTGTGGCATATGGATGGTCACTGCCCTGAAGGAGCAGGGAGCTGCTTTGGAAGAACAGGTGAACTGACAGCCAGTTGTCCATCAAGCAGAATTCTAACATTTCCTAAATGTCAAGTTGATTGCCACTTCCCAGTTTGTGGGCAACAGGCAAGACCATGCATAGCCTCAGGAGGCCTCACCAGAGACCCAATGTGTGTAATAACAACCAGGCTCATGTTGTCTCAGGCTGCCTCAATTGCCTCTCTAGTCTGTGAACAAAAAATCTTCCCTAGTCACCCTTTGGCCAAAGACAGCAGCTCTGAGCCAAGCGCATTTGGATTCTGGAAAACTGGACTGTTACATCTGTAAGGAAGAGGGTGACGGTGTGGATCACCTTTATGTTGGCCACTGAGGACTAGTAGAGTTTCTGATCCCACTGCCTCTCTTCAGACTTCTTTTCCACACACCTTGGGGTTTGTTTTCTGGTGAGGAAGGTGTCACTGGAGAACTGATTGAGGGAAAGTCCTCAGTCCTTGCTCCCGGCTGGAGAGTTAGGCAGAGTGAAGAGGATTTGAGTTCAGGAAGCTTGGTTAAGAGCTCCAAATGGGTATGCTCTAGCCTCTCCCTTGAAGTTAGAAGCAAAATTCAAGCAATTCAAAGATTAATAAGGAGGACTGAAATCTTTAACTCAAAGAAGGCCCCTCTTATAGGTGAAAGAATCTATGGTTCCCATATCCCAGAGTCAACCACCCTAAATTAAAGAATCCTTGAAAGTATGACCTTTAGAAATGATTTCTGTGCTAATAACTCTCCAATCAGTTAAAAAAAAAACATTTACTGAGGGTGTACTATGTGGCAGGCATTAAACTGGGCATGGGAAAAATCAAAGTTTCATAAATTTGGAATGTTACTGTACTTGTGTGCTTGGCATTAAAAGGGAGTAATAGGGACATAAACCCTCCCTTAACATCATTGAAATGGGACTCTGTGATCATCATATTTGCCAGATGTTTATGTTTAAGGATTATAATTCAGTGTAAATATCATGTTTAACCTATAAATGTCTATCCAAGTAAACAAGAAAAATATCTACTAGAAGCAATGCTACCTGCAGACAGCTATGCCTTCTCCATGTCAAAAATCCAAATGTAGAATATCATTTCCTGCTGCCCACAGATTAACATCCAACTTTGGAAGGGTCACCTTCAGTGTTCTCTAGGATCTGGCTTCATATTTTCTGTCATGTTATCTTCTCTTATCACCCTCATTTTCTCTGTGTACCAAACTGGACCATTCTCTTGTTACAGAAATGTTTGCCATATTTGCTTGGGGCCCATGCTCTCATGCTGGTTTTTATATAGATATTTTTAGAGAAGTTTTAGGTTCACAGCAAAATTGGGCCAAGAGCTATATACCTCCTCTCCCCACACACACGCATCCTCCTCACCATCAACATCCTACAACATAGTGGTGCATTTTTTGCAATCGATGAACCTGCATCAATACAGCCTCATCCCTCAAAGTCCACAGTTTCCCTTAAGGTTCACTGTTGGTGTTGACAAATGTATAATCGCATGTATCCACCATTGTAGTAACATAAATCTTTTGTGCTTTATCTATTATCATGCTTTTTTATTTTACATCTTTATCTATATTCTTCTTTGGGATGAGGATGACTTTCCCCACCATCCCCACCTTGCCTTTTGAAATTTCTATATATCCTTCAAGACCCACATCAGATGTCCCTCCAAAGTGACCTCAGTTACTTCTGGGTTCCCCTCTCCTGTGAACCTCTTGTGTACCATTTCCTCTATACTGCTTTGTGCACAGACCTTTGGGCATATGGCTGGTATTCTTTATGAGAACACTCATTCCTTTTGAGAAAGGGCTACATTGTATTCCTCTTTGGTAAATTCCCCACAATGCTTAGCACAACACTTGGCATAACGCAGCCTTTCACTAAATATTTGCTATATTGATTTAGGAATAAATACCCAATATAGCTACAATCCTCCTGAGTAAGAAATAGGCCATGCATAGAATTAACTATTGTTTTTAACATTATTGTATAAGTCATCAACTACCCATGATTAATATGTTGACTATATGTGTCCTAAGCCATATAGTAGAGGGAAAATGGCGACTTAATGTTTGATTTGGGCTTTTTTCTTTTTAGCTGTTGGAGATCTTGAACATGATTTACCATCACATGCCAGTCCTCAGACAAAAGGAGGAAAGCTTTCAGTTTATGCTGGAGGCCATCTCTCAGATAGCCAGCTTTCACATGGATGCAGTTGTTGCTAACATTTTACAGAAGCCTCTGCCCTTTGACAGGTAGATTCTAACTGAGCTTGTCTCTTCTCCCAGGAAAGGCTAATCTGCATTGAGGAGGAATTTGTGGTTTGAGAAAAAGATAGTAAAAAGCAAGACTGATAACATCTCACCCAAATAATAAGTTCAAAAATATTGTTTGAATCATAAATAACATTTTTCCAACATACATAGCCTCATAATATGATTAGATTTAAAATGCACCATAGGAATAAGTGAGATTTAGAAAATGAGGATTTCTCCTCTTTCTGGTTGCCTTGAATTTCAGCTATGTGAGAGGTTTCTGCCTTAAAGGACATTAACAAACCTTAGTAACCCAAGTCTGGAATGCTGGGCTATTAAGTAAGACATCCTTATCATCTCCAGGAATGTTAGCATCTCCATCTGTCCTTTGAAATTTTGATTAGTCATAAAGTGGTGTTAGAGGGAAACAGATGAAAAACCTTATATTCCAAAGGGTTGTTTCTTATCAGCTTCCTGGCTTGCCACCCTAGGGACACAAAGACATTGTGGAAGGCTCTGGCCGAGAACACAGCCTCCAGTGGTAAGCTCTTGAGAGTCTTAACAGACAAACTTGAGAATGAATTAGAAGATGACATAGCTGGGCTGGAGGCGATTTCAGTGAGTTGGACAACCCATCACATACCCTGCACTGTGTCCCACCCTGTGGTCTGTCCCCTCCTGGAACTTGGTGATGTAGCATGAATTACGCTTCTTCCCCTCTTATACCCTGATTTTAATTGGAGTTATTAACTCCAGTTAATTGGAGTTATTTGGACAAATATGGCAGCAATTTTGTCTGTGGCTGATCCCTTTTAGAAGTAAATTTCTCATCATCCCATAGACAATCTGTGGGTCTGTATTTCACAAATTAGTCTAAAGATATCCAAAACACCCCTTTGAAAGACCTCAATGCTGGAAAAGATTTCGTTTTACCTGACTGGTGCCCCCTAGAGTTTGGAGTTGCTGAATATGACAGTCCTGAGAGAAACACAATAAGAGTTGAGAAGTTTCCAAACACACCCTCTTCTTTTCCGGCTTTTGTGTGTGTGTTTGGTTTGGTTTGGTTTCGTTTGGTTTTAACCATGAGTGTGGTCAACTTGGAAAGCAATCCTTTGGGGAGAAAACAACTTGAAGTTCAAGCCAGGGAGATGTCCTTGGAGGAAAGGAGCCTGCTTGACCACAAAGTGCTTTCTCCCCTCAGGTGGCCTGTGCTCTGTATGAAGTGGTATCAGCAGGCACCCCTGTCACAAGCCTGTACCCAGAGCTGTTCACTCTTCTCCTGAAGTTGGTCAGCTGCACACTGGGCCAGAAAATGCCCACTTCCGGCTTGAGCCACAGGCGGCGGGTGATGCCACAGGGAGAACGGCAGCAGACCCCAGACCCCTGCAGGTAAATGGCCAGGCTACAGGGCCTTCCAGAGCTGTCCGGACCCCAGACTCTAGAGGAGGGGCTCTGTAAGTCAAGGCCTACGCCTTCCGTGGTGGCCTCAATTCCCCATGAGGAAATGAGGCTCCACTGCTCTTGAGCCCTGTTGCTCTTCCTCCTGAGAAGTACCCAGTGCAGTTGCCCAGAATGGTCACTTAGCAATGAATAGCAGCTCTCTTTGCTTCCATAGAGAGCCTGCTCTGCTCCATTTGTTTTCTCTCAGTGAGACCCTTCAAGGAAAGCTGGAATTCGGCGATAGTCAAGGCCACCAAGGAAAGAAGAAGAATACAAATAAATACCATATTTTATTAAATTTAAGATATCACCAATTGAAGGAAGCAAAATTATTTTGTGCACTATTGAAAAAGAAAGAATCCCGACTAAGTCATGAATCAATGCTTTTTTATACTTTAAAATTTTTATTATATACTTATTTAAAGAGCTCTTTGAGAATTATTAGGTGCAGATTTTGATCCTACATCACAATGCTTTGTTTCTCTGCTCTTTTGTCTAACTTTTCATTCCAATGCCAAATCCACCTTAGTTTTTTTAAATCTTTTTTTTTAATGTTTATTCATTTTGAGAGACAAAGAGACACAGAGTGTGAGTGGGGAGGGGCAGAGAGAGAGGGAGACACAGAATCTGAAGCAGGCTCCAGGCTCTGAGCTGTCAGCACAGAGCCCAACACGGGGCTTGAACTCACAGACCACAAGTTCATGACCTGAGCCGAAGTCGGATGCTTCACCATCTGAGCCACCCAGGCACCCCTCAAATCCACCTTTGTAAAGACATTTTAAACAACAGTTAGGCCCAACACATGTAGTTCCAATAACACAATGTTAACAAAATGACAACAGTATAGAGAGTCATTCCTAAATCCATGCATGTTCACGTGTACACACTGGTAATAACAACTACACCACCACCACTGTCTGGCCAACTGTCATGACACACTATACATTGCAACACACATCCTGCTTCTGAAGAGCTGTTACAGAATCACTGAACTTTCCATCCTTAGGTCCTTATTTTCTCATGAGAGGTTGACAAGATTTTGTGGCATTATTTACTGGTCCAAATCACCCCAGTATCCCCTCTGACCCCAAAACTAAAGTGCAAGATCAGGCTGTCTGGTTTTTTCCCTTGCTCAACATCTGTGAATCCAGGACTGAAGGAGCCTTGTGGGGAACAAAAAGAGTGAACTTGGGATTCATAACTCCCTGTATGGGATTGACTTACTTTTGTGATGCCCACTGTCTCCTTCAGGCTCTCAACCACAACTCTGAAGTGTGTGCAAGACCAAGCAATGAAAGAAGGCCTTGCCAAAGAGTCTGATGAGGGTGACAACTTATGGACCCTTCTCAGCAGCCCCGGAACCCACCATGTAGGAGTATGTGCACTGGCCAGGTAATGTGCAGACATTCAAGAACTGGATACGAAAGAGAAAAAAGTTTTAAAGAGTAAAAACTGCAATGCAGGCAACTTTACTAGAAGCAATGGACTTACCAAGGATTTGTAGTCCAGAAGCAAAAATAGGGAAGAAGGAGCAAAGGGAGGTGGAGAGAGATGGTGGTAAGAGTCCAAATCCTACCATTCTCTTCAAACAGAGTAACGCAATGAATAGTTGCAGGAAAACTGCACCTAAATTGGGCACCTGGTTAGCCTATTTTATTTTTTTATATAGTGTATTGTCAAGTTGCTTTCCATATAACACCTAGCGTTCATCCCAACAAGTGCCCTCCTCCATGTCCAATACCCCCCTACCCCTCTCCCCCTCCTCCATCAGCCCTCAGTTTGTTCTCAGTACTCAAGAGTCTCTCATGGTTTGCCTCCCTCCCTCTCCCCAACTATTTTTTCCCTTTCTCCTCCCCCATGGTCCTCTATTAAGTTTCTTCTATTCCACTTATAAGTAAAAACATATGGTATCTGCCCTTCTCTGCCTGACTTATTTCACTTAGCATAACACCTTCGAGTTCCATCCATGTTGCTATAAATGGCCAGATTTCATTCTTTCTCATTGCCATGTATATATAAACCACATCTTCTTGGTCCACTCATCAGTTGATGGACATTTAGGCTCTGTCCATGGTTTGGTTATTGTTGAAAGTGCTGTGGTTAGCCTATTTTAAAGTTTAAGATTTAGTGCTCTTTCATTGAACATTCCTTTTTTAGATTATTTATGTCCCTGAGAGAGAAATGGAGTAAAACCTCCTCCATTATTTAGAAAGAAAAAAATCTCTGCTACAATTGAAGCCTTGCATTTTCTAGGAGCATAGTGCCGTGGCAACATGGAGTCATACTGGACATCATGGAGCATCTGTTCTCATCTCTCACCTCCTCCTCGGAGAACTACCGGATAACTGGCACAGCTTTCTTCTCTGAGGCAAGAGAGAACAGTCCTATCATTGCTCAACAGGCTCTCTGGGTCCCTTTGGGGGGGGTTTCTCTCAGGGTTAGGAGTTCAGTGAGGGCTGGAACCACAGAAGAGGGCCCTTAAGGGGAGCTTTGATATTGGAGAGATGTAGCTGCTGACAGAAATATGGTCATGAGAAGGGAATGAGAGAGGAAAAAGAACCCACCCCCAACCTCTTCCTTCACTCCAGTCTGCAGGAACCAACCTCCCAGGACAGAGAAGTAACTATGACAGGGACAAAACAAGAAAGTAACCAAGTATATTATTGCCCCCTCACACCCTGGCATGAAGGTTGTCCCAATCCAGAGAAGGAACATTGTTGGTAACTCATGGTTTCCCATTTTTTCATTTAGAATAGAAACCTCTTCTTAACTAGATATTGTGGTTCTCATCACCATGTAACGTTGGCCTGTGGGCTGCTCACATAGAGAGATTACTTTCTGCCAGACTTGCTGATTCACCTGATGGCTTCCTCCAAGAGCAGTTGGGTGCTACTCTTTAATTGTAGTTATGATGCACATATCATTCTCCTGAAAAGAGGCCACTCCCTTAACTAAAGTGGTGAAGTGGTTGTTTTCAGCTCATGAAGGAGCCAATCATTTGGAAGCATGGGAATCTACGAGAAGTGCTGATCCTGATGGATCAGAGTGCCTGGGACGCCAACACCACTTTGAGGCAAATGGCCATCCGAGGGCTTGGTAATGCAGCTTCTGGAGCCCCTCACAAGGTAAAGGCAGTTAGGATGAGTGCCTGGACACTTAAGCAGAGTTTACAATAATTATTTACTAACCCACCCCTCATAGTTGCATAGCAATTAAGTAAAAATCCAAAAGAAATTGCTACAGGGGTGTCTCTTGAGTTGAAGTATATGTAACCCTTACAGAATTCCAGTTTCCTTTTTGGGAGTCTCCTGCCCTATTCTAGATACACATAGAACAATTTTCAAGATTAAGAGACCTTACTTCCAAATAGGTGAAGAAGCATAAGCAGATAATACTGGAATCTGTCATCAGAGGCCTGTATCACCTGGCCCGCACTGAAGTTGTCTGTGAAAGCTTGAAGGCTCTAAACAAGATCCTGGAGCTCCTCACAGACCAGGATGTGAGCTTCTACTTCAAAGAAATAGTACTGCAGACAAGAACCTTCTTTGAAGATGTAAGTGAGCCCATTCAGGAATCTTCCCTCCCAGGGAACAGAAAGAGATTCAGGGAGTGCTGGTAGCCAGCAATGTCGGTGTCCCATCCATCTTCCTTGGCCTTCCCCTGTGGTCACCTGCACAGTGGTCATGTGTTCCGTTCTTGTACAGGCTGCTGGCTTCTTGCATCTCTCTTAGGCTGAGGGTACTCTCTGGCCTAGGAATCAGGATTGCTCTGAGCAGGATGGGCCAGACAAATAAGAATAAACAGGGGGAAAAAACAATAAGAAACAAAAGTTTGCAGATAAACTTCCCAGCTTCCTCACCCATCAGAAGGATTGAGCTCCTCTTGCCTGTAAGGGCAATACACTCATGTATATTCCCTTTCATAGCTTTCCTCTCTGTCCTGCCTCATTCCCCAAAATTACTGCAGAACTCAACATAAAACAAGGGCTCCGTAAAGACCTTGTCATCTCCAACACTCTTTTCCACATCCAAGATTCTAAGGTTCAAAGTGCTTGTGTGGTTCACTTCATCGAGGAAGTTGTCAGGAGTCAGTACAAACTATAGCTGGTGGGCCAAATCCCACACAGAGCATCTTTTCATAAATTAGGTTTTATTCAGAACACAGCCATGCCCACCGGTTACATATCATCCATGGTTACTTTCACACTTCATCTGCAGAGTTGATTAGCTGTTACAGAAACCATATGGCCCCCAAAGTCTACATTAGTTACTGTCTGGCCCTCTACAGAAAGAGCTTGCCAACCCCCAATATAGTAAATAGCCTAGAAATAAATTTCAAAAACGATCAGTTGGTGACCCTAGAACGGAGGAAGTTCATTTTCCTTTATACTTTCCAGAAAACCAGATGTTATTATTTATTTTTGGTTTATTCACCATCATCAGTGGAAAAATCTATTTCACCTCCAACTTAAATCTATTTTTGTGATCGAAACCTGTTTCCTCATGTTTGTTGTCAGAGGAGATGGAAAACTGCTGGTTTCCTCCTCTTAAACATTAAGGCTTGATTAAATTACCTTTCTACCTTCGAGTCTCCAGACTGAAAAGTCTTCATTTCCTTCATTATTCATCATAAACCTAATTTTTCAGCCTCTTAAATATTTTACAAGCCAGTGGCTGTGTTGTATCTCTAGACGTGGCCTGCAAAGTATTGAATACAACCTCAAGAAAATCACCTCTCAGGTCTGCTTTTTTTCTTACTTATCCACTCCAATTTTTTTTCTATTTTTACTTTTGCCCTTTCCTCCTGCCACTTTGACAATCCATTAGCTGTATAGACTTCTGGATTTTAGTCTTCAGTATATACCCACAGTCAATAATTCTCTGGTTTTGTAGTTTTCCACTTCCTTTGGAAGCAACTTTCTGCTTGTTTCCGTCTACTTTCTTCAATGTTATCAATGTTACTTTTAATTCTCATCTTGTCCCTCAAAACTGCTTGCTTGGCTCCCACTCAAAGCTGTATCTTCTATAAAATAACCAAGATGTTCTTTTTTTTTTTCATTGCACAGATCATTGATGACAATCCTCAACAACAAAGAGCTGAAGTCACCCCTACAGTGTCTCCAACTGTTTATTAGGTTCCCCGGGTTGTTGTTGGCCCAGTGGTGATAATTCTCTTGGATCTGAGCCTCCAATAATCACCTATGAGTTGTGAGTGGTGTCTTATGCAGAATGAAAAAAACTAACATCTTGCTGGTTGTTAGGTTAGCATTTTCTCATCCTTAGTAGGTATTAGTTCCATAATATTTGTATGAAAGTGAAGTTTGATAAAACTTAGGTCTTAGTTATGCCATGCTATTTTTCTCACTAGTAATGCTCTCTTCTCACAAATAACTTTAACTATACTTTATGAAACCTTGCCCCTGTAGTTTTAATCTATATATTAAGCATATAATCTCCAAATTTCTTGCCCCCTCCCTTTCTTTCAATATTTAGGCACTTTCTTGAAATCCTCAAAACATGGTGACACTTCAGTGAAATGGCAGAACAGAAAATATGGCTGCCATCCCACACTCCAGTCCCTGCTCACGCTCATCCCTGTCCCTGAGCAGCCACCTTACTCTCTATGACTTCATTCTCTCAACTCAAAACAAGGGCACTAAACTTTAGTATCTTTCCCAGCACCCCCAACAGGCTTGTTGATACTTTTCTGCTTTTTCATCATCCATTTGGTTGATCATTTCTTGACCTATCATTAGGTCCTATTATTTGATTTTGGAAATTTTTTTTAAGATTTTGAAAAAAGTAAATACCTTTCTAGGTAATTTTGTTATTGGTTTGTTTTCTTTTTTCTAAAAAGAGTCCTTGTAGGGAGCATAGCTGGCTATGGAGAATATTTGCATGGTCAGGAGAGAATGCAACTCTTGATCTCAAGGATATAAGTTCAAGCCCACATTAAGTGTGGAGATTACTTAAAAATAAAACCTTTAGGGGCACCTGGGAGGCTCAGTCAGCAGCTGAGGTCATGATCTCACAGTTTGTGAGTTTGAACCCAGAATCAAGCTGTCAGTGCAGAGCCTGCTTGGGATTCTCTGTCTGCCTCTGTCTCTCTGCGCCTCCCCCACCCTCTCTCTCCCTCTCTCTCAGAATAAATAAACTTAAAATTTTTTTTTCTAGTACATTTAAATTTCCACTTCCTTTTCCATTATAGAAGTAACATCTCATGTATTCATTTAACTTTTCTGGCTTTGTCCCAACCAGCTGTCTTTCTTTTTTCTGGAAGATTTTTATTAACTTCCTTTTTTCTGACATTTTTGTTTCTGTGCCCACTTCTGATACATTGCATCTTGCAATCAAAATTAATACTGCTCTATCTTCTTCCCCCCAGATTCATGGGATGCTTTTCATTGGCCCTTGTTTATTGCTAACCCAAAATAATATTCTGCTACTCAGAACGACTTTTCCCTTCATCCCTCTGCATTTATATGAGTATTTTAAACTAGTTTCTGGATCTGGGAGGAAAAAAAAAGAAAGAAGGACCTCCAGAAAACCCATCAGTGTTTGTTAGAATTGGGAACGGTATCAGCAAAGTTTCTGGGATGATACAAGACCATCTTTCTCCACCACCTCACCCTTTGGTTCCTAAAATCATTACCTAACCATCCCAGATGATAAGTCAGGAAGTTTCAGAACCTCTCATATGTAAGGGTAGGGCTGTAAATAAACTATTTGTTTATTCTCTGTCTCTGAGACCAAGGGTCCAACTTCTGAGTTGCCTTTCATAGCATTGGAAAGTATTTGAGATCTTGGAAAAGACTCTTGGGCTTTGGGCAATTTAGATTTGAAGCCCCGTAAGTCTAAGCTAGTGATGCAGTCAGACTAATTTGTATAAAATCCACAATAAGCAGGAACCATCCTGGGCCTGTTCACCATCCCTGCAGTCATGTTTCCCCAGTAGCCTCTCAACTGAGAGAAACCAAATCTCTAGCTCTAGAGTATCACTTAAATCCTAGACCCATGGTCATTTAAAGTCATGGAGTGTGAGTGCAGAGCTGCTGGAAAAGGAAGAGCATTCTTGGTGCACATGGGGGCTGTGTCTGGAGCAAGCCAGTGCTGCAGTCACAACCTGCAGGGTGGGGGGAAGATGCAGGCTGGGAATGGTCTGTGAGGGGGACTCACCCATGACATGCATCTGTCATCACAGGAGCAGGATGATGTGAGACTGACTGCCATCTTCCTATTTGAGAATCTGGCATCCCTAACAGGAAGAAGGTGGAAGATCTTTTTTGCGGAAGAAATAAAAAAGAGCATGATTTCATTCCTTCTCCACCTCTGGGATCCCAATCCCAAGATTAGAACGGTAAGTGGCAGTTGCACAGACACCCACATCTCCTCCCCTCCCAACCCCCCAGCCCCATGGCCAGGAAGTGTCAGGAGGAATGGTCTAGCTGGACCAAAAGCCAGATCTGAGACCACTACTCCCAACTAGACCTGAGAGCATCTTCTCTAGCCCTGGGTTCTTTCTTTCCCTCTCTCTCTGAGTTTGCTCTTCCATCCTTGAATCTGGGAAGATGCCAGCCTAGACTGTAAGCCCCTCACATTGCAGGCATAAACTACCACTCTCCCAGCCCTAGGCAACACCCCACCCTTCCAGAACAGGATCCAATGTTCTGGATTATGACTCAAACAACTCTGTTTCTTAGGCTTGCCGTGATGTCCTGGTTGTCTGCATCCCTTTTCTGGGCCTTCATGAACTCTATGGGGTGTTAGATCATCTCCTGGATGGTCAGGACCTACCAAGGGCCAGAGATTTCTACCGGCAACTCTGTGTGAAACTGGTGAGCATGCAATAAATGCTGCCTGCAAAGCCACAGCCAAGAGTCAGGCAAACAACACAGCAAGGATCTCTGGCCAGAGTCAGAACTGTCTTAGAGGGATACAATGGTTCTTGGTGTCCTGCCGCATTACCCTCTGCTCTTTCCCAAGTCCTGACTGGGATCTGTTCTTCAAGATTCCTGAAACCCCATCTGTTGATTAGTCCCCTAAGCCCCAAGACTTTTCTTTTTTTTTATATAAATAATTTTATTTATTCATTTTGAGAGAAAGAGAGAAAGCATGCCCATGGGAGGGACAGAGAGTGAAGGAGAGAGAGAATCCCCAGCAGACTTTGCCTGGATAGCATGGAGTCTGATGCAGGGCTCGAACTTATGAACCATGAGATCACCACCTGAGCACAAATCAAGAGTTGGATGCTGAACTGACTGAGCCACCCAGGTGCCTTAGCCTTAGTACTTTTCTGATTAAATTAAGGTTTGAAATAGCCAAAAGACATCTTCCAGTAAAATAATTAATGGCTCTGTGAGTGTTCACTGGTCTTTAGATTTCCCTTTGTAGGACTTACAGGATGCCAAATTTAACACTGGGTCACCTTCGGGTTGTCCTCTTTGTAATATACATCTCTTTCAGGCAAAGAGAAACCAGGAAATCCTGTGGATCCTCCACACACACTCATTCACCTTCTTCAGCAGCAACTGGGAGATGATTCGGAGTGCTGCCGTCAAACTCACAGGTGAGGGCACAGCCGCACTCCCTACTCAGAGATGTCTGCTCCTTCCCATCCACTTTTGCTTTGACTGAAAGCTACTCCAGCATGAACACCAAGTATGACTGGTATGACCAAAAAAGAAATACCAGAAAGGAATTCATCTTACATCTTGGAACATCTTGCCTCAAAGGAACCAACCTGTTCTGTTTTCTGAATGGAAACTTGTAACATTTCTGACTTCCCAACACCTCCTCTCCTCCTATTAGACCTTCCTCCCTTCTAGGCCCTCCATGCTTCCTCTGGTTCCAAGTCATCACTCCTTCTTTGGCCCAAGTCTTTGCTCCGAGCCAGCTGCCACTGCCTAAATGTTTTCCTTTGTGTTGTCTCTTAGCATAAGCCATGGTAAACCTTTTAAGCTCAGTTGAAGCTGAGGGTTTTAGCAGCAACATGATACAAGTGGAAAGTATGTGGGTCAGGAGGCCAGAAGACCTTGGCTCTGCTCTGTGATTCTGGATAATTCACTTAAATTCTCCGTGTTGCCTCTTGATCTAATCTATAAAATAAAAGAGGAGAGTAAGTGAATTAATTCCTCAAGATCCTTTTATTATGAAATTCTAAAATTTACCACAAATCCAACTAATCCATCCCACCGTGAATGGACCACCTTTAAGACCGAGTTACAACATACGGATTCTTTATTGGATCGTGTATGTGATATACTGAAGACAGGGATCATATCTGACACATGTTAGAAATCCCGACAACACCCGGCATTCCTTGTGAGGACACTGTGTGATCTTTCCCAAATCCACGTTGGCTGAGGGACCACTTCCACACATGGCACTTAAGACCCAATAGACATCAGCCCAGCATCACTCTGGGGGCACAAAGGGAGTAATATAGTTTGCTCATTCACTAGCCAGACCATCTAACTTCTGAACAGGAGCAGAGCCTAACCTCACCAGCTATTCATGGCCTTTTCGCCATAATGAAATTAGTACCTGTTTCTCTTGTTGATTTTAGATGCCATTGTTCTCAATCTGACCAACCAGTATATGCAGTTATTAGACAAAGAGCAACTGACCACACGTGAGTACCAAGCCTAGTTACTGCACAGCCTGTTGTTAAATATCTGTGAGAAAGAGAAGTTAATGCTGCAGCAAGTTCCACGTGAACCCAGAAACAGAAAATCATAGTGCCCCATTATTGTCTCTGATGCCCCCTTGATCCTGGGATTTCTCCAGAGTATAAAGCAACCCCAGGCTCTGTTTTGTGGGCATCACTCCCGACAGACCATTAGTTTCTGATTGTCTATAAACGTTCTGATCTCAAGGCCAGGATCTCCTCTTCCTCCATGTCAGTGTTAAAATAGATTCTCAGCTTGCAGATCCAAATCCTGCCTGTTGGCATGGAATTTAAGCCTAAGCCCCAGGCTCTGCATAGAGCTGACCCTCAACATGGAGCCTCACTGTGAGCCAGAGCTTGAACCCTGGCTTTCCTCGTTCACTGAACTTTGCTATTCTTTCTGTGTCAGGGCTCCAAGCACTTCGGCAAGACCCCTGTATCAGTGTCCAGAGAGCAGCCGAAGCTGCCTTGCAGACCCTTTTGAGGAGGTGTAAAGAGATAACCATCCTTCTGTAAACCACAAGAAATAAACTGCTAGGCTTTTTCTACAACTGACTCTTGTCTTCATCCTCACAACCTACAAACTTGCAGCATCTTGAAGATAGAAATGGTGCCCAGCATGGGGATCTTGAAGTAGCGGTATATTCCTTACCCTCCAGGGTCTCCCTGCTGCCTTCCATGTAAATCCCACAAATTCACTTGAGGGATAACCTGTGATTTCAGTAGGGATGGTCATATAGCTTTACACAGGTTACCACTCTAACTTGGGAATCTTATGTCCCAGAAGATCTCAAAAAATGACAGAACTTGAAACAATTCTGCTGCCATTAAGAAAAGGGCCCCTGTTACTGCCACACATAGCCCTGCCCTGTATTATCTCTGCCAGCTTTGAATTACTACCCACATGATTCACTTTCTAAAAAGTCGTGTTATGATAAGCTTGAACCTGTGTGTCCTTTCTCAGGTTGTAATTTTTGTGTAGAGACTATGCCAGGTACTTTTCTACAAAAGACCCGTTCTAATGTTGTGTTAAATTTCATGGTTTTCTTTCTATTGTTATCCCAGAACTTTCCTTCCTTTTAGTGGCGCGTGTGCATGTCTGCATTTGTGCGTGTGTGTGTACGTGTACGTGCGCTCATGCATCTGTTAATCTTCTTGACAGCATCTGAATCATAACTCCTTACTCTTTTTCACAAAGCCTATGTGAAAGGTTACATACAGGAAATTATGTACAAAACAAGAAGTTTCTAACACAGAAGCTGGTACTCATTGAACACCACCATCATCATGATTATTTGTTAGCAACATGATTAAATGGAAGCACCCCTTTCCAAATTCCTATCACCTATATTCTAATCTCTTCATTTTCAGCCTCTTTGGAGGATCATCTTTTGTTCCTATAAGACATTCTAGGGAAAAAAGGAATTTTTTAGGTCAGAGATTTCAGGGCAGAGTCCACGTATTCATTCATTGACCAAATATTTATTGAGTGCCTAAAATTTATAAGGCATTGTTATAGCTACTATGGCTACAACTATGAGGGGGGAAAAATAGAAAACTTCTATACTCTTTGGAACTTATATGCTATGAACCCTGTGTATAAATTCTAGAGGATGGAGCCAGCCTCCAAGATGACCTCCAGAGATTCTTGCCTCTGAGAGTCATATTGTCGCCTCTCACAATGACTAGATGACCTGTGTAATCAATACAGTATTTCAGAAATCACAGTGTGACTTCCCAGGTGAGATTCTAAATGATATTAAACTCTCTTGAATCACTTACTCTGGGGGAAGCCAGCTACCATGTGAGGGGGGGTACTCAAGCAGCCCAAAAAAGAGTTCCAGTGGCAAAGAACTGATCCCCGCTGCAAGCCACCAGAGCTAACTTGCTAGCTATGTTAATGTGCAATCTTGGAAATAGATCCATGAGCCCCAGTCTGAAGGTCTTCAGACAATTACAACCTCAGCTGACACATTGACTGGATTATGAGGCAAAATACAGAATGCCCGATTAAATTTGAATTTCAGGTGAACTATGAATATTGTTTTAGTAATGTTTACATGAGACACACCTACACTGAAAAAAATATTTATTGTTTATTTAAAATTAAAATTTAACTGAGCATCTTGTATTTTTATTTACTAAGTCTGGTAACCCTACTATAATAAGAGTCCTGAGCCAGAATCATTAGGCTGAACTCCTCCTGAATTCCTGAACCACAAAACTATATAGTACATCTTTGTTGTTTTAAGCCACTAACTTTTGGGGTGATTGTCTATGCTCCACTGGGTAAATATTACACAAAGAGTCCGTGATACCACCAAAGTTGTATGCAAATTTCTGTATATAATTGTGTAGGTGCATTTTCAGGGTACTGGTTTTCATTAAATTCTTAATGGAGTGAGAAGCTATTCCCAAGCATAACAGATATGAAACAGAGCAAGAAAAAGAAAATAAAAGACATGAGTTTAGTCTACCTCTTTTGGCAGGTTATTTCAAGTCAAAAGACTTTTCAAAATAGCACTGTCCACTGGAACTTTCTGCAGCATTGGAAATGTTCTATATCTACACTAATATGGTAGCCACTAGCCACATGTGTCAACTGAGCTTTCGAAATGCAGCCAGTCTATCTGAGGAATTAATTTTTTAATTTTAAGTTTATGTGGCCATACATAGCTTATAGCTACAGTATTGTACAAGATGGTTTTGAAATATAAGGCAAAGAGTCAGAATTTGAGTTGAGCCATGTCAGAATTATAGGATGTTCTCAACATGAGTATAAATTCACTCTGACACAGGACTTTGATACTAAATTTATATATTTCCACCACTATTCTCCATCCCTCCTAGCATCCAACAAAGAGCCTTCCACATCACTGATTGATAGAAATTAGGTAGAGAAATGGGCACCCTCCTACACTGTTGGTGGGAATGAATGTAAACTGGTACAGCCTCTCTGGAGAACAGTGTGGAAGTTCCTCAAAAAACTATCAATAGAACTCCGCTGTGACCCAGCAACAGCACTGCTGGGGATCTACCCAAGGGATACAGAAGTGCTGATGTATAGGGGCACACATACCCCAATGTTCATAGCAACACTTTCAACAATAGCCAAATCATGGAAAGAGCCTAAATGTCCATCAACAGATGAATGGATCAAGATGTGGTATATATATATACAATGGAATACTACATGGCAATGAGAAAGAATGAAATCTGGCCATTTGTAGCAAAGTGGATGGACCTTGAAGGAGTCATGCTAAGTGAAATAAGTCAGCCAGAGAAGGACAGATACCATATGTTTTCACTCATAGATCTAACAGGAGAAACCTAACAGGGGACTATGGGAAGGGGAAAGGCGGGGAGAGAGTTTGGGAGCGGGAGGGAGGCAAATCGTGAGAGAATCTTGAATACTGAAAACAAACTGAGGGCTGAAGAGGGAGAAGGGAAAGGGGTGTGATAGTCATGGAGAGGGGCACTTGTGGGGAAGAGCACTGGGTGTTATATGGAAACCAACTTGGTAATAAACTATTTAAAAAATAAAAAATAAATAAAGTACATTGAATTTCAAAAAGAAAAAAGAAATTAGGTAGAACGTGGTATTGTAATCGTGCTGCATGATGGCAAATGGCAGCTATGCTTTTGGTAAGAGTAGCAGAACATATAGACTGATTGAATCACTATACTGTACACCCAAAACTAATATAACCTTGTGTGTCCACTCTACTTCAAACTGAAAAGAAAAGAAATTAGGGGAACAGCCAATGAAACACACTTTGCCACCAAAACTTTATCTGTCTAAACTTCAATCTTAGAAGGATCCTCTCTTGACAAGAATTCCCAATACATGTTTTTTTTCTCACATCCCAGCACTCCCTTTACAAGCTGTGTGACCTGGGGGCAAATATTTAACCTCTCTGTACTTCAATTTCCACATCTGCAAAATTAGGGTAATAATATCTACTTCAAGGTGTTATTGTGGGGAGGAAATGCATTAAAACATTCAGAAACCTAGAAGAGAATCATTGCTAAGTATGTTTCCTATACAATATAAATGTTTTTTATTTTTATTTTCATTTTTTGGAGAGGGAGAGAAAGAGGGCATAAG
Source organism: Suricata suricatta (assembly GCF_006229205.1). Classification (NCBI taxonomy): domain Eukaryota; kingdom Metazoa; phylum Chordata; class Mammalia; order Carnivora; family Herpestidae; genus Suricata; species Suricata suricatta. The sequence continues at coordinate 116,534,061 of NC_043705.1, forward strand.
TGAGTGAGGGGCAGAGAGGGACAGAGAAAGAGAGAGAAGCAGGGCTCACCTGAAGCAGGGCTGGAGCTCACCCGAAGTGGTGACTTGAACTCACCATGAGATCATGACCTGAGCCGAAGTCAGATGCTTAATGACTGAGCCACCCAGGCACCCTATACAGTATAAGTATTAATAATATGAACAAATTTATCATTAGAATCATAAATATTAATGTAAACTCAGCAACTGACATATAAAGCCAGCTGATTATACCACCTCCATGGGGCCCTGGTCCTGGTCCTATGAATGCTGCCGCCCTCCTGGTGAGGCTGAAAATGAGGAGACCCCTCCATTCAGAAGATCCCAGCCCAGCTCCTGGAGCTTCTGCTGTAGCTGCCTCACAGTCCCTGCAGATATGCCACAGTCAGGCTGGGTAGCAGGAAAATGTAGATCTCTTTGCTCTCCCCGACAATTGTTTCTATTAATCCCTCCCAACGACTATTATTCCCTCTCAGAATTGCCACTAGCCCCCTGGATGCCTCTCTTGCCAGTCCTCCAATAGGCCTCTGTGGTTCATCTTTACGGTTCAGATACAGGCATATCACCTAAGGGAGAAACACTTGTGGAGTGGTCTCAGGGAAACAGAGTTACAGAGGAAAAGCATGTTCAAGTACTATTGAAGAAATTAACAGATTTCTCGCTCCTTTTGCTTGCCTTACAATTATTTGTACATCTAATCATTTCTCAGCTAGTGTTTACTTTAGGATAGAGTGCTTCATGGACTAGAACTGCTTTAGAGGGCTCAGGATCACTGTTTTGCAATTCTGTGCCCTGCCCTTTGACCCAATAGTGAGAGCCAGGCCTCTGCTGGTAAATCAGGGACATTTAGCTTGGTTGACCTTGCTAAAACAGTTTTACCAGAAAAGAGGAGAACAAAGATCACAGATGGGAAGAAAGAAATAAGCTTCCAGGGAAAGAAGCCAGGGAATTGCTTAATTGGAATTGTCCCTGCACAACCCTAGTTTTAAAGGATAAAATACAAGACCAGGCACTGCTTCTGGAACTGTCAAGATACTCTGAGACTATAACAAAGATTTTCTAATAGTGTTTTATCATTACCAGATTTAGTCCCCAGTCCCACCATTATCCTTCAGATTACCTAAGTATGTGACTAGAGAATGCACGGCCAGTTGGACATGGTAGCAACCTGTGAGCTAATCAGGAGCATTCATCTAGGCCCCAGACAGAGAACAACTTTCTGACAAACAATTTTATATGGCTGCACTCTGGGAATTACCAATTCTTGGAATTTCTCTTTCTTACTCATTTTTTATAGGTATCCCTAAAACTAGGACAATAGAAAACATGGACAGAGTCAAGAAAAACCTGAAGGAAAGACAGTGAGACTCATTATAAAACTGTGTGTGTGCGTGTGTGTATAAAATTGCCAATTCATGACATGAGAAATGGTATTTGCTTCTTACTTTTATTTTGTCAAATTTTATTTTCCAAACAAAAATCCTTACTTATTTGTATTTCTTCTGGACAAACTGTCCTGGATTTTATTTATTGAATTATGTGGTTACCCTGAAACCAAGATAAGTTTGGAGAACACAATTTTATAAATATATGTGACTCATAGCTTCTTTTTTAAATTTGGGAGCCACCAAAAAACACAAGATAAGAAATCCTCTACATTACCTATCACTTCCCCCAAATAGCCTCAGAGGTAAATCCTGAGGATTAAATTGGCCAATGCCCTAACATCTTCCTAAATGTACAGTGGTCAAAAAGAAGCTCTATCTTGGAGCTGGAGAGCCTGAAGAATTGCTTATTAGCGTGTAGGATAGGTTAACAAGGACTTGGTTAATTTTTCAGAGAGAGTAGAGGTGCAGCAGGAGTTTATCTTTACCCTGATCCCAGTGGAATCATAAGAAAATCATTAATTACCCCACATCTGACCCTCAGAGGCTCTGCACAGGCTGATGGATGAGGGTAAATAGGCCTATGGCAAGTCTTGTAGCATGGCCATTTTCCAGCCTGTAACATTCTGCGAAAGATATAATAAAACCCCATCTGACTCTAACAGAAAGGTTTTATTAAGAAATAAAGATGGCTGAATAGCAGAAGGCCAAATGTTGAATGATAAATCAAGTTACACTGTATCTGGAAGATAGTGGGTAGCCAAAGGAAGTTCTTGATCCAGGTAGTAAAATGATAAAAGCAGTACTTTGACATATGATTAACATAGTAGATAAACTGGTAAATGAGATAGTAGTGATAGGCTTTTGGACTAAGGAAATATTATGAGAATAAATGACAGGGCCAATTACTAATAAGAATATTGAAGTGGTAATCAAAAACCTGCCAACAAACAAAAGTCAAGGACCAGACAGCTTCAATGGTGAATTATACCCAACATTTAAAGAAGAATTAATACCAATCCTTCCAAACTCTCCCAAAAAATAGGGAAAAGAAGGGAGCATTTCAAAATTCATTTTATGAAGGCAGAATTACCCTGATACCAAATCCAGAAAGGAAGCCACAAGAAGTGAAACCTACAGACCAATTTCCCTGATAAACATAGATGTGAAAATCTTCAACAAAACATTACCAAACCAAAGTCAACCGCATTTAAAGGACCATACACCATGATCAAGTGGAATTTAGGTTGTAATTTAGTGGACAGAGATCTCAATCACCTTCCTCTTCTATATTACACCAACTCATTGCATTGATGACCTTACACTGATTAGCCCAATAAGAAAGAAATAGCAGCTAGTCTAGACTTATTAGTAAGACATTTGCATATCAGAGGGTGGAAAACAAATCTGAATAAATTCAAGGCCCTCAGTGAAATTTTTAGGAGCCCAGTGGTCTAGAGCATGTCAACATGTCCCATCTAAGGTGAAGGATAAGTTGTTGCATCTGGCCCCTCCTACAACCATAAAAGGCACAATGCCTGCTGGACCATTTTTGATTTTAGAAGCAACATATTCCTCAATTGGGATGTTACTCTAATCCATCTACTGACTGACCCAAAAGCTGCCAGAGCTGAGTGGATCGTAGGATAAGAAAAGACTCTGCAACAGGCTTGGGCTGCTGTGCTACTGGGCCATATGATCCAGCACATCCAGTAGTGCTTGAAGTGTTGGAGGCTGATAAAGATGCTATTTAGAGCCATTGGCAGGTCCCTATAAGGGAATCCCAGTCCAGGGACTTAGGGTTTTGGAACAAAGCCCTGCCATTCTCCACAGATAACTACTTTCCTTTTGAGAAAAAGTTCTTGGCCTGCTAGCAGGCCTTAGTAGAAACCAAACACTTAACCATGGGCCACCATGCAACCTGAGTTGCCCATCATTAACTGGGTATTTTCTGACACCCCAAACCATAAAGTATACGGTATATACAACAGCACCGTACCATCAAATAGAAGTGATCAAGTCCAAGCAGGTCCTAAAGGCACAGATTACATGAAGAAGGGACACAAATTATCCTTACTCCAGCTACACTGCCTTATCTCTCGCAATGTGCATGTATGGCCTCTTGGGGAGTTCACTATGATCACTTGATAGAGGAAGAGAAAACTTGGGCCTGGTTTACAGATAATTCTTTTACAATATCCAGCCACCACATGCAAATGGATGATGCAGCTCTACAGCGCCTCTCTGGGATGGTCCTGAAGGACAGTGGTGAAGGGAAATCCTCCCAGTGGGCAGAACTTTGAGCAATGCATCTGGCTGTTCACTTTGCTTAGAAGGAGAAATGGCCAAATTTGTGATTATATAATGATTCATAGGCTATGTCCAATGATTTGCCTAGAATCACCTGCCACCTGTCTACTTTGGGCTCCTTATGCCTCTGAATCAACAGGCAGAGAAGAAGTAACTGTACTGGATGGGGTGAATGATCCTGATTGCCAAAGGGAAATTGGACTACCACTCCACAATGAAAGTAAAGAAAAATATGTCTGGAATACAGGAACTCCCTTAGGGCATCTCTTAGTATTACTATGCCCTGTGATTAAGGTCAATAAAAAACTACAACAACCCACTCCAAGAAGGACTACTAATGGCCCACACCATTAAGGAATAGAGATGTTGGTCACTCTATCAGGAAAAAAACACAACTAGCTGAGGTGCTTGCTGAAGGTGAAGGGAGTACCGATTGGGTAGCAGAAGAAAGAAGTTATAGATGCCAGGTAGAACCACGTGACCAGTTACAGAAATGAGGACTGTGATTACCAAGAGTATTTCCTCCTTGTTACAAGTGTGTGTTGTGTATTTGCAAATATCAATGCTTTCTTTGCTATCTCTATATCATCAACATAAAATTATTTACTTTCTATCATAGTATTTAAGTATTATTAATTTTATGCCATAGTACTTAAGTTATAGAATATCAAGGAGGAGAGTAAACATCACTCAATTTTTTTGCCTCCTGTCTGAGGAAAGAGTTACTATGTTTTCAGTTATATTATGTTAGGTAGAATTATGACCTTGTTATCGTCTTTATTTGGAGATTAAGTAAGGTTTTTGGAGATGCATATAGGTGTCAGGCTTACCAGGAGTGGACTTGTGAGTTAATTTTATGTGTCAACTTGACTGAACCACAGGATGTTTAGATATCTAGTTAAACATTTTTTCTGGGTGTGTCTGTGAGGGTGACTCAAGAAGACATTGGCATTTTAATTGGTGAGCTGAGTAGAGCAGATGGCCCTCCCCATTATGGGTGGGCACTGTCTGACTGCTTGAGCTGAGACATTGGTCTTCTCTTGCCCTTGAATGGGACTTACATCATTGGCACTCCTCACTCTCAGGGCTTCAGACTCAGACTGGAATTTCTACCAGGGTTTTCTGGATCTAAGTCTTGTAGATGGTAGACTGTACAACTACTTGACCTCTACAATCACATAAGACAACCTTATAATAAATATATTTTATAGGTAGATAGATAGATAGATAGATAGATAGATAGATAGATAGATAAATTCTGTTTCTCTGGAGAGCCATAATATACCTTACTTGTATATATATTACTTATATATGTTACTTCTATACTAGTCAAAGGAAAAATGGAATAGCTATATTAATACCAAAGTAGACTTCAAAACAAAGAATGCATCAGAGAAGAGATAAAGAGCCACTTTATGGCAATAAACAGGTCAATTCATCAAGAGGATATAATGATTCTAAAAGTTTATATACCTAATAACAGAGCTTCAAAATACATAAGGCAAATACTAATAGAATTGAAAGAAGAAATATATAAATCCACACTTACAGTTGGAGATATCAACATTCTCAGTAACTGGTAGAACAAGCAGACTGAACATCAATAAGGTAAAAGAAGACCTGAACAAAACTATCAACCAACTTAACCTTATTGACATGTATGGAACACTCCATTGAACAACATAAAGCAACTTCCTTTCAAGTGTACATGTATTATTCATGAGAATAGAGCATATTCTGGGCCATAACACAAGTCTCTATAAATTTTAAAAGATTAAAATCATACAAAGTATGTTCCACAGCTACAGAGGAGCTGAATTAGAAATCAATAACAGAAAGATATCTTGAAATCTCCAAAATATTTAGAAAGTTAAGTGTTATTTAATAAAACAAGCCAGTGTTTATTAAAGCTCCATATACTCAAGATCAAACCTTAGTAGTTCCATTTCCAGGTGCATATATCCCTGAACCCATTCAAACATATTCACCCTCATACACATAGTATACATTCAAGGAGCTCTAGAGCTCAAAACATTTATTTTAACTCATTTAAAAGATCATTTTGGGGGCGCCTGGGTGGCTCAGTCGGTTGAGCCTCCGACTTGGGCTCAGGTCAGATCTCACGTTCGTGGGTTGGAGCCCCGCATCAGGCTCTGTGCTGACAGCTCAGAGCCTGAAGCCTGCTTCCGATTCTGTGTCTCCCTCTCTCTCTCTGCCCCTCCCCGCTCATGCTCTGAATCTCTCTGTCTCAAAAATAAATAAAACATTTAAAAAATTAAAAAAAAAAAAGATCATTTTGTTGGAATGCCTAGGTGGCTGGGTCAGGTGAATATCCGCCTCTCGATTTTGGCTTAGGTCACTATCTCACAGTTTGGTGGGTTTAAACCAGTGTCAGGCTCTGCTCACTGACTGCAAGGGACCTCTCTCCCTCTCTCTATGCCCCTCCCTCACTCACACTCTCTCTGCCTCTCCTAAATAAATTAATAAACCTAAAAAAATAGGTAAGTTTGGGAAATTCTTCATTTTTATACAGCTGAACCTTTTTCAAAAATGTTACAGAGGGGGTACCTGGTGGCTGAGTCGAGTAAGCATGTGCCTCTTAATTTCAGTTCAGCTCACAATCTTACAGTTCATGAAATAAAGCCCCAAGTGGGGCTCCATGCTGACAGCATGTAGCCTGCTTGGGATTTTCTCTTTCTATGTCCTCCCCCAACTCACGTGCACATGCACGCATGCATGCTCACTCTTTAAAAACAAGTACATAAATAAACTTAAAAAAATAAGAGTTACAGAAATTGACTACTGACTTTTGTTGTTGTTGTTGTTGTTGTTGTTGTTGTTGTTGTTAAGAGAGAAAGACCATGAGATTATGACCTGAGCTGAAACCAAGAGTCAGACACTTAACTGACTGCGCTACCCAGGTGCCCCTAACTACTTTTTATTTCAGTAAGCAAATCTTATCCTGAATGTTGGCTTATTTTGAATAGAACCAAGGATAGCAAAAACTTTAGAATAAAGGTTTTATATTAATGAAAAGTGCTATTATCATCTGTAACACATCAGAATAGTGGTTAAGAGTATGATCTATTAAACCAAAGGGCTTAAATACTGCTTCCTCCATTTGCTGTGTGAAGTTCACTAAATTTCATAGCTTCTCTATACCTCCACATCCTCATTTCTAAAAGAAAGCTAATTATTATAGTACTTATTCGTAGTGTTGTTGAACTGATTAAATGAGCTAATATATGTAAAGTGCTCACAATACTCAAAATTTGTATGTTGAAATCCTAATTCCCAATGTAACAGCATTTGGAGATGGAGCCTCTGGGAGGTAACTCGATTTAGATGAGGTCAGAAGTCATAAGGGTAGAACCCCCATAATGGGATTCGTGCCCTTATAAGAGGAAGAAGCCAGAACTCCCTCTCTTTCCACCATGTGAGGACACAGCAAGAAAGTAGCTGTTGGCAAACCAGGAAGAAAGCCCTCCTTATCAGACACCCAGTCCACTAGAACATTGATCTTGAATTTCCCAGCCTCCAGAACTGAGAAACAAATGTTTGTGTGCTTTTAATATTTTTCAGTTTATTTATTTATCTTTAAGTAATCTCTACACCCAACATGGGGGTTGAATTTACAACCCTGAGATCAAGAGTCCCATGCTCTACTGAATAACCCAGCCAGGAGCCTCTAAATGTTTGTTATTTAAACCACCCAGTCTATGACATTTTGTTATAGCAGTCAGAACTGACTAAGACAGTCTTGTTCTTTCTCTCACCAAAATAGGAATGATTGCTCATTGTAGATTCATAATCCCCAGTCTGCATCCAGTGCTGTCAGCGCCAGCCACCTCCACTGTTAGAAGTCGGAGCAGTGGTCTCTTAATAAACCAACATCCCAAGATTAACTCTCCCAGAACACAGGCCTGTGTGTCAAGATTGTTTGGATTTAGGAATTTTTCAGTTTCTTCCTTAAGTCCTCATTCTCAACAGCAAGCTTCTTCGCCCTTAACCTATCCTCCACAGGGACAGTGAGAAGAAATCCTCTATCTATATTCAAAAGAAAAAAAAGAAGAGAAATAGGAGGGACATACTTCCATGGCACAAAAGACAAAGCACACCTATTTAAGATCAAATAAGTATTTCAGAATACCTGCCGGAGGTGTAGCAAGAGACCGTGCCCACATAGCTCTTTGACTCTCCCTCATCTGGCAACACTCAAACAACTCAAACAATCACGAGTCTACAGGACAGAGAAAGGGCCAACACTGCAGCAAAACAAGATGCGCACTGCCCTAGGAAACAGAAGAGTCATTTCCAGACTAGGTCTTCTGCTAACTAGCAATGTAACTGTAGGAGACTGTAAAGTGGGCGTTTTATTGAGCATATACAGCCAATGCTGTACTAAGTTGCACTAAGCTACAGGAGGCACAGAACCATACAAGTCCCTACCATCACTAGTCTAGAGGAAATTTGAGGCAAGATCTCCTCAAAGGTATCTTTCTCTCACATTTAATGAATTCTGTGACCATATCCATAGTACTTTGGAGGGCTCCTTATTATCATACCAAAGTATTTAATCCCATAGGGCTGTATTCATCCAGTTCGTTGGTTTCTCCTGTTTTCCACCATGCCTGACCTCAGGAGTTCCTCTTAATGCCCAGGATCTGTGCAGAGAAGAGTTTCCACACTTAGAGTTCTATTGAAGCCATTTATTAAATACTGTCATAATGCACTTGTGTATTGTAGTACCGTCTAATAACACACCAATGCTGAGCCTTTTGTGTTAATCACTTTGTCTTGAGAATGTCTGGGAAACTTATGTTTGATAAGAAAATTCCATTTCACAGTTACAGAAAATTCCTTGACCTCTCTGTGTTCCCAGCCGACTTGATCAGCTGATTATCACATAATGGATGCTCATTCTGCAGCACATATGCTTTATGCCTAATGTCGATGCATCTCTGTCTTAAACATCACTGATCTGCCCCTGGAATTCAGCGCAAGTCTCCTCTCCTAAGGACGTGTGCAAATAATAGCGATAACAGGATGGTTCTTTTATGTTTGTCTCACAGGAAATTGTCCTCAGCCTGTAAATCAAAAATAACATTTTATTGTCTTTCTTCTCCTACCCATCTAGTTACCATCAGCCCATTCCTTCTCAAACAACGACAGTCTTTCTATCTGGTCTTGTTAACCCTTGGCTTGAAAAAGCAAATTTCCCTACATCATTGATGTTTTGAGTGTAAATCTGGAGCTTTGCCTGACAGGAATAAATAAAAAGACAAATTGTAAATGCTTTCGTTGTCACAGCAGGGATTCCTATCATGCCATCAGCTTTCTTGTTCCAGAATGTGTGAGCTGCCTGAAAGACCAAGGTAATTGAAAGGCAGCATATACCTCTGGTTTCTCAGATATTAACGGAAATTGCCTCCTACTGTGGTTGCTTTCTGGCTCAGTGTTCTGAAAAAAATTAAAAAACAGATCATTCCATTTCTAGTGCAGTGTTGAATACACTTTAGCCCATCCAGAAGGAAAATCTCAGTGGACTGGTAGGTAGCAAGACAAATATGGCTGCTCGGTTCTGCTAATCCTGTACTAAAAATGATTCCCTCTCTCTCTCTCTCTCTCTCTCTCTCTCTCTCTCACTCTCACTCTCTTTTCTCTTGCCTTGTCCCTCCCCTCCACCTCAGAAAAAGAATAAGTACACTTGAACACCTACTTCATTTTGTACCCAAAGTATGTAGCATCTTAATTTATCTTCAAGTTTATGATGACCATTTCCAGTAGCTATTAGAAATATCTAAGAGCCACGGCACCTGGGTGGCTCAGTTAACTAAGCATCTGACTTCGGCTCAGGTCATGATCTTACAGTTCATAATTTCAGCCCCTGTGTTAGCAGCTGTCATCACCAGCTTCGAATCCTCTGTCCCCCTCTCTCTTTAAACATTAAAAAAATAATAATAACCCAAATGCCTATGGTGGGTTAGTGAGTGTGTGGGAGTAAGAAATTTTGGTACTCATAGAAAGAAAATATAGAACAGATGATAAGCTGTGGTATTCAAAAGTATTCATTAATACACATACTTATCTTAACCAAAAGGTAAGGGCACATAACAACCTGTTTTAGGGAATGCTGGGTACATCATCTGCCTGACACCTGTAGACTACTTCACAGCAGAATGGGCTCATAATTCTCACATGAAGCTGAGATTAGTCGTGGCCTTCCCAGCTGAGAAGAGAGCCCTTGATCAAATTAACCAGTTACCTGGCTGCCAGGTAACTCAGAGTTCCTGGGCGCATTTGTCAGATAGTTCTGCTTGCCACTCCACATTCCCAGTACACCACACCTGACTATAAGGACCCTCCTCTGTTTCAGGAGATTACAAGCGTCCCTGATGATTGGTGGAAGGGAGGGAGGTTATATGCAGAGCAGTCTGTATGAGGTTCGCCAAATCTCAAACACTGATAAGCAGCACTTCCATTGGTCAATTATTAGGAAATGTCACAAGAAGACACTCTCCAATGTGATTAGAAGATGTTCCAAAGCAGCTTCTCTGCCCGGGTGACTTGCAGTGTCCACTTCAATTGTGAGTGATGACTTGTAGGATGTGGTTTGGCTCCCATGTATCTCCCTGAAGCTAGTGATGTTAATGCACCTGCCAATTCTCTCCTGTTCCTCTGTCCCCTGCCAGGTCCAGATGCTTTAAGGCCAGCACTTTCTGCCTTCTCCCCCAAGGTTATAGCCCACTCTAACCCAGATGGCCCTCACCTGGCCGAGGCAGCGGGATGGGCTAGTGGAAAATTCTCACATTCCCTCTATTCTCTTTGCAGTTAATTTTCATGGCATAAACAGTCCCCCTAGCTTTCCCCAAGGCTTCTATTTAGGTGTTCAAGAGCTTATTTTCAAGTTTCAAAGCATTTTAAAAGACTTAACGTTGAAAGTTACTTTCTCCTTGCAGATCCACTGCAACAATCCTAATTCTCTTATAAGCAATCATAAACATCTCTAACTAGAGGAAAGGTTGAATGTAAGGATGTTCAGAAAAGAAAAAATGTACAAAGTTTAATACTTCAAGGTGGCATCTCTCTACAACCCCATTTCTGCTCCCTCCTTCTCCACCAACTATTTACTAACCCTTTACTTCTCCTTCACTAAGTCTGTGAAACTTCTTTCTCAAACCTTAGTTGTCAAAACTGCTCATTTCTTTGTTTCAGACCTCCTTTGACCTATAACATTCGATAATGTTGACCATATCCTCTATATCAGTTAGGAAGGGAGGGTGGTAGAGCATAAGTAGTAGACATTTAACCTTATACTAGCTCAAGACAAAAGGAGATGTTATTAGAAGGGTACTGATCTTGTCCTCCCAAATAAATTACTTGTTCAACTCTGTTTTGGGATCTGCATCTGGGCCTGCAATTTCAAATCCATCCCCCTACCCAGGGTAGAAATTAACTCCCTAATAATCTCTAACAAATGGACTCAACTAAGCATTTCTGAACATTATTGGTTTCAGTCTATTTAAACCTGCCTCCTTATAACTTCCATATATTCTATCTGAATCTTCGCTCAAGGGACAATGTGGTATATAAAGTTGGACCTGGATCATATGTGGATTTCACGTAGAAACACATTGATATAGCCATTGTGGAAAACAGTGTGGAGGTTCCTCAAAAAGTTATAAAACTACAGTAGAATCTAGAACCTAGTAATTCCACTCCTGCACAGATATCCAAAGGAATTGGAATCAGGATCCTGAAGAGGTATCTGCCCTCCCACGTTCATTGCAGCATTGTTCATAACAGCCAACATATAGAAACAACCTAAGTGTTCATCCATGAATGAATGAAGAAAGAAAGTGTGATATATACATACAATGGAATGTTATTCAGCCTTTAAAAAGGAGAAAATCCTGCTATTTGCAACAATATGGACGGGCCTGGTGGACATTATCCTAAATGAAATAAACCAAAGAAAGAAAGAAATAGTATGTGATCTCATGTATTACATACATAGATTATATGTATAACCTAAAATAGTCAAGGGACGCCTGGGCAACTCAGTCGGTTGAGGGTCTGGCTCTTGATTTCGGCTTAGACCATGACCCCAGGTTTGTGGGATGGAGTCCCTCATAGGACTCTGTGCTCAGCGAGGAGACTGCTTAAGATTCTCTCTCCCTCTCTTACTGCCCCTTCAAATAAATAAATAAATAATAAAATAAAATTGTGAAATTCATAAAGCAGAGAGTAGAAGGTGGCTGGCAAGGACTGAAGAGGAAGGGATTTGGGGACGTGATGCTTAAAGAGTACCAAGCTTTAGTTACACAAGGTGAATAGGTTCTGGAGATCCACGCTGGGGGGCTGTTTGCCAGCTACAGTGCTTATAGCTAACAATCCTTTAACATATACTTAAATTTTTCTACGAAGGAAGATCTTATGTTGTATTTTTACTAAATAAGTAAATAAGAAATAAGAAAGATAAGAGAGGTGGGAGTAAATGTTGGAAGGTGATGGATAGGTTTGTGGTCTTGATTGGCGTATACTTATCCCCAAACTCATCCAGTTGTACATATTAAATAAGTACAGCTTTTTACATGTCAATCATACCTCAATAAAGTAGTTTAAAAAATAAAACTATATTTAAAAAGAATGCATTAGCCATTCTTCATGGAAAGATTCTTTAAAATTAAACATGATATGGATAAAAAAAATCCAAAGGATAGTGTCTTTAATGAGATTTTAATCACCGTCATTTTAACTAAGGTTTTGTTGAAACGTCTTTATCAGTATCAGAAAAGTACACAGATATTATTTGTATATAAAAGCGTATTTTAAATTCCATTTAAGCCCACTCATTTCATCTCCCACAGCTGCTTTTTCGTTTTGATGAAAGATGAATAAGGAATAAATAGAAGGCCAATGTCTCCCATTGATGTACCTATATGGCCCCCTGAAAAACTCCAAGCATTATTCACATTAGAGAAAACTGTTCTGTCAAATATACAATCACTCCACAACAGCTCAGGCATGAACTGATGTTTCCTACAAAAGAAAAGGGGAGAAAGTGGGCAAATTACAGTTCTTGTGTTTGACACACACCAAAGAAAAGCCCCAAAGAGAAGATGGGATTATGTTTGTTGATCGACAAGAAGACTGAAGGTACCACAATAAACTCGGTTCTAAAATTTCAGTGACTCCATCTCCCGGCAAGACTTAAGGATCCCTACATATGGTGCTTGAGTCCACAGGGCCGGGCATGACATTACTACTTGGGACGGATAACTGCATCTGTCTTTTTCCATTTAAGGTCCCGTTTGCATTCAGTTCCACTGAGGGAAGCCAACCTCTCTAATCTTACTGTTTTCCTAAACCGTTTGTGCCTTGTGTTTCTGGTCCATGGGTGGAGTCCATCATACTTAAAAGAATCACAGGGCTGAATGGAGTTTTCCAGTTGCTCTGGTCTAATCCTCTCATTTTCAGATGAAGAAGTCAGAGTCCAGACGAGTTAGCAATTTGTCCAAGAACACAGTTACTCATGCAAGGGTTCATGCGTACTGGTCACCCTAACTGGCATTTTAAATAGGAAGGACGGGAGCATCTCGATCCAGGTGTGGCAGAACGCAGGGCTGGGCTTCTACAGGTGGCTGGCAGTTGAGAGAAATGACAGAGCTGTGTACGGTTAAACTCAGCCCCGGCAGCTGCGAGATTCGGAACCAGCCGATGGGCATGGGAGCCTACGAGGTCCCAGCCCCGCAGGGCAGTGTGCTGGTGACCTTGACGCCCTGCCCTCGGCACCTGAGCGCACCGGCTGCGCACTCGGTCATGGTCTGCTCCACACCGTTCATTTCCACGCAGACGCTAAAGCCGCCGTCCTCGCACTCCGATGCTTCTCTGCAGACACATTTGCTGCTCTGGGCTGGAAAGATGAATGGCAGAGGCTTAATGGCACATGGAGGAGGTGGGGAGTTCAAGGCACATTACCTCCAAAGTCAGGATGCTCTGCAGCCTATGAGCTCCTGCCTGGAGGGATCGACTAACCGGCCTGGGAAAGCAGGAGGACCAGTAAGTCTGGCTTTGTGCTCCGCTCAGAATGAGCAGGGCTTGAGGCTGTGGCAAGGCCGACAGGCAGGACCTGCTGGGCCCGCGCTCTCCAAGTCAGGGGCACCCCAGCTCTCTCGTCTGCTTCTGTGCTGCTGTCTAGGGGAGCCAGAAACTGAGTAATCCCTCAACCCCTGGCCAGAAAAGAAGACCTCAAGGCTCAGAGACAAAAGAAAAGAATTGAACTTACTTTGAGAGAGAGGGCATAAAACACAGAAGACTGCATATCCCGTAAAACAAAACAAAATAACAACAAGAACAACAGCAACAAAACACAAGCTTGGGGTGCCTGGGTGGCCCGGTCCGATAAGTGCCAACTTCAGCCCAGGTCATGCTCTCACAGCTCCTGACTTTCAGCCCTGCATTGGGCTCTGTGCTGACAGCTGGGAGCCTAGAGCCTGCTTTGGATTCTGCGTCTCCCTCTGTCTCCCTGCCCCTCTGCTGCTCACTCTGTCTCTCTCTCTCTTAAAAATAAACATGTAAAAATAGTTTTTTTTAAAGCCAGAAATGAGTTGGGGGAGAATTCACAGTGTGCACTCAGTTGCCAGGCTGGAATGCATCAGCCAGATGTCTCCATAAGGTGTGACAAGCTCACTGGTGACCACCCATCCTAACCCGACCCAGTGGTTAGTGTTTAGTATGTCATCGTCTGGGTGGCAAACAGTCCAGGAGCGAGGGCGCAGGGTCCTGGCTGGCGCGGTCCCGAGGACAGCCTGAGTTGCTGGCAGAGATCTCACAAATCACACAGTCCAGCTCCCAAATTTACAGATGGGGAAACTGAGGCAGCGACTTGGCTCCAGCCAGCCAGGCTTTCTTCTTTAGTAATGTAGCTGAAACTGTGGGAGGTAGGCCATGCCAGGGGTGCTATTCAAGATCATTGTAAGTGCTATATGGACACAGCACCGGCAAATCTTGAGCCACAACTGGAAAGAGTAACTCCTTTTTCTATTCTCCTCAAATTCTTTTCATTACATCTGGGAGAAAGTGACACCTTGGCACTGATATGCTTTTAACACCCGCCTAACACTTGCTGAACTCCCTTCCTCCCAAAGAAGCAGCGTCCCTCAAGCTGCCACCAATGTCTGGCTAGAATCTACAACCTTATTTTGTTTCATTAAATGTATTTTTGTGGTCACCTAATATTAAATGACAAGTGAATAATAAATCACTCACTTTTAAGTAGTAAAATTTCCTTTTAAAAAAATAGTCACTCTTTGAACAAATCGGGAGACTATAGATGTTGGCGAGGATGTGGAGAAACGGGAACACTCTTGCACTGTTGGTGGGAATGCAAACTGGTGTGACCAGTCTGGAAAACAGTTCCTCAAAAAATTAACAATAGCACTCCCCTATGACCCAGCAATAGCACTGCTAGGAATTTACTGAAGGGACACAGGAGTGCTGATGTCTAGGGGCACATGTACCCCAATGTTCACAGCAGCACTGTCAACAATAGCCAAATCCTAGAAAGAGCATAAATGTCCGTCACCTGATGAATGGATCAAGAAGACATGGTTTATATATACAATGGAATACTATTTGGCAACTAGAAAGATGGAAATCTTGCCATTTGCAACAACATGGATGGAACTCAAGGGTGTTATGCTAAGTGAAATAAGTCAGTCAGAGAAAGACAGATACCATATGTTTTCACTCATGTGTGGATCTTGAGAAACTTAACAGAAGACCATGGGGGAGGGGAAGGGAGGAAAAAAGTTACAGAGAGGAAGGGAGGCAAACCATAAGAAGCACTTAAATACAGAAAACAAACTAGGGGTTGAGGCAGGGTGACAGAGAGGGGAAAGTGGGTGATGGCCATTGAGGAAGGCACTTGTTGGGATGAGCACTGGGCATTGTATAGAAGCCAAATTTGACAAATTATATTTAAAATAATAATAAATTTAAAATAAAAAAATAGTTATTTTTATGTGAGTCTACTTTTTAAATTTTTTTAATGTTTATTTATTTTTGAGAGAGAGAAAGAGGGGAGGGGGAGGCAGATAGAGAGGGAGACACAGAATCCAAAGCAGGATCCAGTCTCTGAACTGTCTGCCCACAGAGCCCAATGCAGGGCTTGAACTCACAAACCATGAGATCACGACCTGAGCCAAAGTCAGAGGTTTAACTGACTGAGCCACCCAAGAGCCCCTGTGGGTCTATTTTTTTAAATGAGTTTATTATATGGATAATCGAAGGACAGAGCAAAAATCATGGAGGTGGAATAAGAACCACCAGTGTTTGTGAGGACATTCAAATCATCGGAGATGGCTCCTTGTCCTCTTAGATACTTGACTACCCCACTCCCCAGGGAAGGGCTGTGGCAAGGACAGTCCACTTTTGAACCAGCCTGAGACTTGGATGTCCTCAGGGATAGGCTTGGATCTGATGCTTTAAAGACTTCAGTACTACTACCTTAGCATTGTTTTAGTTACAAATACGCAGTGCCCCTTACCATCGCATTTTCCCCAGAGCGGACAGGCACCACAGGCTTTCTGGGCTGGGGCAGGCAGAGTGCAGCTCTCCCTTTCAGCAAGAATGTAATTTCTCCCCTGACAGCGGAGAACGTGCAGCTTGCAAACGGTCAGAGCCAGTATCCTTTGGCTTCTCTCATCTCGCGCACATACAGCCAAGGACGATCTGAAACAAATTTTTTAAATTACGTTATTTAGAAGACTTTCCTTCTTACAAGCGGAGGATGTGAAGTGAAAGGCGAGGCTCTGAGATCAGTGCCTCAGATGTCACCGCCCACAGCAAAAAGATGGAACAGAAACCCAAATCTCCTTCATTACTGGGGCCTTCCCTCCTCAGATCTTTGAGATGAACATATTTTGCTCCATATTTGCTCCAATTTTCACAAGCTGAGCTATCTAGTGGTGAACTTGTTTCATCTAGAGCAGATCAGATACAGCAAATTAGAAAAGAAGGCAAGGTCTGCTGGGGACACTGGTGGGTTGACAAGCAGGAAGGAGACAGGAAATCAGCAAAGATCACACACTCAGGGACTGCAGTCCAGTGGAACCACTGAAGGCAGGAGAAATTAGTTCCTCGCAGTCCGGTAGCCTGGAGAGTTCCTGTCCACACAGCATTGTGCGACACCTCATGCCCGAATCCTCAAGGGAAGATGAAACTGTATTTTTCAGTTGGATTTTTTTAAGTACCTATGTTTACAAACTGGTTTAGAAATATTTCTAGACAAAATACTGCTTTTTTTCCTTAAGCATCGGTACTCAAATGGTGAGATTCGGCTTTTTAGAAATGTCACTAATAAAAACACATTTCTGAATGTTAATGCATAAGGAAAGCACTACTGTAGTGAAACCTTAGGCAACAAAGTATTTTTGTATGGTAGATGGAGTCTATATTTATTTTTATATATATTTAGCAATAATGCTTTCTTCAACGACCAAGAGCTAAATTTACTTGGAGTTATTTACATCACAAAAACAAATCCTTATATCTTTCTTTTACCTGCTTATTTAAACCTTAAACCAAACTACTCAGAACAGCTTGAAGGGCAGAGACCTTGTGAAGCCACCTTGTTATCAGTATCTGATAGAAGGCTCACACCACATCTCTAAACAACAGACTGCAGATAAACTAAATGAATCAGGGAAGTTTGGAAAGAGGATGAAAGTGAATCAAAGTCAACAATGATTAATAAAAAATAACACCACAGTCAGAATATTCTGGGCTGACCACCACTGCCATTTACACTATTTATTTTTCTCACAAGAAGTTACATCTTCTAAGATATCACTACAATCACCATTACCCCCTGTATGTGTTCAAGGAGTTGGATTTGTGTTTTGATGACAATAATAATTGAAAACCAAGTATAGTTGACCCTTAAGAAGCACTGGTTTTAATTGCATGTGTGGGTCCACTTATACATGGATTTTTTTAATGTTTATTTATTTATTTATGTAGAGAGTGTACATGCACTTGAGCAAGGGAGGAACAGGGAGAGAGGGAGAGAGAGAATCTCAAGCAAGCTCCCTAAGTAGAACTCAATCCCATGAACTGTGAGATCATGACCTGAGCTGAAATCAAGTATTGAACACTTAACCGACTGAGCCACCCAGGTTCCCTTGGATTTTTTTGATATAGTATAGTACTATAAATATATTTTCTCTTCCTTATGATTTTCTTAATAGCATTTTCTTGTCTCTAGTTACCTTATTATAGGAATACAGTATATAATACATATAACATAAAATGTATGTTATTGGTAACAGTCAACAGTAGGCTCTCAGTAGTTACGTTTTGGGGAAGTCAAAAGTTATATGTGGATTTTTGACTCTGCAGGGGGATTAGCACCCCTAACCCCCTATGTTGTTCAAGGGCCAACTGTAATTTATCAGTAAATTTGTGCTTTTTTTTTAATGCTTTTTATTTATTTTTGAGAGACAGAGAGAGAGACAGTCAAGCAGGGGAGAGTCAGAGAGAGAAGGAGACACAGAATTCGAAGCAGGCTCCAGGCTCTGAGCTGTCAGCACAGAGCCCGACATGGGTCCAAACTGTGAGATCATGACCTGAGCTGAAGCAGGACGCTTAACAGACTGAGCCACCCAGGCACCCCATGTGTTTTGATTCTTAAACTTAAAGATGACCAATAAACCTGGGGCCTAGATGTCTCCCATTGGTGTCACCAGATTCACTCTCCACTCTTCCCCTCACTGCCAGGAAGGCTGACCCTATGAGCCACATCCATAGACTTCCTTGTCCTCTAGCTTCAGGTGAATTTGAGCAGTGGCAGGAGATTTTGAGGGATGTTTACTGCCCTGGCTCACTCCAGGGTGGTCTCTGAGGTCCCTAAAATGAGGGGCTGGCGCTTCCTCAGCTGCCATCTGTACAGAATCTTACTCTGTCCCCAGCTTTGCATAAAAGCTCTTCCTGTGGGGCACCATTTCCTGTGAGCCTCTGACTCTTGATCTCGGCTCAGGTCATGGTCTTGCTATTCATGGATTTGAGCCCCGCAGAGGGTTCTGCACTGTCAGTGCTTGGGATTCTCCCTCTCTCTCTGCCCCTCTTGCACGGCCACTCTAAATAAATAAATAAATAAATAAATAAATAAATAAATAAATAAAT